>NC_086193.1:2602500-2952500 GCF_023053635.1 Elgaria multicarinata webbii | reverse complement strand
GAAAGAGATTTGACGCTCCTGCCTTCAATGGTCAGGGGACAGAATATTTCATGTGCTAGTGGACTTCAACTGGTCCAGACCCATGACCCACCTCGGATTCCCAACCTGCGGCATGGGACCCACTTTCCCAATTTTACTAACTATGCCTATATATTTTAAATACGTGTATGTTTTAAATAACTCTTTTTGCCTGTTCATATAATGAACACATGACTGTGATTTTATGGTTTTAAATTAATGATTGTTGGAGTTGTTTCTATTGGGTCTGTGACCACATAATAATAAAAATCTATCTATCTAAAAATACTTGACAGACGGCTGTCCAGCTGCCTCTAGTGTGGGAGAGCCCACAACCTCCCTAGGTAACTGGTTCTATTGTCGTACTGCTCTAACAGTCAGGAAGTTTTTCCTGATGTCCAGCCGGAATCTGGCTTCCTTTAACTTGATCCCGTTATTCCGTGTCCTGCACTCTGGGAGGATCGAGAAGAGATCCTGGCCCTCCTCTGTGTGGCAACCTTTCAAGTATTTCAAGAGTGCTCTCATGTCTCCCCTCAGTCTTCTCTTCTCTAGGCTAAACATGCCCAGTTCTTTCAGTCTCTCTTCATAGGGCTTTGTTTCCAGACCCCTGATCATCCTGGTTGCCCTCCTCTGATCATGCTCCAGCTTGTCTGCGTCCTTCTTGAATTGTGGAGCCCAGAACTGTACACAATACTTTAGATGAGGCCTAACCAGGGCCGAATAGAGAGGAACCAGGACCTCACGCGATTTGGAAGCTATACTTCTATTAATGCAGCCCAAAATAGCATTTGTTTTTTTGCAGCCACATCACACTGTTGGCTCATATTCAGTTTGTGATCTACAACGATTCCAAGATCCTCCAAGATTTCATCACTCCAGGCACCACAGGCACTCCATCATGGGGGCTATGCACGAGTATCCCATATTTGTGGTTCTTCTTGCTGTTGTTCTTGTGATATACGCTGCCACTGATGAACGTAGCACTTCATTTCCATTGGCAAATACAAGCAAATCTCTGCCCACAAGGATCTTACAATCTACTCACTCAGGAAGGTCCTTCTCTGCTTTCGGGTCAGGCTGGTTCATTTTGCATCGTCTTTGTTTTTCTTTCTCGAGGGCTTCAGAAAGCATGTAGACATGGCCCGGAAGCAAAGACAGGGTCAAAGGGATTTTCATCTAGCAGGGAGAGGAGAGACCAGGGTGTTGGTTATCAAGAGTCCAAGAAGCCCCACAAACTCAACGCAATGGACTTTTTTCCAGCTGGACATCAGGAAAAACTTCCCGACTGTTAGAGCAGTGCGACAATGGAACCAGTGACCTCGGGAGGTTTTGGGCTCTCCCATACTAGAGGCCTTCAAGAGGCAGCTGGACAAGCATCTGTCAGGGATGCTCTAGGGTGGATTCCTGCATTGAGCAGGGGGTTGGACTAGATGGCCTTGTAGGCCCCTTCCAACTCTGCTATTCTATGATTCTATGATCTAAGACAGATTCTTTCGCTCCTTTTTCATAGAATTATTATTATTATTATTATTATTATTATTATTATTATTATTTACATTTATATACCGCCCCACAGCCAAAGCTCTCTGGGCGGTTTACAAAAGTTAAAAACAGTGAATATTAAAAAGAAATATACAAAATTTTAAACCATAAAAGCATGAAATACAAACAAAAACAGACAATATCCTTTTAAAAACAACTATTGTGAGCCCAGTTAAGAAACTCAGCATATGCTGTTAAAGGCTGTTAAATGCCTGGGAGAAGAGAAATGTCTTGATCTGGAGCCGAAAAGATAACAGCGTTGGAGCCAGGTGGGCCTTGTTGCGAGATCGTTCCATAATTGGGGGCCACCACTGAAAAGGCCCTCTCCCTTGTTGCCGTGCTCCAAGCTTCCCTCGGAGTAGGCACTCGGAGGAGGACCTTAGATGTTGAGCGCAGTGAGCAGGTAGGTTCATGTCAGGAGATGCGTTCCATCAGGTATTGTGGTCCTACTTCTATTCTATGAAGGGGCTTCATAGAAGGGGCTTCATAGAATAGAAGTGTTGAAGGGGCCTATGAGGCCATCAAGTCTAACCTCCTGCTCAATGCAGCAATCCTATAATTTGTGAGAGCCCACAACCTCCCTAGGTCACTGGTTCCATTGTCGTACTGCTCTAACAGTCAGGAAGTTTTTCCTGATGTCCAGCCGGAATCTGGCTTCCTTTAACTTGAGCCCGTTATTCCGTGTCCTGCACTCTGGGAGTATCGAGAAGAGATCCCGGCCCTCCTCTGTGGGACAGCCTTTCAAGTATTTGAAGAGCTGTTGTGCCCATGGGATAAAATTATTTCCAAAAGCAAATCATACCAACTTCAGAAGAAGAAAGGGTTAAATTGCCCTGAAACCTTGTCTGGGATCACCCCAAATTGATTTTCAAAACCTGCCTACTTTTGACCCTAATTCTAACCGGGGGGGGGGGGGGGGGATGTCCTACCTGCAGGTTTAGAGGAGACGTGTCTACTCCAAAGTAAGTCCTATCGAGCTCAATGGGCTTGCTCACAAGAAACCCAATATAGGATTGCACTTTACACCTATTTTATTGCTTCCTGTTGATCCGTGTGGAAAATGGTTTCGTCTTTATCTCTTAACTTGCCTCTCTGAATTCCCCCAATGTCAGTTCCTCTTCCCACAAGAAAAGTCGGTGGGAGAGGCTTCAGTTTCTGATTTACGGCCATTATATTGTCTCTTTTAAAAAAGGGTGGGGTGGGGAGGTCCAAAAAGCACCACAGCACTGTTTTCTTTTAAAGGGTAAAAGGGGAATTAGAAAAGAAAAGAAACCCACCTCTACCATAGTGAGAATAAAACCTTTCCACATCTCCCGAGAATCGAGGCTCTCCATCTGAAAAACAGAACACACAAACTGAACTTTGAACCCTGAATCCCTAAATGCGTCTTCACACACTAGTAAATCTGCTCAGGTTTCCTTCTCAGTAAAGCAGAGCTGAGCAAACTGCAACTCTAGGGTAGGGTGACCCTGTGGAAAGGAGGACAGGGCTCCTGCATCTTTAAAAGTTGCACAGAAAAGGGAATTTCGGCAGGTGTCCTTTGTATGCATGCAGCACCTGGTAAAATCCCCTCTTCATCGCAACAGTTAAAGCTGCAGGAGCCCTGCCCTCTTTAGCTAGATTGTCCAGGTACAAAGGAGAGCAGGGCTCCTGCAGAAGCGCTGTCCTCCTTTCCATAGGGTCACCCTACTCTAGGGCCATGTATGACCCTCAACCTTAGTTCAAAAGAGAGAGAAGGAGGTGACAGGGAAAGAGAGAGGGGGGGTGGCACAGAGAGAGAGAGAGAGAGAAGGAGGTGCCAGAGGGAGGGGGAGAGAGAGAGAGAGAAGGGGGTGCCAGAGAGAGAGAGAGAGGGTGGCAGAGAGAGAGAGAAGGGGTGCCAGAGAGAGAGAGAGAGAGAGAGAGAGAGAGAGAGAGAGAAGGAGGTGCCAGAGAGAGAGAGAGAGAGAGAGAGAGAGAGAGAGAGAGAGAGAAGGGGGTGCCAGAGAGAGAGAGAGAGAGAGAGAGAGAGGGTGGCAGAGAGAGAGAGAAGGGGTGCCAGAGAGAGAGAGAGAGAGAGAGAGAGAGAGAGAGAGAGAGAGAGAGAGAGGAGGTGCCAGAGAGAGAGAGAGAGAGAGAGAGAGGGGGGGGGGGGGTGCCAGAGAGAGAGAGAGAGAGAGAGAGGGTGGCAGAGAGAGAGAGAGAGAGAGAAAGAGAGAGAAGGGGTTTTAGAAAGAGAAAGAAGAGGTGGAAGAAAGAGGAGAGAGAAAAAGGAAATGGTAGAAAGAAAAAGGGGGGTAGAAAAAGAGAGGAAAGGGGCATGCAGAGAGAGAGAGAGAGAGAGAGAGAAAAGGGAGTTTCAGAAAGAGAGGGGGGTTCAGAAAAAGAGAGAGAGAAGGAAAGAGAGAGAGAAGGAAAGAGAGAGAGAGAGAGAGAGAGAGAGAAGACAGTAAGAGAGAGAGAATGACTGACTAGGGAATGCCTGGAGGTGAAGCGCTGTTTCCTGTTTAAACATGTATAGGGTTGGCCCCTACATGAATTAAATACATATCTGTATCGGTGATATTGTAAAGGAACAGATTCTAGGGTGACCCTATGGCAAAGAGGACTGGGCGCCTGTTTCTTTAACAGTTGTATAGAAAAGGGAATTTCAGCAGGTGTCATTTGTATGCAGCACCGAGTGAAATTCCCTCTTCATCACAGCAGTTAAAGCTGCAGGAGCCCTGCCCCTCTTAACTGTTGCGATGAAGATTGAATTCCACCAGGTGCTGCATGCCTACCAATGACACCTGCTGAAATTCCCTTTAAATAGAATCATAGAATAGCAGAGTTGGAAGGGGCCTACAAGGCCATCGAGTCCAACCCCCTGCTCAATGCAGGAATCCACCCTAAAGCATCCCTGACAGATGCTTGTCCAGCTGCCTCTTGAAGGCCTCTAGTGTGGGAGAGCCCACCACCTCCCTAGGTCACTGATTCCATTGTCGTACTGCTCTAACAGTCAGGAAGTTTTTCCTGATGTCCAGCTGGAATCTGACTTCCTTTAACTTGAGCCCGTTATTCCGTGTCCTGCACTCTGGGAGGATCGAGAAGAGATCCTGGCCCTCCTCTGTGGGACAACCTTTCAAGTATTTGAAGAGTGCTCTCATGTCTCCCCTCAGTCTTCTCTTCTCCAGGCTAAACACGCCCAGTTCTTTCAGTCTCTCTTCATAGGGCTTTGTTTCCAGACCCCTGATCATCCTGGTTGCCCTCCTCTGAACACGCTCCAGCTTGTCTGCGTCCTTCTTGAATTGTGGAGCCCAGAACTGGACGCAATACTCTAGATGAGGCCTAACCAGGGCCGAATAGAGAGGAACCAGGACCTCGCGTGATTTGGAAGCTCTACTTCTATTAATGCAGCCTAAAATAGCATTTGCCTTTCTTGCAGCCATATCGCACTGTTGGCTCCTATTCAGCTTGCGATCTACAACAATTCCAAGCTCCTTCTTGTTTGTAGTATTGCTGAGCCAAGTATCCCCCGTCTTGTAACTGTGCATTTGGTTTCTATTTCCTACATGTAGAACTTGGCATTTATCCCTATTAAATTTCATTCTGTAGTTTTCAGCCCAGCACTCCAGCCTATCAAGATCACTTTGAAGTTTGTTTCTGTCTTCCAGAAGACAGAAACACTTTTAACACTTTTAACTCTTTTCTATGCATGTGTTAAAGATACGGGAGCCTGCTCCTCTTTTCCATAGGGTCACCCTAGCACGGAGCCCTGCTTCGTAGGTCTGTTCGACCTAAAGACTCACGGGTCGCTCTATGCGTTGATCCCTATCTTGTATTTACTGAGTCGCATGAGGTCTGAGTCGCGAAAGATCTGCAGATCATTCTGTTCTGCTCTGGTGACTGCCCGGTTTTTGTTTGCGCAACACTGAAAAGCAAACCGGGCAGAAGCAGAACGGATCAATAGAACTCGGGAACAATTGGCTGCAGTCACACCGACGCCTGTCCAAAAATAACAGGATGTACAGCACCCATGTTATAACATAGGTGATGAACAACTCCAAAAGACGCTTTGGGGCAACTCAGTCCTGATTGGGCTGGGGTTTGGGGGAGGGGGCACAGGTGACCCGTTTGGATTTCTCCCACCCACCCCGCAAACAGGTACCGCTGAGCATGGCGGGGCCTCCCTCTTGTTGGCCCCGTTTCAGTTGCCATCCTAACAGGACTCACTACATGAGTTTGCCATTGGAGGGAATGACGATGGAGAAATGCCCCCTTCCTATGAATCAGTTTTATCCAAGTCAGGTTATTGGAAAATTTACTCTGCAGGTAAATTTTCAGAGGGAGGTTCTTCTTTTTTTAAACTCACCTGAGATCCATTTAATGTTGCAATTCTGGGCCCTGGATTTGGTCTGTGTCCCCCACGGTCAGGGTAGGGTGTCCTTACAGAAAAGAGGACCAGACTCCTGCATCTTTAACAGTTGCACAGAAAAGGGAATTTCAGCAGGTGTCGTTGGTATGCAGGCAGCCCCCGGTGAAATTCCTTTTTGTATCTGGTCACACTGGCTAAAGAGGGCAGGGCTCCTGCAGCTTTCACTGTTGCGATGAAGAGGGAATTTCACCAGGTTTTCCATATATACAAATGACACCTGCTGAAATTCCCTTTTCGATGCAACTGTTAAAGATACAGGAGCCCGGTCCTCCTTTTCCTACGGTCACCCTAGGTTAAGCAGCATGGTTTAGTTAGGGTGACCATATGTAAAGGAGGACAAGGCTCCTGTATCTTTAACAGTTGCATAGAAAAGGGAATTTCGGCAGGTGTAGGGTGACCATAGGAAAAGGAGGACAGGGCTCCTGTATCTTTAACAGTTGCATAGAAAAGGGAATTTCAGCAGGTGTCGTTGGTATGCAGGCAGCCCCCGGTGAAATTCCTTTTTTTTTATCTGGTCACTCTGGCTAAAGAGGGCAGGGCTCCTGCAGCTTTCACTGTTGTGATGAAGAGGGGATTTCATCTAGGTGCTGCATGCGTACAAATGACACCCGCTGAAATTCCTTTTTCGATGTAACTGGTAAAGATACAGGAGCTCGGTCCTCCTTTCCGTATGGTCACCCTAGTTCAGAGGCAATCCATCCCTGGATATCCAATCCTATTTGTGAATACCTAGATACCCAGCCTACCTCTGATGAGAAAATCTAATCCATCAATTTTGCCTCTTTATGTGCAGAGATGCTTGTACTTCACAGGGTGAGGGGGGGGGAGAGATTACCTTCAGTTTCACTTCTTGGCTTCTCATCTTTAGATTCAGCCTTGCCCCATCCAAGGGCCAGGTAGCCACGACGCTTGGGGTGTCCTCATCAGCAAGGGAGACGAAGTCCGCCAGGTCGATTTTCTCCACATACTAAGGAGGAAGAGCAGGCAGGATCAGCTCCCAAGATTTTAGTCCTCATCATTAAAATTCCAGGTCGCTCAGCTCACAGCGAAGTTCCCCCATGAATTTGTCCCTAGGGCTGAAAGACATCCCACCCACCCCCATGATAGGTCAATATTGTCTGCTTTGACCTGCAGGGTCTTTCTAGAATTTCACCAGCAGAGAGAGGTTTTCTTCGTCACCTGCGACGTCAGATCCTTTTCTCTGCAGATGGCTGGAATTTGAACCCGGGACCTTCTAAAATTGCAAAGCAAAACAATTCCAAAACTCCTGTGGAACTCCCTGCCTCTGGAGGTCAGGCAGGTGCCAACTTTGTACTCCTTTCGGCGCCTCCTGACAACATCATTATTCCAGGAAGCCTTTTCCTTAATGTCCAGCCAGGAATCACTGTATTTGCTTCTTTTAAGACCTGTTTTAAGTGTTCCATTCAGTTTTTCTTTTCATTTCATCTTGTACACTGCTCCGAAATTTTCAATGGGGAGTGGTAGATAAATATTGTATATAAATAAATAAAGCAAATGCTTTACTGCCAAGCCATGGACTCCCATACTGGTTTCTTTACTCACACTGTTCCATTTACCGGGAACAGTATCCCCACATCATTATTAGAAAATACAAATATACAAATGAATTTATAAATTAAATTATAATCCCTCCCCCTCCCCATATAAATCACCATCTTATCCTTAACTCAAAATATTATATAAAGCAACCTTGCTTTATATAATATAACAAATATTATATAAAGCAATCTATGAAGAGACACTGAAAGAACTGGGCATGTTTAGCCTGGAGAAGAGAAGATTGAGGGGAGACATGAGAGCACTCTTCAAATACTTAAAAGGTTGTCACACAGAGGAGGGCCAGGATCTCTTCTCGATCCTCCCAGAGTGCAGGACATGGAATAACGGGCTCAAGTTACAGGAAGTCAGATTCCGGCTGGACATCAGGAAAAAATTCCTGACTGTTAGAGCAGTACGACAATGGAACCAGTGACCTAGGGAGGTGGTGGGCTCTCCCACACTAGAGGCCTTCAAGAGGCAGCTGGACAAGCATCTGTTGAAGATGCTTTAGGGTGGATTCCTGCATCGAGCAGGGGGTTGGACTCGATGGCCTTGTAGGCCCCTTCCAACTCTGCTATTCTATGATTCTATGATTCTATGAACCTTGTGCCTTCCAGATGGCTTGGACTACATTTCCCATCATTCTGAGACTGCACAATCAGTTGCGTTCATCTGGCGGCCGCCATGTTGGAGAAGGCTGTTATAAAGTATAAACAAAAGTGGCACCAAGGAGACTTTACAGAACCCAAGCTGGAAATAATATATACAGTTAAATTTTGACTTGGTATTTTGTGTTCTAATTATTTATCAATAAATTCCACCTTTCAACCCAAAAATTCCTTGACATTTTTCCTTAACATAAAAGAGTTAATCTTATAAAAGACAGAAGCCTTTAATAATATGTAATTATATATATATATATATATGGAGAGAGAGAGAGAGATTAAAATTAATAAAATAAATAACTATTAACCCTACTCCCAGCGGAAGCTGGTTTCAGGCAGCCGGCTCGGGTCGACTCAGCCTTCCATCCTCCCGAGGTCGGTAAAATGAGTTCGCAGTTAGCTGGGGGGAAGGTAATCACGGCCGGGGAAGGCAACAGCGAACCACCCCGCTATAAGGCCTGCCAAGAAAACGTCAGCGAAAGCTGGCGTCCCTCCAAGAGTCAGTAATGACTCAGTGCTTGCACGAGAGGTTCCTTTCCTTTCCTTCAGACAAAAGGGCTCCCAGGGCACCTTACATGCAATCAGTAAAAACAAGACTGTACCTTGACGACTTACCATGTAAAAGACGTGATGCAAAAGGAAAAAGTGCGGAGGAGGGAAGAGGAAACCAAGGCACTGATTTTTAAAGTTCAACAGTACTTTCCCAACTCAGTGCCCTAGGATGGCTGCCAATGGAGCTTTGTCAAAAATGCAACAGTCAAAAAACGCTCAGACCAGCTTGATCGCAAGTGATCTCGGGGATTTCCACATTTATACAATAATCTGTCTTGTTACAGTAAGTAAATGAGTCACACCGATTCTAAATCCTCCTCCAAAATGAGGATCTTTTAAATATTCAGGAAGTGCTCCGTTATTTTTTTTGTTTTGTTATTTTTTGGAGACTGAAAAGGTTCCCACGTCCAGAAATAACTTTGTACGACTTCCGTACCCTCTTGCCAAAACGGAGGGTGAGGAACAGAATACAGTCATTCAACCTGCCTCATCTTTATTTGGCAAAGGCGCGTCCCTCATCCTTTGAGTGCTGCCTCTCTTCACATTGTAGTGGAACTCTCTGGAAGACTTGTGAAGTCGAGGAGAATAACAAGGGTGTTTTACAAGAAGTCCTCTCCGTAAGAAGAGCCCTGCTGGATCAGACCAAGGGTCTGGATACTGGAGGTAGCACATAGCCATCAGGGCTTGTAGCCATTGATCGCCTTCTCCTCTTCCAGGAATTTATCCAACCCCTTTTTAAAGCCATCCAAGTGGGTGGCCATCACCACATCCTGTGGTAGTGAGTTCCATAGTTTAACGATGTATGAAGAAGTATTTCTTTCTATCTGTCCCGAATTTCCCATCCATCAGCTTCATGGGATGACCCCATTGGGTTCTAATGTTATGGGAGAGGGAGAAAAATGCCTCCCTCTCTACATTCTCTGCATTCTCAGGCATCATTTTGTACACCTCTATCACGTCTCCCTTTACCCTCCTTGTTTCCAAGCTAAACAAATCCCAGTTGTTGTAACCTTCCCTCACAGGGGAGATGCTCCAGCCCCTAGATCATAGAATCATAGAATCATGGAATAGCAGAGTTGGAAGAGGCCTACAAGGCCATCCAGTCCAACCCCCTGCTCAATGCAGGAATCCACCCTAAAGCATCCCTGACAGATGGTTGTCCAGATGCCTCTTGAATGCCTCTAGTGTGGGAGAGCCCACAACCTCCCTAGGTAACTGATTCCATTGTCATACTGCTCTAACTGTCAGGAAGTTTTTCCTGATGTCCAGCTGGAATCTAGCTTCCTTTAACTTGAGCCCGTTATTCCGTGTCCTGCACTCTGGGAGGATTGAGAAGAGATCCTGGCCCTCCTCTGTGGGACAACCTTTTAAGTATTTGAAGAGTGCTCTCATGTCTCCCCCTCAGTCTTCTCTTCTCCAGACTAAACATGCCCAGTTGCTTCAGTCTCTCTTCATAGGGCTTTGTTTCCAGTGTACACTACCGTCAGTGTACCTCACCTGGACGTCTCTGCTGGTGTTGTAGAAATAGAGCGTGAGCCCTCGGAGTCCTGCCCAGTATTTCTTGTAATCCTGGTAGGGCGAAAGAAGGAAGAAAGAGTGAAGAACGTTGGCGTGTTGGAAAATGTCGTTGCTGAAGGAGGGTTTCCTTCCAGTGCAAATGACACCGTCAGAGGAAGGTTGTTTTTCAGGACACAGACACCCCATCAACACACACACACACACATCGTTTTGGTCTCTCCTTTCTGCTCCTTTTCCAGCTTTACGGTTGCCGTGTTTCTCAGAACACTCCTGCTTTCGATGGGAGGCAAATGACGAGGCTTGCTAAACAATCCACAAAGCTTTTATTAAGCAACAAACGTCTCTTCAACCTGAAGAGAGTCTAACCTCTTGGAAACGTCCCCCTAGGCGAAACTATGCAAACTAAGCAAGACAATTGTCTGCACAAGAAGAATAGGAAACCGCTTCCCAAACCCCCGCCCGTAACTTCAGGGAGCCTGGTGCGGAGGCAGGTTCTGGAGTAATCGAACTGACTTTCTCACACCTACCTTCCGCCCCGTGCATTTGAGCTTCTGGCGGACCCTAGCACCAGCTAGCTTGTTCGGATGCTCACCTCCGGAAGAAAGCTCACTTCCCACTAAGTGTGTAGGATTTGGCCTTGAGGAGATAAGCTCTGGAGAGGGCTGACTCCCAGCTGGGGAATCGCCCGCGAGAGCTTCCTCCCCCACTGGTACAGGCTGGCTGTGTCTGGCGCTGCGTCTTCTCGTTCTGAATCTGATTCTGACTGATTACCGGAAACATCTTCTCCCAAGACAGGAGCAGTAGAGTTAGACATGGCACCGGTATCCTTTTTGAGATGCGGCCCAGTGCGCCTGTACCGTAGGTTTGTACAGGGGAGCATCATGAAACTTATTGCTTGTTTAGAAGATCTATAGCCCACCTTTCCTCAAGGTTTGCAATTGATTGTTAGAATACACACATTGGTACCCCAGATCCGAATGCAGCAGCCCCCTGGCCTGGCCGATAGCATCACATTTGCATATTCTAATTTATACCATTATATGCAGTCTTTAAAAGAATTAAGAACGTAAGAACATCAGAAGAGCCCTAAGGCTGGATCAGACCAAGGGTCCATCTACGCCAGCTCTCTGTTCACACGGTGGCCAACCAGCCGTCGGCCAGCGATGAAAAAGCAGGACATGGTGCAACAGCACCCTCCTACCCATGTTCCCCAGCAACTGGGGCACACAAGTTTATTGCCTCGAATACTGGAGATAGCACACAACCATCAGGGCTAGTAGCCATGGATAGCCTTCGCCTCCGGGAATTGATCCAACCCCCTTTTAAATAGGGTGACCCCATGAAAAGGAGGACCGGGCTCCTGTATCTTTAACAGTTGCATAGGAAAGTGAATTTCGGCAGGTGTCATTTGTATATATGGGGAACCTGGTGAAATTTCCTCTTCATCACAACAGTGAAAGCTGCAGGTGCCCTGCCCTCTTTTAAATCTGGTCACTCTCGTATAGCTCCTGCACTTTAATTGTGGTGGCGAAGAGGGAATTTCACCAGCTTCTCCATATATACCAATGACACCTGCTGAACTTCCCTTTTCTATGCAGCTGTGAAAGATACAGGAGCCCGGTCCTCCTTTTCATAGGGTCACCCTACTTTCAAAGCCATCCAGATTGGCGGCCATCACTACATCTTACCGGGGTTCATTTCATTACCAGGGTTCGTTTAAATTTCACGGAAGGCCAAGCCAGGCTTGACCCTAATTTTAAAATCAACAAATAAATAAAATAATATCCAAATCGCATCCATTAAAATAAATCCATCCCTTCCTTTGCACACTGCCCAAATCATCCCAGATCTGTAGTTCCCGGTCAATTACAATCTGTCACGGGGTCCCCAACATCTCTTTCTCTCACTCCCCTCTCAGAGGAAAATTGCCCCCCACACACACACACACACCACACACCCCTTGCAATTCAGTTTAGAAGAAATGCTTCTGTCGGCACCGCTAGAATTTCTCTCCCACCCCGCTAAGTTTCATTGCCATGCGGTGCTGCGGCGTTCCAGCCTGTGGGAAGGGAAGGGTTAACTGCAAACCGCCCCCCCCCCGAAAACTGCCCGCTGTGTAGCAATGAAGGGGGAAAGAAAAATAAATTGTCCATCAGCACCCATAAGACGCTCAGGGCTGCGTAGCACAGATCCAGGGCCCCGGGAATTTGTTTCAGTGCCCGTGCCCCAGGGGCCCATACCTCCTAACGCCCTTGGCCTTTGCCTTGGTGATTTTCCTGGAAGGCAGCAGGCTACAGCTACCCAGCGTCCCTCATCCTGCAGCTGGAACACGCTTGCCTCCAGCCCCCCAGTGCCAAAGCCACCAGCATTTGGAGCGGCTTCTCTCCATCAGCCCTGCAGGCTCCTACCTTGTCCCGGGGACTCTTCTTCTCCAAGAAGCCCTCAAAATAGTGGGGCGGCAGGGTGGGCTTCAGTTTGCCAGCCGAGCTGCGCGGTACGGCCATCCCTCCACCGTGCCGCGGAAAGTATCTGTCCACAAATAGACTCTCAGCGAGAGTTCAGAGTCCTCTACCAGGAAGCAAAGAGCAATAAATTAAACAAGGTCGTGTTTACCTCTTTCTCTCTTCATTCCTTTCTGTTTCCAGCTCATTCCTCCCCCCTCTAGGTCACCCAAAATTCCCGCAAAGGCGCCTCCTTTGGGCCAGTACAATTGGGCAGTTGGACTTTGGATAAGAGCACCCACTGGCAGACCGGCAACGATTTCATTTGCGCCGGCCAGGACAAAAATAAAAGCGGACTTAATCTCATCAGCCTGGTATCTGCCCCCCGCCCGGCAAAGTATGGAAGGAAAGAGGGAAAAAAAGCAAGAAGAAGAGCGTGTCTCTGAGCGGGTGCAGAGCGCCTACCTTCGCCGGTCCGTTTATGGGTGGATGGATTGCATTTTTATACCGCCCAATAGCCGGAGCTCTCTGGGCGGTTCACAAGAATCCAAACCGTTCAAAGCATCAAACAAACCGTATAAAAACGTGATCTCAAACACAATATGATAAAATCAGCAGCAGGGCAGAAATGCAATTTTAAAATACAAATTTAAAACGGCCAAGTTAAAATTAAACTTGTAGGCTGTTCAAATGCTGAGAGAATAAAAAGGTCTTCACTTGGGGACTGAAAGAAGATAGTGTAGGTGCCGGGCGAACCTCCTTAGGGAGCTCATTCCACAGCCCCGGTGCCACAGCAGAGAAGGCCCTGCTCCTGGGAGCCACGACGGAAAGTTTACAGCTCCTAGGCAGGATTAAACCTAGCACCCCTCTATCGCATGTGTTCCTCTGCCCTGGGGCTTGTTCATCCCTGTGGAACTGGGACAGTGATGACAAAAAATAGCTCCTGAGCACGTACAGAGAGTGTTGTGTGCACATCCGTCACGGCTGATTCCAGCTTCTGCGTGCGAAACCCCTCGTGGGCCTGTTTGAGCCCCAATTTAGGCTTTGTGATATCGCTTGGCACTGATCCATTTATGCACGGCGCTATCTCACACACACACACACACACCCCATCACAGCAGCTCCAATCCGGCTCAGCGGCTTTGGAACCCTGTCTCTTTAAGGGGAATTTCACCTGCAGGAATTGGCAAGCGACCCCGTTTGACTCCGTGCCAGGAAAAGAAAAAAAATACCTCAGGAACAAATGTTTCTGCGTCGAAACCCCTGCAAAAGGCAGAAAAGCAGAACAGAACCGGTTGTTCCTGGGCGGTTGGCGACCGTGGACTCCGATCACACGCCTCGGCGCGTCAGAAGGAGATTTTTTGTTAAAAAACCCCAAGAACCACGACTTCAACGTTGTGGTCGCACTTTCGTTGCTGCTGAATGAAGTGACCTGGCTTTCGTACCTCAATGAATATTTATTTGAAGATTAATGGGAGATAGAAGCAGAGCGGGGTGTGGTGGTAGAAGCAGCCCTTTCGTCAGTCAAGTAACATTTTCTGCCGTGGTCCCAGGTTTTGGAGGGCCCTTGGGCGAGGTATCTTCAAGGCCAGCATCACAGGTCGGCACGTTGGGGCGTGTGACCGGGCCCCACGCTCCTCGCCTTCTCCGTTGCAACCTGCAAAGACGGACGCTCTCTGTGGCTGGCTTACTGACAATGATTAAAAACATTAAACACCATTTGCGAAATTTAAAAACGCAACGGACACAACAGACGCCGTAAAACAAATCCAGGGTGCGTTAAAACTCGTTGCACGCTGCCCAACGCCTGGGACAAGAGAACAGTTTTGACCTGGAGCTGAAAACATAGCAGTGGTGGCACCGGGGTGGGTGGGTGGCGTGTCTGGGAGATTGTTCCAGAGTTGGGGAGCCACCACCAAAAAGGCCCTCTCCCTTGTTGTCGCCTTCCCAGCCTCCTTCAGAGGTGGCGCCCAGAGGAGGACTTTAGATGTTGACCACAGCGTAGGGGGCAGGTTCCATTAGGAGCTTTATAGGTTAAAACCTTGAATCAGGCTCAGAAACATACAGGCAGACAACGTAAGAGGGCCAAAGTGGGTGGCTCCATTTCTATCAGCGCTGGCCACCCGAGTTCACGCCCATCAATGGAAGGGGGGGGGCACCCAGGCCTTTCATATTGTCAGTGGAAGTCATTTCCTTATTAATATTTGGGGGGGCGAACCTTTTGCAGGCTACTCTCTGGACTAATGGGGTCCCCACGTCTCCCCTCCCCACCCCACCCCAGCCAGGCTCCATTAACAGCAACATCGGCTTGTAACTGGAGTCCCTTTTCATCGGTCCGAAATTTGAATTTTCCAGCGCTCTCCTCCCCGGCGTTCGGCTTTTGCATGAAATCTAAAACCTTTTTTGCAAAGCAGAGGAAAATCATTTTTCCGCCAGCCTTTCTTACTAATCAGGAACGCAGCACATGTGTTTCAGCCAGCCAGCCAGCCAGCCAGCCATAATCTCTTTTGGGGTATTCCATTCCATCCCCCTCCCACAGGTCTTCCTTCCCAACATTCCACGACCAATGAGGATGCTCAGTCGTCATTGGGCAGTTTTGGGACTCATCCCACCCCCCTGAAAGAATCCCACGCACACTTTTGCAGACCTTGCAGTTTTCCCAAGCGTGCTGATACCTCGCTCCTCTGTGTCTGCGCTATGAACAGCACTCACCCCTTGGACATTAGAAATAGAGGGACTGATAACTGTGGATTAGTTCTATGGCGGCTGAATTGTCATTGCTTGGCTGCTAATCCTGATGGCGACGTGCTCCCACCAGCATCAGAGGCAGTCAGCCTGTATGCACCAGTTGCTGGGGAACATGGGCGAGAGAGTGCTGTTGCAGTTATGTTCTCCTTGTTGGTCCCTTATATATATATAAAAAATACCAGCCTCTTAAAGAGCTTAAAGCTCTTACTTCCAGTAACTACGAGAGGTGATTCAGCCTTCAAAAACGGTGAGAAAACTGCACCTCAAAAGGATTGGTGGGTGAGGGAAAGGGGGCGGAGCTGGAAGAAGGGGCGTGGCTATCCGGAGAAACCCGGAGTCTTGGGATCTCGAGGCTGACCTTCCCCAGCCCTGTTCTAAGGAGAGGGCTATACCATCTCCGCCCAAGTGATTCAATTGTGATTTAACCTGTAGTTTCTTGGGGAACGAATGAGGTCTCAAGATAGAAATGTAGTAATAAAGAAAGAAACAGATGGGGGGAAACCGGCAGATCCGTCTATACCTGGTTGCGTCTCTACATCTCTCTTCGTAAAGTTGCTGATCTTTAAAACCTGTTGTGGCATCCTGGTTAAAACTCAGCTTTTTTTCTCAAAGCCTTTGATGGCTGAAGCTGCACATAGTTTTAATTGCCTTTATTGCTTCTACAATCCCAACTGGTTTTAGCTTGTTAACGGTTTAATATGACGTACGTTGAAGATACCGTGTGCTGACCGAATGGCAAGACAGGACGTTCTGCTTAGGGTAAACAAAGAAACGGAATTAATAAATACCATCCAAAGAAGAAAATGACAATATCTTGGTCGTGTTGTTCGAGGAGAAAAATACACCGTACTCCAACTTATTACACAAGGGAAAATTGAACGGAAAAGATCAGTGAGGAGAAGATGAAAACCTTGGCTGAAGATCTTGAGGGACGTTGTATATCATTTTTAATGTTTTGATCTTTTGTAAACAGCCCAGAGAGCTTTGGCTATGGGGCGGTATAGAAATGTGAATAATAATAATAATAATAATAATAATCAGACACAATACAGCTGCAAAAATAATTCACCAACAACCGGCCATCGAATTTAATCTCAACGAACAACCTACACCACGATACACATACTCACCCGAAACAATCTTGGAAAATGCAGGTCATAAAATATACTGAGACAGAACAATTCAGACGGAAAAGACAATGCCTTGCAACCAACCGGACATAAGAGTTATAGACAAAAAAAGGAAAACGCACCTACCTCATCGACATAGCAATACCGAATGACAAAAATGTTGTAGAAAAGGAAGAGGAAAAGAGAGGGAAATATATGCCACCGGCTATGGAAGATACAGAACTATGCCAACAGGAAAAGATCACAACTATTCCGTTAGTTAGCATCACATCAAATGACTGGCATCACATCAAAAAACTATACAGAAAACCTTCAGAAACTGGGTCTACCAAAATACACCCACACCAACATCCAGAAAGCGGTCATACAACCACCCAGGGAGCTTTGGCTATTGGGCGGTATAAAAATACAATAAATAAATAAATAAATAGGTAAGCAAAGCCTGGATCAGACAGGCGTTTCAACTACAGGATGCCATCAAATGAAGAGAACTCTCCAGTGTGAAGTAGGAGACAACGGCGTCCCAATTTCCCACCAGGTCCACATGACAGGTTTATTGATTATTTCCCCCCACGAAACGGCACCCATAGAGTCCACGGCTGACGCATCGCTTCACGCTTCATTTTCCCAGGAGGAAGTGCCACACGCTCGATGCTGGCAAACCCTCGTTCGAAAACTGCCAATGGAATGAGGAACTTGGCCTGTTGCATAAATTATGCCAAATCCGAGTGCACCGAAGTCCAATATCAAAACACCCGCGAAAGATCACAGGCAAGGCGTTGGGCACCAAACGTTTATTCTCGAGAATAGGGTGATGACGTGGCGCTCCCACAGCAAAGGCAGGGTCACACGGAGCTGGGGCAGGACAATAGCTTATATACTTCCATGGAGTGGTCAGAAGGGGAATTGCAGCTGAGACTGCCATGTGCTTTGCGTCTGTAGCCCCTCCCCTTCTGGTGATGTGGCAAGGGGGCAGTCCTAAGGACTTGGCTGGGTTTGGCTGGTCAGTTTCATTTGAAACTGACCTATGGTGTTGTCCCGGCAGTTAATCAGTGGAGTGGATTCGGCAGGATTAACTCAATCACTATATTCTGGCAAGAAAGGGGCTTGGAAGTCACCTACGTGCCACTTGCACGGGGGTAAATGGAGTTTATACTGAGGAACATCTTGCTACTCCACACAACCCGGCTTATGCACCCATTCACCTTTTCCAGGTGTCCTTGGGCGGGCTCTTGGTGGGGTGTCCTAGAGAGGGTGCGGTATTGCTATGTCATTCAGTATTGCTATGTCAATGACGTAAGTGAGTTTTTCTTTTTTGTGCCTGCGTGTCAGGGGAAATGGATGTTCTAGTTTTTACATCAGGCCCGTCAGCGATCATGTCGGAGGCTTTGCAAGGGATTTTATGTTTCTGTCAGATGTTTTGGACTACGACTCCCAGGTGCCCCAGCCATTCTGGCCAATGAGCGGGGGGCATTGTGGTCCAGCAACGCCCTGAGGACACCACACCTACAGCATAGAAGCACAGAAGACTATCTTATACTCAGTCAACCTCTAATATTTACACTGACATATTTACATCGTCATGGTTCTGGCTCCGGCGTTTGCCATTTGGAGGTTGACTGGGGAACATGGGTGGGAGGGTGCTGCTGCACCATGTCCTGCTTTTATGGTCCCTGGTCGGCAGCTGGTTGGCCACTGTGGGAACCAAATGCTGAACTAGATGGACCCTTGGTCTGATCCATCCTCAGGGCTCTTCTGATGTTCTTCTAAAGGGCCAGCCTTCCTCAACCTGGGGCACTCCAGATGTGTTGGACTACAACTCCTAGAATGCCCCAGCCAGCTGGCTGGGGCATTCTGGGAGATGCAGTCCAACACATCTGGAGTGCCCCAGGTTGAGGAAGGCTGTGATAGCATCATTGTGTTGTTACAAATGTAGCTCACGGGGGTAGGTAGGGGGGGAGCCAAAGCAAACAGATACGTTCTCAATAAACGCCTAAACCTGGCCGGTCATATCACAGAAGGGAAACTGTACACAGCAGGGTGACCCTATGGAAAGGAGGACCGGGCTCCTGCATCATTAACAGTTGTATAGAAAAGGGAATTTCAGCAGGTGTCATTTGCATGCATGCAGCCCCTGGTGAAATCCCCTCTTCATCGCCACAGTGAAAGCTGCAGGAGCCCTGCCCTCTTATGTATCTGGTCACGCCAGGCAGGGCTCCTGCAGCTTTCACTGTGGCGATGAAGAGGGGATTTCACCAGGGGCTGCATGCCTACAAGGGACACCTGCTGAAATTCCCTTTTCTACACAACTGTTAAAGATGCAGGAGCTCTGCCCTCCTCTTCATAGGGTCACCCTAGGGGTGCCCCCACAGAGAAGGCCCTGTCTCCATGCCGTTGCCAAGCGGAACTGGCTGGGTATGATAGGGGGCACAGCCTGACACATCCAGAGAGCGCCAGGTTGGGAAAGGGTAGCCTGGACCCCCAGACACAAACGGGTGTGCATGGGGGAGGGAGTTTTTCTTCCTCCCTTCTTCTTTCTTCCTTCTCTCCCTCTTTTCCTCCCTTTTTTCTTTTCTTCCCTTCTTCTTTTCTTCCTCCCTTTTTTCTTTTCTTCCCTCCATCTTTTCTTCCTCTCCTTTCTTCTTCCCTTCCCTCCCTCTTTTGCCTTTTCTTCCTCCCTCTTCTCTCTCCCTCTTTTGTTTCCTCTTGTCCTCCCTCCCTCCCTCTCCTCCCTCCCTCTCTCCTCCCTCCCCTCCCCTCTCCCTTTGTCTCCCGTCCTTCCCCGCCCTCCCCTCCCCTCCCTCCCCTCCCCCGCGGCTCTGGTGGCAACCCGGCAGGGGAGCCAGGCGCGGCGGCGGCGGTGAGAGGTCCGGCCGGCAAGGCGCCGCCGCGGGGATGGAGCCGCCCGGGCCGGGGTGAAGCAAGCGCAGGCGCCCGCCATGGCCGCAGGTACCGGCGCGGGGGGGGGGCGGGCTGACCCACCGGGGCGGGGAGAGAGAGGGAGGGAGGCGCCCCCCAGCCCGGATCGCACAGCCCCGGGACCCTGCAGCTCCCAAATCCTGGGGCGGGGAAGCGGAGAGTGCCTCTGAGCACGTGCAGATGGCCGAAAGACGCGGGGGAGGCGGAACGGGTGGGAAGGAGGAAGGGGGAGTCGCTGCGGGGTCGCTGCGGAGCCAGGTCCACCACCCACCGACTGATGTATCATGTATCTTGCATCTCTCTCTCTCTCTCTCTCTCCCCTCCCTCTCTCTCTCCCTCTCTCCCTCCCTCCCTCTCTCCCTCGCTCTCTCCCTCCCTCCCTCTCTCTCTCCCTTTCTCCCTCCCTCTCTCTCTCTCTCCCTCTCTCCCTCCCTCCCTCTCTCTCTCTTTCTCTCCATCCTGCATCTGACATCCGTCCATCCATCCATCTGTCAATCTATCTCCCACATCCATCCCGCACATCCCTCCATTTCTCCCCTGCACATCAGTCTATCTGAACATCTGTCTGTCTTTTATTTCTCTGCATCCTCCATCCATCGAAGAACATCAGAAGAGCCCGGATGCTGGATCAGAACCAGCGTCCGTCTAGTCCAGCGCTCTGTTCACACAGTGGCCAACAGCTGTCAACCAGGGACCCACAAGCAGGACACGATGCAACAGCACCCTCCCACCCATGTTCCCCAGCAACGGGTGCACACAGGCTTACTGCCTCAAATACTGGAGATAGCACACAACCATCAGGGCTAGTAACCAGCCCTTGATCGCCTTCTCCTCCTCCAGGAATTCATCCAACCCCCTTTTAAAGCCATCCAAATTGGTGGCCATCGCTACATCTTGTGGTAGTGAGTTCCATAAGTTAGCTAGTATCTGTCTATCTATCTCCTGCATCTGTCTTCTATCTCTCTGTCTATCTATCTATCCATCCATGGCCAGATCTACACCGTGTGTCAAATCATCACGAATGTGGAATAAAAAGCGGGAAATAACACCATGGAAGTGGTATAAGGAATGTCAATTCTGCCCCAACAGTTATCAGACCACTTCAATCCCGCTATAAAGCAGTTGTGTAGATCTAGACATGGATCTATTCATCTGTTTCTCCCCTTCTCTCTCTCTCTCTCTCTTCTACAAGGATCCATCCATTCTCTACGGCGTCTCCATCTGTCTGTTTATATTTCCAAATCTCTGCATTTGAAAGCTTTAAAAATTTAAAATGTTAAAACTTTGGAATTTTAAATCTATTAAAATTATTATTATTATTATTATTATTAATAATAATAATAATAATAATAATAATAATGTAATTATTTCTTACCTTCCCCTCCCTTTGGATCAAGGCAGGGAACAACATTAGTACAACAACACAATATAAATCAAATGCATAAAATTTCTTAATTTTGGCTGCCAGTCCAGGTCCGGGCCCAATTCAAAATGCTGGTATTAACATTAAATGGCGTAGGGCCAGGTTATCTGAAGGAACGCCTCCTCCCATATGTACCTGCCCGGACCCTAAGGTCATCCTCAGGGGTCCTTCTCCGTGAGCCCCTGCCAAAGGAAGTGAGGCAGGGGGCTACCAGGAGCAGGGCCTTCTCCGCTGTGGCACCCCGGCTGTGGAATGAGCTCCCTAAGGAGGTTCGCTTGGCATCTACACTATATTCTTTCAGACGCCAGGTGAAGACTTTTTCTTTATTTTCTCAGAGCTCCGGCTATTGAGCGGTATAAAAATGCAATTAATAAATACATATATATATACAACCAAAACAATATCAAAAGAACGATCAAGGCATCTTAAAATCATCAACTTGGAAGTACTACTTGCGGTCGTTCATTTCGTCGTTGGAGGGCTGCGTCGTGCGCGGCGCGGCGCCTGCGTTTTGGTTGATCCGGAGAAATAATGTAACCGCCCCACCTTTTCTGCCCCACGTCCCCCCCCCCCCATCCCAGGTCCAGTTCACTCTGTTTTTTTGTTCACCTTATCAGCTCTGGATGCCGAAACCTTCGGCGGCGAGGAGTGCATGGAAGAGGAGGAGGAAGAACTGGAGACGGGCCTGGAGGATGTGGAGAGCGTGACGAAATTCATCCCGGGCGGACGAGGCTGCTGCATCCTGACCCGCCGAGGCATCACTCTGAGGGTGCTTCTGAAGGATGGGTTGATTGACCCGGGAGAAGGGGTGCTCTCCATCTATTACCTGGTAAGAGAGAGATTCCTCCCCACCCCGCTCCTCCGGTCTCCATTTGGTGCTTTGCGTATCCGGTCCCCGTGGGATTTGGGAGAGCCGTGGCGTTTTGTAATTGTAGACACCGGACTTCGTGACTTTTGGGGAGACAGAAAAGCCCTGCTGGATCAGACCGAGGGTCCGTCAAGTCCAGCCTTCCTCAACCTGGGGCGCTCCAGATGTGTTGGACTGCATCTCCCAGAATGCCCCAGCAGCTGGCTGGGGCATTCTGGGAGTTGTAGTCCAACACATCTGGAGCGCCCCAGGTTGAGGAAGGCTGGTCTAGTCCAACACTCTGTTCACACAATGGCCAACCAGCTATCGACTAGGGACCCACAAGCAGGACACGGTGCAACAGGACTCTCCTGCCCATGTTCCCCAGCAACTAGTGTATATAGACTTACTGCCTCTGATCCTAGAGGTAGCACATAACCATCAGGTCTAGTAGCCGTTGATCGCCTTCTCCTCCTCCAGGAATTTCTCCAACCCCCTTTTAAAGCCATCCAAATGGGTGGCCATCACCACATCTTGTGGGAGTGAGTTCCATAGCTTTAATCTGCGCTGCGTGAATCGCAGAATCATAGAATAGCAGAGTTGGAAGGGGCCTACAAGGCCATCGAGTCCAACCCCCTGCTCAGTGCAGGAATCCACCCTAAAGCATCCCGGACAGAGGGTTGTCCAGCTGCCTCTTGAAGACCTCCAGTGTGGGAGAGCCCACCACCTCCCTAGGTAACTGATTCCATTGTCGTACCGCTCTAACAGTCAGGAAGTTTTTCCTGATGTCCAGCCGGAATCTGGCTTCCTTTAACTTGAGCCCATTATTCTGTGTCCTGCACTCTGGGAGGATCGAGAAGAGATCTTGGCCCTCCTCTGTGTGACAACCTTTTAAGTATTTGAAGAGTGCTCTCATGTCTCCCCTCAATCTTCTCTTCTCCAGGCTAAACATGCCCAGTTCTTTCAGTCTCTCTTCCTAGGGCTTTGTTTCTAGACCTCTGATCATCCTGGTTGCCCTCTTCTGAACACGCTCCAGCTTGTCTGCGTCCTTCTTGAATTGTGGAGCCCAGAACTGGACACAATACTCTAGATGAGGCCTAACCAGGGCCGAATAGAGAGGAACCAGGACCTCACGTGATTTGGAAGCTCTACTTCTATTAATGCAGCCCAAAATAGCATTTGCCTTTCTTGCAGCCACATCACACTGTTGGCTCCTATTCAGCTTGTGATCTACAACAATTCCAAGATCCTTCTCGTTTGTAGTATTGCTGAGCCAAGTGTCCCCCATCTTGTAACTGTGCATTTGGTTTCTATTCCCTAAATGTAGATTGTGATTCGTCGGCCAAGATCCCAGGGTAGCCTACCACGCTCCCCTCTTCCCTCCCTCCCCCCACATCCTGAAGAGAAGGAAGGGGAATTATAACTGGGGTAGACCCAAATGTGAAGGTGCTATAGAGAATAGAGACCTCTCTCTCTCTCTCTCACACACACACACACACATACACACACACTTAGTTTTGCCTCGTTTCTCTCATCTGCTGCAGGGGAAGAAGTTCTTGGGCGATCTGCTGACGGACGGGAAGATCATTTGGCAAGAGACGGGGCAGGTCTTCAACTCGCCCAGCGCCTGGGCTACGTACTGCAAAAAGCTGGTCAACCCGGCCAAGAAGTCGGGCTGTGGGTGGGCCTCGGTCAAGTACAAAGGCCAGAAGTTGGACCAGTATAAAGCCGTCTGGTTGAAGAAGTACCAGCCCAACGCTCCCCCTGCGGAGGAGGTGAGTTCCCCTGGATTCTTGCTTCGCACATTCCGGTTCTTTTAGGCAGGAGAAATCTACGCTTGGACTGGTTGTGTGTGTGTTTCTCTCCTCCCCACCACGAGGAGTCAGCGGTAGACATTGGCATGTGTTTGTTTATTTATTTGTTTATTTATTTACAATATTTATATACTGCTCCCCGTTCAAAATTTCGGAGCGGTGTAAAAATGAAAACAGAATAAAACACCTTAAAATAGATTTTTAGAAGACGCAAAATGAAAAGTGAACCGTGGCTGGTCATTAAAGGAAGGCTTCCTGGAACGACGACGTTTTCAGGAGGTGCCGAAAGGAATACAAAGTTGGCGCCTGTCTGACCTCCAGAGGCAGGGAATTTTCATTGAGCAGGGGGTTGGACTTGATGGCCTTTTAGGCCCCTTCCAACTCTACTATTCTATGATAGGTGGGGGCCACCACGCTGAAGGCTCTTCCCCTGGTGGACTCCAGTCGGAGGATGGGTCTATGTTACTTCAGTTGTCCTCGCAACAGCCCTCTCAGGTGGGCTGGCATTATGGTGAAGTGGTTAGAGCACTGCGACCCGGGTTCGAATCCCTGCTCAGCCACAGACCAGGCTGGGTTACTTGGGGCCAGTCCCTGACTCTCCGCTTGGCCTACCTCGCAGGGTTGTTGTGAGGGCAAAATGGAGAGGAGGAACAACACGTCAGCCAGCGGCATCGGCTTGCAAGAGGGGGAAGAGGCGGGGATCAAAATGTAATAAAAACAAAATAAACATCCCAGCCTTCCAGGCAGCTTCCGTGGCCGGACCCGACAGAGGTTTGCACAAACGACGCCCTCGCCGGCAACGGAGAAATCTCAGCTCTGACGGCTTTTGTGTGTGCCTGTCTTTCCCCCGCCGCAGAGTTTGGTGAGCGAAGGAGAAGAGGAAGACTTGGTGGAAGAGGAGGAAGAGGAACCCAAGAAACTGGAGGAGAAAGCCAGGAGGCATCAAGCCAAAGGTCTGGTGGAGCTGCACGCTGCAGGTAATCGTGGGACGCCGTTTGGCTTCATGCGGTCTGGATCGATCCGGATTCTTTTGGCCCTTTCACTACAGATTGATTTATTTAGTATTACATTTCTACCCCGCTTTTTCCTCCCTCTTGCAAGGAAATAATAATAATAATAATAATAATAATAATAATAATAATAATAATAATAATAATAATATTTCTTACCCGCCTCCATTTTGATCGAGGCGGGGAAGAAGAATAAGCAATAAAATACGTGTTCCTCATTTTATCCTCACAACAGCCATTTGCATTGGCTGCCTGTATGTTTCCGAGCCCAATTCAAGGTGCTGGTTTTGACCTATAAAGCCTTCCACGGCTTGGGACCACCATACCTGACGGAACGCCTCTCCCGACGTGAATATACCCGGTCACTACGTTCAACATCTAAGGTCCTCCTCCGGGTGCCTACGCCGAGAGAGGCTCAGAGGGTGGCAACGAGGGGCGGGGCCTTTTCGGTGGTGGCAAGAACCCAAGACCTAGGGAGGTTGTGGGCTCTCCCATCTGGAGACAGCTGGTCAACTGAATTACTGTTCTGTTTCATTAAGGGTTGTTTTTCTTAATGTGTCCTTCCATGACATAGGTCACAGCTAGACCTAAGGTTTATCCTGGGATCACCCAGGGTTCGCCCCTGCCTGAGCACTGGATCCCCTGTGTGTCACCTAGATGAACAGGTTTGACCCCTGGACGATCCAGGGATAAACCTGAGATCTAGCTACGGCCATAGTTTCGTCTTTCGGAAGATAAAGCGGGATCTAGATACATTTCTCAAAGAGGAGGGCCAGGATCTCTTCTCGATCCTCCCAGAGTGCAGGACGCGGAATAACGGGCTCAAGTTAAAGGAAGCCAGATTCCGGCTGGACATCAGGAAAAACTTCCTGACTGTTAGAGCAGTATGACTCTAAATGTTGTAAACCGCCCAGAGAGCTTCGGCTGTGGGGCGGTATATAAATGTAATTAAATAAATAAATAAATAAATAAATAAATAAATATGACGATGGAACCAGTGACCTAGGGAGGTTGTGGGCTCTCCCACACTAGAGGCAGCTGGACAACCATCTGTCAGGGATGCTGTAGGGTGGATTCCTGCATTGAGCAGGGGGTTGGACTAGATGGCCTTGTAGGCCCCTTCCAACTCTACTTTTCTATGATTCTGTGATTCTTGAAATCAATAAAAAGTGCAAGCAGTGAACAAACCTGTTAATTTGGGATTTTGGTTTTTTTGCTGTTCATGGATCCATTTTTCTCAGTGCTGATGGGTGGATCTTTTTATTTCCCTTCCAGATAACAGCAAGAAACTGGACTGCAGGAATCGCGTCCCGGTCCGCTATTGTAGCTTGGGCAGTCATGATTCCTCCAGGTATTGTTTTATGGGTCTGTGTTTTAATTAAATATGAAGCAAGGAGGAGGGGGGATCACCCTGAATATGAAATACCAACCAAAAACATTAATGGACCCACAAGTGATGAATATCCCCCAAAAAGCAAAATTATACGCTCGGAATTAATATAAATATATATATAAATCTTTTACTGCAAATGTGTGGGTTACGTGCACCCAAAAGAAGTCGCTTCTGCATGTAAATACACAAAATTTTGTCTCTTTTTTTGCTGTAAATACACAAGATTTTGCCTCTTTTTGCAAGGAAATAACTGGATTTTGCTCCCCTTTGCATGGAAATATACAGGATTTTGCACTCTTCCGAGTGCCTACTCTGAGGGAAGCTCGGAGGATGGCAACAAGGGACAGGGCCTTTTCAGTGGTGGCCCCCCAATTTTGGAATGATCTCCCCGATGAGAATCGCCTGGTGCCAACGTTGTTATCTTTTCAGCGCCAGGTCAAGACTTTTCTTTTCTCCCGGGCATTTAACAACATATCCTAAGTTTGTTTGTTTTTAATGGACCCCAGAACTGTTGTTGATTAAATGGATACAGTTGTTTTATAAAGTTGTTTTTATATTTTTGATGGTTTAAAATTTTATATACTTTTTAACGTTCACTGCTTTTAACTTTTGTAAACCGCCCAGAGAGCTTCGGCTATGGGGCGGTATATAAATTTAATAAATAAATAAATAAATATTTTGCAAGTAAGTAGCCGGATTTGGCCCCCTTTTGCATGTAAATGCATAGGATTTTGCCTGTTTCGCAAGTAAATAACCAAATTTTGCTCCCCTTTGCTTGTATATACACAAGACTTTTCAACTGCCGAGGATTTCTTGTGAACCACTGAGGGATTTTAATGATATTTACCGGTCTATGAGTGTCACAAATAAATACATCAATTAGATCTCTAATTAAAATTGGACCAGTGGCATTCTTATGAATGCAATAAGGCAGCCTTCCTCAACCTGGGGCGCTCCAGATGTGTTGGACTGCATCTCCCAGAATGCCCCAGACACCAGAGCTTCCTTCCTTTCGTTTGCTTCAGTCTCCTTTCAGGTCGGGGGATTTTCAACACCGACGGAGCAACTCCCCGAAGTCACGATTCGTTTATGGGATTCGCTCGCTCCGAATGTTTTAAAACGTCTTCAAGGGCTGTTCGTTTTATTCGTCGTGTTTTGTTTTGTTAATGCTTCTAGTCCTCATGAGTGCAGGATATTTTTTCCACCCCGTGTTTAGGAATCCTCACACCTTGGTGGAAGTGACGTCTTTCGCAGCCCTGAACAAATTCCAGCCTTTTAATGTCGCCATCTCCAGCAACGTTCTCCTGCTCCTGGTAAGTAGCGCTTAAGTTTTCTTTTCCTCCACCACCACTCAGTAATCCCATAAGCTTCCTTCCCACCCCATCTCTGCCGTTAGCCCTAGAGCAGCCTTCCTCAACTTGGGGCGCTCCAGATGTGTTGGACTGCATCTCCCAGAATGCCCCAGCCAGCTGGCTGGGGCATTCTGGGAGTTGTAGTCCAACACATCTGGAGCGCCCCAGGTTGAGGAAGGCTGCCCTTGAGCCTAATAAGTGGTAGCGTGCTCTTGGAGATGGAGGTTCCACACAGCCGTGGTGACTAAGAGCCGTGGACGGAGCTTTCCTCCCTCATGTTTAATCCGGAGGTGGGCGGAGCCAGAGGTGGAAGTGGGCGGGGCCCAAAGACCTAAACAGACCAGCCTATTTTCCCTTCAAGCTCTTCGGCGAAGCGTTTAAATTTTTTAGGATGGGGTGGAAACTGCAGGAAAGCTGAGAACTCCACCAAAGCGTTAGTGGTTTGGGGGAAGCGCCTGGATTGATACCTCAGGTGGGCCAGATCTGGGCCTCTTTTGCACATCTGGAGTCTCTTTCACGCCCTCTAAACATCTGGCCCTGAACACATCTTGCTGGTGTGTTCAGCAGAGATCCCGTCTTCTTTTAAACCTGGAGAGTCCAAATAATAAGAACCGGGTCAGGCGGAATTCCCAACCATGGGTTGGCAGCGTTGCTGATGTCAAGCGCTGTCAGGAGCCACCACTAAAAAGGCCCTGAGCCAGGCGGCTGGGTCTGTGAGCAGCCCGCCCTCTTCGTTCCCCATAACCCCCTGCAGCGACACTCGTGGGGCATTGTGGGTAGTCAAAATGGAGGCTGGCTTGCAGGGAGGGCAGTAAAGTATGTTGGCTGGGAAGAGATCTTTGCTGGGACTTCTGAACTCTGAATGAAGTTGCAAACGCCTTTTCTTTCCTCTTAGGACTTCCACAGTCACTTGACCAAAAGTGAGGTGGTCGGATACCTGGGTGGCAGATGGGACATCAACAGCCAACGTAAGTTCTGTTGGGGTAACTACAGCTGAGCTGGAAAGGTGTAAGTTTCGTGTGTGTGTGTGGTTGTCACAGTTCAAGGAAAGACTTGGCGGTTAAACCGGTTTGCAAATCGTGAAAAAAAGCAAAATGAAACGTCTTTCCTTCTTTTTTATCCATGTCCTGGATATAAAAACATCTCATAGAGAGCTGGGTAGGGAGACCCAAAGAGTTCTTTTTGTGGTTTGTTTTTCTTGTTCCTTTTGAAGGCTCTAGTCCACAAAGAGGAAATTTGGGGAAATTCCTGCTGTTGTCTTTTTAAAGGTTCTAGTCCACAAGGAGGAAGTTTGGGGAAACTCCTGCGTTCTTCTTTTAGAGGTTCTAGTCCACAAAGAGGAAATTGGGGGAAATTCGTGCTGTCGTCTTTTTAAAGGTTCTAGTCCACAAGGAGGAAGTTTGGGGAAACTCCTGCGTTCTTCTTTTAGAGGTTCTAGTCCACAAAGAGGAAATTGGGGGAAATTCGTGCTGTCGTCTTTTTAAAGGTTCTAGTCCACAAGGAGGAAGTTTGGGGAAACTCCTGCGTTCTTCTTTTAGAGGTTCTAGTCCACAAAGAGGAAATTGGGGGAAATTCGTGCTGTCGTCTTTTTAAAGGTTCTAGTCCACAAGGAGGAAGTTTGGGGAAACTCCTGTGTTCTTCTTTTAGAGGTTCTAGTCCACAAAGAGGAAATTTGGGGAAATTCGTGCTGTCGTCTTTTTAAAGGTTCTAGTCCACAAGGAGGAAGTTTGGGGAAACTCCTGTGTTCTTCTTTTAGAGGTTCTAGTCCACAAAGAGGAAATTGGGGGAAATTCGTGCTGTCGTCTTTTTAAAGGTTCTAGTCCACAAGGAGGAAGTTTGGGGAAACTCCTGCGTTCTTCTTTTAGAGGTTCTAGTCCACAAAGAGGAAATTGGGGGAAATTCGTGCTGTCGTCTTTTTAAAGGTTCTAGTCCACAAGGAGGAAGTTTGGGGAAACTCCTGTGTTCTTCTTTTAGAGGTTCTAGTCCACAAAGAGGAAATTTGGGGAAATTCGTGCTGTCGTCTTTTTAAAGGTTCTAGTCCACAAGGAGGAAGTTTGGGGAAACTCCTGCGTTCTTCTTTTAGAGGTTCTAGTCCACAAAGAGGAAATTGGGGGAAATTCGTGCTGTCGTCTTTTTAAAGGTTCTAGTCCACAAGGAGGAAGTTTGGGGAAACTCCTGCGTTCTTCTTTTAGAGGTTCTAGTCCACAAAGAGGAAATTTGGGGAAATTCGTGCTGTCGTCTTTTTAAAGGTTCTAGTCCACAAGGAGGAAGTTTGGGGAAACTCCTGCGTTCTTCTTTTAGAGGTTCTAGTCCACAAAGAGGAAATTGGGGGAAATTCGTGCTGTCATTTTTTTAAAGGTTCTAGTCCACAAGGAAGAAGTTTGGGGAAAACTCCTGCGTTCTTCTTTTATTTATTTATTTATTACATTTATATACCACCCTGTAGCCAGAGCTCTCTGGGCGGTTTACAAAAGTTAAAACCCATAAACATTAAAAAAAAGTATACAAAATTTTAAAACCATCAGAAACATAAAAACAACAGTATCCGTTTAAAAACAACAGTTCTGGGGTCCATTCGAAAACAAAATTAGCGTTGTTAAATGGTGTTCAATGCCTGGGAGAAGAGAAAAGTCTTGACCTGGCGCCTGAAAGATAACAGTGCGAGCCTCATCGGGGAGATCATTCCACAGTTGGGGGGCCACCACCGAAAAGACCCACTCCCTTGTTGCCATCTTCCGAGCTTCCGAAGTTAAAGGTTCTAGTCCACAAGGAATACGTTTGAGGAAGCTCTGGATTATTATTATTTTTATTATTAAAGTCTCTAGACCACAAGGACTAAAGTTTGGGGGAAATCCTGGTTTCTTTTTCAAAAAGTTCTAGTCCACAAAGACTACATTTGGGGAAGCTCCCTGTGATCCTATTTGAACTGCTGCAGTCCAGAAGGATTAAGTTTGGGGATGTTGGCGAAGAATGGGGCGGGGCCAAGGAAAGGGGCGGAGCTATTTGCCCAACCCTGACTTCAAAACTCGTTATAAACAAATAAACCAACCAACAAGGGCGAAAAGCCATCCAGGACGTCTTTCTCATCCCCGTGCTCTGTGTTTCAGTGCTAACGGTGCTGAGGGCCTTTCCGTGCCGGTCCCGCCTCGGAGATGGAGAGCTGGCGGCGGCTGTGGAGGAGGAGGTGAGGAGGCCACGGAGGTGGCAGAGGATGGCTAGCCCAATGCATTGTTGGAAGGAAGAGGCATTCCCCGGCCCTGTCGCAATTGAGCTTCTTTTTAGGCATAAGATCAAGCGGTAAAATAAGACCAGCTTACAATTAAAAAAAAGACGCACGACACACAAGGAAAAGGGGGTGGGGAGGGAGAAGGAAAAAATGAAGTAGATTTTCGGCGGGCTGGTAAAATGGCCACCGTAATGAATAATCATCATCAGCGTTTGTCTAGCGTTTTCGAGTAAACCCTGGGGGCCGGCAGGCCTCCAGATGTTGGAGTCCTTCCCCGCCAAATTCTAACCTGGGACCAAAATGTGGTGATTCCCATCTTTAAGGCTACACACAAGTAAGAGGGGCAAGGCTTCGGCATGTCTGCTCAGAAGTAAGGAGGACTGGATCCCTCAGCAGCATTTTCAAATAGCATCCCAAAGACCAAGCTTTGGGGGAGGTGTGGCTATAGATGTCGTTTGGAGGCGTGGCTATGGGTGCCAGTTGGGAGCGCGGCTACGGAAGTTGCTTGGGGCAAGTTGCTTCCCGTTCCAGGCATGGTTTTTCTCTCCTCCTCTCCAGATCTGCCAGAATCTCTTCATGCGCGGCCTGTCCCTGGTGGGCTGGTATCACAGCCACCCCTTCACCCACCCGCTCCCATCCCTGCAAGACATCGATACGCAGATGGACTACCAGCTGAAGCTGCAGGGCACCTGTAACAGCTTCCAGCCCTGCCTGGCTCTCATCTGCGGTAATACTGCCTCTTCTCTCCCCTCCCGCCCTGCACCCATGAGGACTAGAAACCTGCGGGTGCTTCTCCCAACAAGCAGGCTCCAGATTTAGCCATACTTAGAGCAGGCCCGTGGAAACCAATCCAGAGGGGTCACGGCGAACTCCAGTATTGTTCATTGCAATGGGCCTACTCTTAAGTCGGGCTACATCTGGATCCAACCCATAGTTTCTTCTGGATAGCTCAAATGCCAACGCTGCGGCTTTTTCCAGTCCATTTGGGGCAAGGGTGTGTCCCGTGGGGCGGGCACTTATTTATTCATTTAATGAATTGTCCCGGTGGAGAAAGGAGGATTTGGGTTTTCTGCTACGGGCACCGAAATGACTCTCCAGGGACTCAAGGGAGCGTCTGTCTCTTGCTCTCTCTCAGGACCGTACTTCCACGGGAACCAAGGCGTGGAGTCAAAAATCTCACCGTTCTGGGTGATGCCCCCGCCAGAGGTAAGGTCCCACAAACGCCCACCAAGAGGAAGAGGAAGACAGGAACATCTATTTCTGTATTTATTCCATTTCTATCCCGCCATTCCCCCCCCCCTCCAAGATGACGTACGTGTTAAACCTCTCCGTTTTATCCTACGCCTCTTCTTTTGTATCCTCACAACCCTGTGAGGTAGGTTAGGCGGAGAGGCAGGGACTAGCCCAGAGTTTCGCGGCTGAGGGAGGATTTGAACCCAACATTTGAACCCTAGTTAATCCACTAGGCCAGCCTTCCTCAACCTGGGGCGCTCCAGATGTGTTGGACTACAACTCTCAGAATGCCCCAGCCAGCTGGCTGGGGCATTCTGGGAGATGCAGTCCAACACATCTGGAGCGCCCCAGGTTGAGGAAGGCTGCACTAGGCTGAATAAAAATGTATTTGCAGGGCAAAACTGCCTCCTCTTGGTAGAGGACTATGCAAGCTTTTGAGCCGCACAGAAGTCTTGAATTGCCCGATGAAGAATTCTGCCTCATGCCAATACTGGCGCTCGCTTAATGTCAAGAGAAGGCTTTCAAGCATCGTTCAAAAGGTTTGACCGGTACTGAGATTCCAATTAGCACAACGTGCCGAGGACTGTAGCGATTTCCCGAAGGAAAAGGCTGAAATCCCTTTATCGGCCAAGTCAGAGCTGGCAAAATTCTGCGTAGGCTTTCAAGATACTCAGAGCTCTTTGTGTGGCAAGATGGTAAACCGAGCAAAAAGTGGGAGGTGGAGAGGGAAGACGTTCAAGCCAGGAAGTCGGGACTTGGTTACAGCCCCTGGCTTTTGGGTTGGTTTACTGTCGCGGCCTGCTGAAGAGTTCTGAACATCGCCAAAGCTTGCACGGGATTTGGTGACCTTTGGGTTGGCTTAGGAAAGATACTTTGTCTTGGAATTTGTCTTTTGGCCAGTATGTCCACCTTTGCTTTTTCGTACCCCATGCTACGCAGTTCCTCGCTGGTGCCACCAGGGGGAGCTTTGCAACTGCATCCTGTTCCTAGATGCTGCTTCCTCTTTGATGATCTCAGATTGTTCAACCTCCATAAAAATCATAGAATTGGAAGGTGCCTCTAAGGCCATCAAGTCCAACCCCCTGCTCAATGCAGGAATCCACCCTAAAGCATCCCTGACAGAAGGTTGTCCAGCTGCCTCTTGAAGGCCTCTAGTGTGGGAGAGCCCACAACCTCCCTAAGTCATGGGTTCCATTGTCGTACCGCTCTAACAGTCAGGATGTTTTTCCTGACATCCAGCTGGAATCTGGCTTCCTGTCACTAGAGCCTATTATTCCGTGTCCTGCACTCTGAGAGGATCGAGAAGAGATCCTGGCCCTCCTCTGTGTGACAACCTGTCAAGTCCTTGAAGAGTGCTGTCATGTTTCTCCTCCATCTTCTCTAAATGCTAAATGCTATTTTTGGCTGCATTAATAGAAGTATAGCTTCCAAATGGCATGAGTTACTGGTTCCTCTCTATTTGGCCCTGGTTAGGCCTCATCTAGAGTATTGCATCCAGTTCTGGGCTCCACAATTCAAGAAGGATGCAGACAAGCTGGAGCGTGTTCAGAGGAGGGTAACCAGGATGATCAGGGGTCTGGAAACAAAGCCCTAGGAAGAGAGACTGAAAGAACTGGGCATGTTTAGCCTGGAGAAGAGAAGATGGAGGGGAGACATGATAGCACTCTTCAAGGACTTAAAAGGTCGTCACACAGAGGAGGGCCAGGATCTCTTTTTGATCCTCCCAGAGTGCAGGACACAGAATTACGGGCTCACGTTACAGGAAGCCAGATTCCAGCTGGACATCAGGAAAAACTTCCCGACTGTTAGAGCAGTTTGACAATGGAATCAGTGACCTAGGGAGATTGTGGGCTCTCCCACACTAGAGGCCTTCAAGAGGCAGCTGGACAACCTTCTGTCAGGGATGCTTTAGGGTGGATTCCTGCATTGAGCAGGGGGTTGGACTAGATGGCCTTGTAGGCCCCTTCCAACTCTGCTATTCTATGATTCTCCAGGCTAAACATGCCCAGTTTGTTCAGCCTCTCCTCACAGGGCTTTGTTTCCAGACCCCTGACCATCCTTTTTGCCCTCCTCTGAACCCCCTCCAGCTTGTCTGAATCCTTCTTGAAGTGTGGTGCCCAGAACTGGACGTGATACTCAAGCTGAGGCCTAACCAGGTCTGAATAGAGAGGAACCAGTACCTTTCGTGATTTGGAAGCTATCCTTCTATTAATGCAGCCCCAAATAGCATTTGCTTTTTTTGCAGCTGCATCACACTGTTGGCTCAAGTAGGACCCCAAATCTCTGTTTCTCTCTCTCGCTCTCCTCCCTCAGCAAAGACCGTACGATTACGGCATCCCCATGGAAGTGGAGGTCACATATGTCCAAGATGGCTTTCTAACCAACGACGTTCTCCATGAAATGGTACTTGTTCCTCTTTTTTTTATTTTTTTATTTTTGCAGGGAAAACCGCCGTCTGATTGCACCATTGAAATAGACTTTTGCCCCCATGTTCCAATTAAAAAACAAGTCCCTGGATCAGTCCACAAAAATATCTCCAGGGGTGGTAAAATAAAACTTTTCTTTTGAGTCCTACCGGTGTTCGCAATGCAATAGTGTGCAAGCTTTTGAGTTATACTGCATTCTTCTTTCAGGTGCATTTTTTTTAAAAAAAAAGTTTGGGGGAGTTTTGGGACGTGGGCATTTCCTTATATCGTGTCCACAGTTTAAGATGGGCATAATAACCCTGTTGGATCCAAAAGCCTAGCCTTATTTATTTATTTAGTTTATTACATTTATATACCGCCCCATAGCTGAAGCTCTCTGGACGGTTTACAAAAGTTAAAAACAGGAAACATTAAAAGTATACAAAATACTTTTGAGGTACCCTTCCCGTTACCTCGACCCGGATGCCCCTAGGAAACCCATAACAGGGCTTAAAAAAGATAATAATAATAATAATAATAATAATAATAATAATAATAATAATAATAATAATATATTTATTTCTTACCCGCCTCTCCCTTTGGATCGAGGCGGGGAACAACATTAGAACAGGAATGAATACATCTTAAAAATTCATGATTTAACATTGATCTGGATAGGCCTGCCGGAAAAGGCTAGTCTTTAAAGCTGCCTTAAAATCACACAGAGAGTTAATTTTACGAATCTCCTCCTTCCACAATCTGGGGGCGACAGAAGAAAAGGTCCTTTGGGAAACTGATGTCAACCTAGTTTTAGCTGACTGAAGTAAGTTCACCCCAGAGGACCTGAGTGTGGGGGGCGGACTGTATGGGAGAAAGCGATCCCGCAGGTAACCTGGACCCAAACCATTTAGGGCTTTAAAGGTAATGACCAACACTTTGTACTTTGCCCGGAAACTAATTGGCAGCCAGCGGAGTGAGTTTAATGTTGGGGTAATATGCTCACCCCTAGATGTACCGGTGACAAACCTGGCTGCCATGCTAGTTTTTCATAGGATTTAGGGATACATTGCCTCTGGATAGGGAAGTTCTATTTCGCCATCATGGCTGATGGTCTTTGACAGACCTCACTTCCTCGGATTGGTCCTAATTCACTTTTAAAGGCGTCTCCCGTTGATGGCTTCCTGTCTCCCCCCTTCAGATGCTGCTGCTGGAGTTTTACAAAGGGGCCCCGGACGTGGTGAAGTTTCAAGAGACGTGGAGTCAGGAGCAGACGTACTTGGATAAGCTCAAGGTAAGGCGTCACTCGAACTCACCGCCTCGTCCCCAAGGCTACCCCCTGCCTCCTTCCACCGTGGCCTTGCTCAGCCAATCGGATTTTGGCATGCAAATGAACTGCAGCAGGAAGGCTACGGGTTGGCCCTCTACCTCTTGACGTCATAATGGCCCTTCCCTCTAGGGAGGACATTTTGCTGCTGGTGTATCACTGCCCAGCAGCAGGAGGCGCTGTGAGTGACAGCTGCCTGTCAGGATGGGAGGTGCTGCCGAGGAGGCAGTGGGCGGAGCAAAGTTGTGAGAAGGCTGGGACTTATTTGTGCCACATGGGTCTCGCCATTTGCGACTGAAGGCGCAATCCTATGCAAGTTTAGATGGAGGGGTGGGGAGTCCTACAGTTCCCAGTATTCCCCAGAATGCTGGGAATTGTAGGACTTTTTTTCTGTCTAAACATAAAGAACTTTTTTTATATATATACTAAAGACTCCACAAGGACACACACACACACACACACACACACACACACACACAATCTCCCTCTTCCCCTTCAATGCTGCTGCTCCCAACTGTGTTTCTATATCCTGTTGCTTAGCAACACAAAGTTCTTCTCATAGCTCAGAACCTCCAGCGTACGAAGTTCTTCACATAGCTCGGAACCTCCAGCGTTCCATGCATTTCCCGTAGCGAGATATATTGGGATATAAAATACATATGAAATAAATAGCATCACTTTCGCCATGGCTGTTGAGATGACCCGTGCGGGCTTCTTCTTTTGCAGGGCTCCTTAGCTTCCAGAACACCCAAGGACCAGGGCTTTGGACATATCTTGGAACAGGTGTACAGCATCCTCAAACACAACGGATAGAGCAAAACTCTAAAAGGAACGCCTGCTTGTTTGCTAGGCGCAGAGGTTTGGGGTGAGAAGCTCCCCATCACGATAGCGTGAACGCAATGCGATCGAAGTGGTTCTTTTTGGTGTTTTAATTTTGTCATTGTTGTTGACAAACAAGATTCTCTTGAATCTAGGGAGGGACTCTGGTCTCGCTCAGAGTAGCTCTACCAGAAAGGCAGGAGTCATTGAAGGGTGCTGTTGCACGCATGTCCTGCTTGTGGGCAACTGCTGGTCTAAAGACGTGTTGGGCCAGATCCGCCACAGCTCTTATACGTATATATTTTTACATCACCCTCTCTGCCTTGGTACGGTGGGATGTTATAGAGAAGGTCAAATGTTCCCATTTTGCAGAGGGGCAAACCGAGCCCAAGAGCTGAAGGATCTTGGTCTGAGGACCCCTGGAGAGGAGCCCGTGGCAGGACTTGGGAACCCAATCCACGCAAGATTCGAAACAGGGTCTTTTCACCGGTTCGCACAGCTCAGTCGCTCTGCTGCTTTTCGGAGAAGTCAAACAATGGTTTGGATGTCCTGTTAGCTTCACCCGGAACAGTTACGCTGCTGGCTGATATTGGGGGGTGGCGGGGGGCGGGGACAACTTACCTGCAACCTGTGACTTATGGGGCCCAAAGTGTTGAGAAAGAGGGCAGGGGAGGAAACCGGATCTTTGACCGTTATCGTAAGTGGGAACGGAGCAGAAAGGAAAAACGAGCGTGCAAGGGAAGCGGAGATTTCTTTTAAAGCCTCCACTTCTAAAATAAATTAATAAAAAATAGCTGAGTAAAGACAGGGAGAACCGGGTGCGAAAAAGCCTTATTCCAAACCCGGCGGCGTTAGACTTCAGCTCCTAACAGCCCCAGCCGGCACCCTGCTTGGGGACGATGGAGACGGGCAGTCTAACGCTGACGAAGGGTACCAAGTTAGAGCCATGGGCGAGAGCTTCCGCTGAAACGCAAACCGTGGCTTTGGATGGGTGGTTTTTGGCGGGAGATGAAAGTGCCCAGCAGTGGGCGGGGCCAGTGCCCAAAGTGGGCGGGGCCAGTGGCCAAAGTGGGCGGGGCCACCCTTTTCTCACTTTCTGCCACCCTCTTCGATCTCTCCTCGTGCCTCAACACCCAGGAGGGACAAATCGCTTCGGCCAGAGGACTGAACTGCCCCATAGCTTCCAAACGGCTTTTGAAATTCCCCCCCTCCCCACACGCCCGGGCTGCACGCAGCCCTGCATTCGCAAGTTGCCTCCCCTCTCCCCTCCGGTTTTAGAACGGTAACAAACCAACGCTGCTTTCAGACATTTAATACTTTTTATTTCAAAGATACAAGGTTTTTCTTTTATTCCAAAACAAAACAAAAAATGGGGGGGGGGGATAAATCCATATACAAGGACAAAAGGAGGGTTCGTTTTTTTGTTTCTGTTTAACTTTCCAATAAATTGTCCAGAATAAGAAAAAGAGACTCGTTTCACTCCATCCAACGGAAACGACGCTAGATGTTAGCGTGACATAGCTACAGATCAGACAGCCATATTTACAAAGGTCCGACCGACCGACCGACCGACCACCCCCCCGGGGATAATTTTTGTTCATGTGGCCCTGTGGGATGGGGATTTGGGCGGAGGAAGGGAAGAAAAGAGACAGGGTGGAATTGCTCAAAATCGGAAAAGCAGCCTGGTGCAGTTGTAACAATCCCTCGATGAGCCGCCCTCTCTCCAAAACACACAAGGCCACACGCAGAGGCGTACGCACAAACAGAAGTTAGTTCTTTGTGAGTTCGGGGTGTGTGCCGGGGAAACGGGGCTGGAAACACACAACTACCGAACGCCCCGGGGGTCACGTCAGGGATGGGATACCCAAAGACCTATCCAAAGAAGAGAACGCAGGGGGGTTTCACCGGAAGGTGTGGCATTAAGGCAGCGAGGAGAGGGTCAAAATATAAGCTGCTAGAATGGGACGGTTACGGAAGAAACCCATTCTCCGCCGGCCGGCCGGCCGCCCCCCGAGCAAGGAGGAGAAAGTTAGCTACAAAATAAATGGGTTGAGATATAGATATATAGATATACATGGATATAAATATTACGTGTATGTCAAATACAGGAACCGCTGCTGGAAGGGGTGGGTGGGAATGTCAACGGGGAAAGGAGAGAGGCATCACCGCCAGAAATCGCGGAGAGGTGGTTTTATGCCGCCGCTTCGGAGGGAAGGTGGCGGAATTCGGGTCCGGCAACGCTCCGGCTCCGAAACCGAACCGGGGTTCCGTCGGGGAAGGCGAGGGAACGAAGGGCAACGTTGCCAGGAAAAAAAAAATGGCCCCGGGGGAAAAAAAAAGAGAATCGGTCCCGGCTTTATTTAGTCCCACTGCCTGCAGTGAGAGAGTGGCATCGTAAAAACGCTACACCGGGGAGAAGCGTCACTCCTCTTCCGCTGAAATCGAATTCTCTGCAGAACGGCATCCGGTGGCAGTAAAACAAACGGGGAAATTGGCAACCCTGCTTTGGGCGTTGGAGCGGGAGGAGGATTTCTGGGGAGCAAAGTTAAGAGTTAAGTGCAAGCTCCCCCCCCCTCCATTGATGTCACCCTGCGCTGTGCCGAAGCCGGGTGCGAATCCCAAGTGAAACATTTCGTATTTGAAGGCCGAAAGGGAATTCAGATCCTGGTTATCGCTTTGGGGGAGGGTTTCTGCTCCTCCCCCACCGCTGGAAAGCGCCGTGTACGGTGCGTATCCTCACCCAAAGTTCACCGGTCCTGTAACTCCCGCAAGCTCTTGGCCCGGGGCCCTCCCAGGTGTAAAACAAACTGATCGGCAGCGACGAAAAGGTGGAAGGGAACGGCAGCAAACCGGCGAGAGGTACATCCAGGGCAGCAAATTAAGATCATACACACGTTCGGGCTTCCCTCTGAGACGTTATGCAGAATGGAGGGGAATTCTGGACTTTTGACCGCCAATTCGTTGATTATTTTTTTTAAGCAGTTCTGACCACTATAAAAACCTCCCCGCAGGTGGAAAGCTAGCGCCGGGCCTGTCCCGATCAGTGATTTTCTTTCCTTGTTAAAAAAAAAACACAAAAAAAACCTCGTCCCCCTACTGCAGGGGCACTCCAGAACTAAATCAGCCTTCCTCAACCTGGGGCGCTCCAGATGTGTTGGACTACAACTCCCAGAATGCCCCAGCCAGCTGGCTGGGGCATTCTGGGAGGTGCAGTCCAACACATCTGGAGCGCTCCAGGTTGAGGAAGGCTGACTTACTGCTTACAATTTTGCTGCCTCGTTGTGTGAATGTGTGCGGCGATCGGTTCTTAATGTGGGGATTTCTGGGGAGGTCCGCTGGGTCAGCCTTGCCGTAATGACGGGGGTCTGTGTGGGCGCCCGCCGCTCCAGAATGGGATTTGCTGGTTCCCAGTTAAGTCCGACCCCTGAATTAACATTGGTGGGAGCCGCGGCGGGCAAAGCCCATTCCCACTTGTAGTGTTGACATCCCGGCAGAAATTAACGGAACGGCAGCTCTGAAGGCGGAGGACCAGGAGGGGGTGGTGGACGTCAAATATGAATACGGCGGTGGCAGCGTGCATGTGGGGATGGGACAAGGAGGGATTTTCGAACTGGACCCTGGGCTTTGAAAGGCACGTAGAGAAGGGACGGAGGAAAGCACTTCTGGGGCCTTCCTGAAGAAGGCCCCGCAAACGTTTCCGGTGTGGGAAGAAGCCGCCGCTGCCGCCGCACAAAATATCTAGGGTGAAACCAGTTCAGCGTGGCGGCACGGGGAGGGCACTGACCCAGTTTTTCTCAGCGCCGGTGCCGATGTGGGCCCTCCTATCCTTTAAAAAGCGGGTCAGCCCAATCATGGGACCCTACTGCTGGACCACACGCATAGTGTGCTACGTGAACGACGGCGGCCCAAACAGGAGCAGCGGCGAAGATGCAGGTGCGACGGCTCAAGGCAGATTTTGGGGGAGCATGTGCGGCGTAATATTGGGGGAGGGGGACGGTCACGGCCTCAGCGTTCGTTTCAGGGAAACTTAAAGGGGGCGTACGCGTGTGCCTTAAAGTCTGCATCTTCTCGCACCTAACGTTGCCGCACAGGTACGTTTAGGATTTCCCAACGAGCAAAGTCACGAGAAGAACCAGTAATCACAACATAAAAAGGGTGTGTGTGTGTGTGTGCGGGGTGCAAAGGAGAGACGCCCAAGATGGCTTAACTTCGAGGGGGTCAGAAGTGCTTCCATTTCAGGCCTGAGCAAAGCGAGACGAGCCCTTTCGTAGTGTTTAAATACAAGCCGTCCCCACGGAAAGGGCCGGAGCCTTAGTTACGGGGCCGTTTTGTGCCTCCACCACACACCCGCATACACCTCACATGGATGGGGGGGAAAGACCCCGGACAATCGCAGCTGTGAGCCCCCGACCCCCACCCCCTATAAACACTCCGGGTGGTGAGCTCGACGAGGAGAAAGAACAGAAACGCAGAGCAACGCGACGGAGCGGAGGAGAGCTCGTCCACAATCCAAGAACGAGAAGCACACGAACGTTCAAACACGGGCCCACCGCTCGGCTCAAAAAGATCAAGCGCCACAAGAGGAGATAGGGGAAACGGGAGCGGGGGTGTCAGTATGAACCTCGCTTTGTGCTTTGCTGCCCAGCCACCCCCTCCCAGTGGCTTGGTTCCTCCCCCATCCCCCCCCCCCAATCCGTGATTCCATCGCCTGCTTTCCCCGGGAAGGTTCCCACTCGCCGGACGGGGAATTAGTGTCGGGTGTACCGCGCGGAATGTAAGGAAAGAAGAGCACCCTCCAGCCGCCCCGGTCCCCGACGTCTGTTTCGCTCCCTCTCGGGGCACGCCCGCTAGTGTGTACGGGTGGCAAGGTGCTGCGGAGGAGAGGAGGCGGGAAGCCGGGAGAGCGGCCCGTTTCACTGAGGTAGCGGGACCAAGACTTCCACGTAGTTGAGGGGGAAGAAGCCCGACTGGCCGTTGATCATGCCCTCGTACCAGTTCTCGTCGATCTGATTGGTCAGCGTGATGATGTCGCCCTCCTTGAAGCCTAGCTCACCGTCATTCTCCGGCTCGAAGTCGTACAGGGCCTTGCAGCAGGGCTGGTCCAGGTGAGCTGCGGGGAGGAAGCCCAGGCGAGGCGGTTAGGGGGCGCGGGGTCTCGGGGGCGTCAGCCTCCAGCTGCCCCTGCGGACCCGAAACTCGGGGCAGGCTCCGGCTCCTCCGGATGTGGTTGGACTCAGACTCCCATCAGCCCCAGGCAATGGTCAGGAGTGATGGGAACTGTAGTCCGGCAACACTGGGAGGGCCACAGGTTCCCCGTCCCCGAGCCAGAAAACGGCACCAAGCTTTATGGCAGAGGAGAAACAGCAGGCTTATCTCGAGACAGACCCTTGGTCCATCTGGCTTAGGGGTGTCGGCACAGACTAGCAACGGATTGCTACCAGATCTTTTTTTTTTTAACGGGAAATACCGGGGCCTAAATTTGGGCTCTGTTACTGAGATAGGACAACAACCCCTGTCTGCCACTTCTACTTCCTGAGATTTCAAATGGAGTTGCCTTTTTCATGAGGGCTAGGAACTTGCTTCTTCAGAAGAATACTGCAGCCGTTATTAAAATCCAGGCGTGCCTGTGCGTGTTCTGTATGTCAGCTGCGACTCTTTGCGTCTGGCCCTTGAAATGTTTTGGCCTACAACTCCCATCGGCCCCCGTTGGCCTGGTCCATGGTGAAGGATGCAGTATAACAGGGGCTGAAGTGGAGAAGTTCCGAACGCAACACACAGCCCTGACTGCAAGGCACATGTCCGGGGGTGGGTGGGAATGGTTAACCTCAGGACAGGAATATCAGCAACTCAAAACCGGGAAAAGAATCAGAGGAGGAGAGAGGGTCATGCCATGCCCATGCGGGGGGAATTGAGGGGTGGGGAAAAAGAGAGAGAGAGAGAGAGAGAGGAGTCAAGGCAGGTCAGGGCACTCACAAAAATTCCTGCTCGGGGTCCGGGATGGTTTTTCGGATCGGAAAGAGGAGGAAGCTGCTTTCAAAAAAAAGAGGAAAAATAAAAATAAAAACAAGGCATGCTTAGGAAAAAAATAATAACCCATGAACATCGATAACCAAATGCAACTTGAAAATCAAATTGGGGAGGGGGGGAGCGAGGAGGTCTGTTAGTGAGGAGGCAGCGCAGGAGACTCAAAATTAGCCTTTTTAAAAAGCAAAACAAAACCATCTTGGGTCAGCAGGGGGGGGGGGAAGCTGGGAGAGAAGACGGGCAACCTTCTTTACCCTGACCCCGTAACGGGAAGGAGACCACAGCCACAAGGGACGTTTTGTGAGGGGTCCTGGACGCATGCCTGAAGTTGCTGTAGAGGCAGTCATCCATCCCCCCGTCCACACACACAATTTTTCAGGCCACATCAAGCTATCCTTTAGGAGTGTCTCTCTGTCAGGTTAACCCAGCCTTCCTCAACCTGGGGCGCTCCAGATGTGTTGGACTGCACCTCCCAGAATGCCCCAGCCAGCTGGCTGGGGCATTCTGGGAGGTGCAGTCCAACACATCTGGAGCGCCCCAGGTTGAGGAAGGCTGGGTTAACGGAAGAAGCACCTTAAAAACAAAGACATTTCTTTTTTAAAATAAAATTGCCATGTGTTTGGATTTCTATGAATGCGACCCACGGATCTGCGAAGTGGGTTAACTTTTTCCAAGTCGCATAGATTCGGCGGGCCTGCAGCCCGGTTGTTTTACCGTCTGGGATTTTACACAACTTTAGCTGTAGAAAAATACGTAAACTTTAAAAACGACACTGGCGGAAAATGTGCACTTCGCCCAGTAGCTTGAAGCATGAAAACACACTTTTGGGGGGGCATTTTGCGGATTCGCGCAAAAGCGGATTTGCGCGAATTCGGGTATGTGGAAAAAAAAATCCAATTTTGTCAATGAATGGACAATGGAATGAAAAGCATCTGACAATTCAGGGAATGCCGGTGGAACGGATTTTTACAAAATCCGCACGTCCTCATTGCAATGTCCTTCTAGGTGTTATCTGGGAGAGGGCCTTTTTCAGCCGCCAAACATTTCCCCCTGGGACGTTGCTGTTGCGCTGGACTCCTTTGCAAACGCTGCAGCTCTGCGCATGTGCAGGCTCCGGTCGCTGGCTTACCTGTTCTTGTTGCGGAGAAGAGAAAGAGGAGGGGCTCTCGTGCAGCCCCCACCCCACAATCTACCTACTCTGAAGGGTCTCCTCCTACATCTCAGAATTGCGGGATGTTTATCAAAGAAGCTAAAATCCAATATGGAAGAACAATATTGGGGGGGGGGGGGAAACCCAAATACAAATGATGCTTTTGGGGGCGAGGAGTGGGGTGTTGGGTCTCGGGGGCCCTTCCTTCTGATGACCTTAGTACTGGCTGTTCCTACCTGGAGGAAGAGAGGAGAGGGCTTCACAGAACTAAACCAGTCGCAGTGAAATCACAGAATCTGGGAAAAGGGTGGTAGTGGTCTTGAAGGCCATGTAAATCAACCCCCACCTCGAAAAGAAGGCCATGTAAATCAACCCCCACCTCGAAAAAATCAACTCCCACCTCGTCTAGGAGTGGGCAACCTGTGCTCCTTCAGTTGTTTTTGGTCTGCAACTCTCATCGCCTTCGCCAATGGTTGTGCCCCCCTGTTTGAGGCCGTAAGTGGCCAGCCCCTGATCTAATTCACCCCCACTGTTTGAAGCTGTAAGTGGCCAGCCCCTTATCTAATTCGCCCCCACTGTTTGAAGCTGTAAGTGGCCAGCCCCTTATCTAATTCGCCCCCACTGTTTGAAGCTGTAAGTGGCCAGCCCCTGATCTAATTCACCCTCCCCCCTGTTTGAGGCCGTAAGTGGCCAGCCCCTGATCTAATTCACCCCCACTGTTTGAAGCTGTAAGTGGCCAGCCCCTGATCTAATTCACCCCCACTGTTAGAAGCTGTAAGTGGCCAGCCCCTGATCTAATTCACCCCCACTGTTAGAAGCTGTAAGTGGCCAGCCCCTTATCTAATTCGCCCCCACTGTTTGAAGCTGTAAGTGGCCAGCCCCTGATCTAATTCACCCTCCCCCCTGTTTGAGGCCGTAAGTGGCCAGCCCCTGATCTAATTCACCCCCACTGTTTGAAGCTGTAAGTGGCCAGCCCCTGATCTAATTCACCCCCACTGTTAGAAGCTGTAAGTGGCCAGCCCCTTATCTAATTCGCCCCCACTGTTTGAAGCTGTAAGTGGCCAGCCCCTGATCTAATTCACCCTCCCCCCTGTTTGAGGCCGTAAGTGGCCAGCCCCTGATCTAATTCACCCCCACTGTTTGAAGCTGTAAGTGGCCAGCCCCTGATCTAATTCACCCTCCCCCCTGTTTGAGGCCGTAAGTGGCCAGCCCCTGATCTAATTCACCCCCACTGTTTGAAGCTGTAAGTGGCCAGCCCCTGATCTAATTCACCCTCCCCCCTGTTTGAGGCCGTAAGTGGCCAGCCCCTAATCTAACTCACCCCCACTGTTTGAAGCTGTAAGTGGCCAGCCCCCGATCTAATTCACCCTCCCCCCTGTTTGAGGCCGTAAGTGGCCAGCCCCTGATCTAATTCACCCCCACTGTTTGAGGCTGTAAGTGGCCAGCCCCCCATCTAATTCACCCCCACTGTTTGAGGCTGTAAGTGGCCAGCCCCGATCTAATTCACCCTCCCCCCTGTTTGAGGCTGTAAGTGGCCAGACCCCGATTGAATTCACCCCCAGTTTGAGGCCGTAAGTGGCCAGCCCCCGATCTAATTCACCCCCAGTTTGAGGCCGTAAGTGGCCAGGCCCCGATCTAATTCACCCTCCCCCCTGTTTGAGGCCATAAGTGGCCAGCCTGATCTAATTCACCCCACTGTTTGAGGCCGTAAGTGGCCAGCCCCTGATCTATTTTGCCCCCACTGTTTGAGGCCGTTAAGTGGCCAGCACCCAATCTAATTCACACACACCCATGTTTGGGGCCGTAAGTGGCCAGCCGCCCCTGCTTGGAAGCCTCCAAGCAAAGAAGAGGCCACCCACCCTTTTAGGAGAACGGCTCCGGGGTTGAACCGCTCGGATCATCAAGAGTTTTTACATAATGTTCACCCGAAATCCAACCTCCGATATTATAAATTCTAGGGTTGCTGCCCTCCACGGTGCCAGCAGAGAACAAGGCTTTGCACTCGAGGGTGCGGCAGCACGGCAGGGACTTGCAGAGCGCTGTCACATCTCCCTCCTCCGTCCTCTCGCTCCCAGGCTCAACAACGCTCAGCCCCTCCGATCCCGCCTCGTGGGACTCGTTTTCCGTTCTGCTGGCCACCTTCATTCCCCTCCTCTGCGCCCCTTCCAGTGAGCGGACCTGCTCCTTAAAAGCGCAGCGCCCAGACAGGGCTCAAAGACTGCAGCCTTGAATCACATTCGCCTTTTCTGCAGCGGCGTCACTCTGCAGGCTGGCTTTCCACACCCTTCCTCTGTACCTGCCCCAATTTTTCCAAATTCTTCTTAAAAATGCAGCACCAAGAATTGGACATAGTACACCATGCTGTTGCCTCCCGGGGCACGCTGACCGACACCCCCCACACATACTTTAAAAGAAAGAAAGACCTCAACATCTCCTGGAAAGGGGCCCCTGCTTAGCTGTGGAGGTGAGGATCCTGAAAGGGAAAACCTTCCTCTCCTTTCTATACATTTTACGCCGCCCCGAAGCCCTCTGGAGGGTCCCCCTTGCTAACTTCCAAGCTGCTCCCCTCCCTTCTGACTAAGGGATGCACCTGAGCCACCCTTTACCTGAGACTTTGGGGGCGGGGTTGCAGGAAAAGCCTCCGTTGGACTGGTCGCTCTCTCCAAATTCGTAGGTCTCTCTGGGCTTCGGTTTGTATTCCCGCTTGGGCCGCGAGGACGCCTCCCTCACTCTGGGAAGAAGGAAAAAGAGAGAACGCCCGTCAGCGGAGGCCACTGCCCGGCCAATTACTCCGATGTACGGCGGTGCCGGTTGGGGATGATGGGAGTGGAAACCCCCACCCACCCCACCTTGAGGAACGGCTTCACATTTTAGCGACTCACCATCCCCGATTCAAACCGGCAACAGGTTTTAAATACGTCCCAGCTTTCCCAAGGATCACGCCTTGTTGGTTTAGAACGTTTTCTTTGAAACCCCGTTCTCCGCTGGAACTTTTGGGTTTTTGCACGGCTGCCTCTGAATTTATTTCAGACGCTGCCGCTTCGTTTTGGCTCTTTAATTTGGTGCGGCGGATCTAAGTTTCCTTCCTGGAGTTATTTTCCCCCCCTTGCGTCTTTCCCCAAGTGCACTGGGCTACATCACTCAGAATCCTCTCGCCGGCCAAGCGAGGAAGGAATATTAAGCGAGACAGAAAAGGGACGGAACGGAACAAAAAGGGCGGACGCTGGGTCAGAGAAACGGCGTGTCGATGTTGACTTGTCTACGCCTCCTAGGAGACGCATCAAGCCAGGGTTTTCGTTACCCCCAGACCTATCTAGCGATAGCGGGCGTTCAACCGGGCAACGTCAACATGAAACCCATGTGCTTTATTTACGACTGAGCTTTGGCTCTCCAGGGCTACTAGCCCTGATGGTTGGGTGCTATCTCCAGTATTTGAGGCAGTACCCCTGTGTGCACCAGTTGCTGGGGAACATGGGTGGGAGAGTGCTGTGGCACCGTGTCCTGTTTGTGGGCTCCTGGTTGAAAGCTGGTCAGCCACGGTGCGAACAGAGTGTTGGATTAAATGGAGCCCTGGTCTGATCCAGCAGGGCTCATGTTCTTATGGGCTTGGGACCACAATACCTGACGGAACGCCTCTACCGACATGAACCTCCCCGCTCACTGCGCTCAGCATCTAAGGTCCTCCTCCGCGTGCCTACTCCGAGGGAAGCTCGGAGGATGGCAACCAGAGACAGGGCCTTTTCAGTGGTGGCCCCACAATTATGGAACAATCTCCCTGACGACCACATTGTTGTCTTTTCGGCGCCAGGTCAAGAATTTTCTCTTCTCCCAGGCATTTAACAGCATTTTAACAGCATATGCTAAGTTTGTCTGTTTTTTAATGGAACCCGGAACTGTCGTTTAAAATGTTGTTCCCCGCCTCTATCCAGAGGGAGAGGCGGGTAAGAAATAATTATATATATATATATATTGTTTTAATTTGGTTCATGGTTTAATTTGTTTTTAGCTGTGTATATTCATTGTTTTATACTGTATGCTTTTATCTACAACGCCCTATGATCTTAATGATATAGGGTGGGATATAAATGATTTAAATAAATAAAAAATAGTAATAATAATAATAATAATAATAATAATTGCCCCTCATGTGCAATGGTGATGCACCTTTTAAGCTGCCTGCAGCATTGAAGTTGATGGAGGATTTTGGAAGCTGATTTTGTTCTGACTTTTATACTGTTAGTTTTACCCTAACCAGTGCCTGTTTACCCTACCCTGTGCCTGTTTGCATTCTCTTCCCCTCCTTATTGTTTTATTAGCTCAGCTAAAAACTTTTCTTTTTCCTAAAGCTTTTAAAACTTGATTTTGTTCTGACTTTATACTGTTAGTTTTACCCTACCCTGTGCCTGTTTGCATTCTCTTCCCCTCCTTATTGTTTTATTAGCTCAGCTAAAAACTTTTCTTTTTCCTAAAGCTTTTAAAACTTGATTTTGTTCTGACTTTATACTGTTAGTTTTACCCTACCCAGTGCCTGTTTACCCTACCCTGTGCCTGTTTGCATTCTCTTCCCCTCCTCATTGTTTTATTATGATTTTATTAGAATGTAAGCCTATGCGGCAGGGCCTTGCTATTTACTGTTTTACTCTGTACAGCACCATGTACATTGATGGCGCTATATAAATAAATAAACAATAAATAAATAAAATGGATACTGTTTTACACTGCTGTTTTTATATTTTTGGTGGTTTTAAATTTGTATACTTTTTAATGTTCACGGTTTTAACTTTTGTAAACTGGGGCGGTATATAAATGCAATAAATAAATAAATAAATAAATTCTGATGTCCGTCCTTGGAAAACCAAGAGGGATTCCGCTCTTCACAGCTCCAGCCCTCACGGCTTTAAATGAGGAGCCGGCGACATGGCGCCCGTGGGCGCAGGGCTGCCCAACAAGGCCCCCGGCCGTCTCGCATCAACCTCACCCCCAACGCCCGTATTTCAGCCCCCCCACAGCCTCCTCCCTCTACCTGCCTCATCTCCCCAGCCACGATGCCCTAAATAAATATGGGGGCAGTGAGTCACCCCTTTACCTGCGTCCCGTTTCGTGGTATTACAGTGATGTGCTGGATGTCAAAATGGCACGTCATGCAACACATGCAAAGGTTATTGTTTTACCTGCGCTTCAGTTTATCTGCAAGCTCATCCAGGATCTGCACTGCTTGCCGGTGATAATCCAGCTGTGCGTCCACCAGGGCCGACAGTTGGCTGACCTGTTCAATCTGCAGGGAAGCACAGAGCCAGATGTTGCGAGCGTAGAACACCAATTCTGCCTGTGCGTTTTCAGGTCCAACTCAACTCAAGGTGCTCGCTTTGACCTATACAGCCTTTTCATGGTTTGCCACCACGGTACCACCCGGGACGCCTCTCCCCACGTGATCGACATCTGACTGTCTCCTCCGAGGGAGTCGTGGAGAAATACAAGGGAGAAAGGTCTTTTCAGTGGTGGCCCCCTGATAGTGGAATCCAATGAGGTCTGCCTGGCGGCAACTCCTCCTCCTCCCTCCCAATCCCCTTTCCTTTTGTGTCGTGTCTTTTAGATTGTAAGCCTGTGGGTAGGGACTGTCAAGAAATACTTTTGTAAGCCGCCGTGAGAGCCTTTTTTTGGCTGAATGGCGGCATAAAAATCCTTAAATAAAAAAAATAAAAAATAAATCTTTTCGGCACCAGGGTAAGGCTTTACTCCCAGGTGAACAAATTATTAGAGGAGACACCTTATTGCTAGAGGAAAATCTGCAGACATCTTCTAATAACCCCTAGCAGAAGATCTTTAATAGGACACAGGCCGAAATGCATTGGGCTTCATACAAATGAATTCTTTTGCATCCTAGAATCATAGAATAGCAGAGTTGGAAGGGGCCTCTTAAGGCCATCGAGTCCAACCCCCTGCTCAATGCAGGAATCCACCTCAAAGCATCCCTGACTGATGGCTGTCCAGCTGCCTCTTGAAGGCCTCCAGTGTGGGAGAGCCCACCACCTCCCTAGGTCACTGGTTCCATTGTCGCACTGCTCTAACACTCAGGAAGCTTTTCCTGATGTCCAGCTGGAATCTGACTTCCTGTAACTTGAGCCCCTTATTCCGTGTCCTGGACTCTGGGAGGATCAAGAAGAGACCCTGGCTCTCCTCTGTTTGACAATCTTTTAAGTCTTTGAAGAGTGCTATCGTGGCTCCCCTCAGCCATCTCTTCTCCAAGCTAAACATGCCCAGTTTTTTCCGTCTCTCCTCATAGGGCTTTGTTTCCAGACCCCTGATCATCCTCTGAACACGCTCCAGCTTGTCTGCGTCCTTCTTGAAGTGTGGAGCCCAGAACTGGACGCAATACTCCAGATGAGGCCTAACCAGGGCCGAATAGAGGGGAACCAATACCTCATGCAATTTGGAAGCTCTACTTCTATTAATGCAGCCCCCAAATAGCATTGGCCTTTCTTGCAGCCGCATCACACAGCTGGCTCATATTCAGCTTGCAATCTGCAACAATTCCTGAGGACTTATTGGGCGGTATAGAAATATCATGAAATATAGAAATATAATCTAAAACAATCCCAACTTCTATTGGGCGGTATAGAAATATCATGATGGGAGAGCCGCTAGTGGAGAGGTTCGGCACACTCACGTCCGTCTCAAGGAGGTTGTGCATACTCGTCTCTGCGACTTCCTTCGACTCTTCGAACTTCTCCAAGGCTTGACGGAGCTCCTCGTCCGGGATTTTCCCCTGGCGTTTCTTTTTGTAGTCAAAGTCCAAGCGCCGGCCTTCCAGTTTCCTTAGGTGGTGCTTTTCATTATAATTGGGGTGCGTGGGGGAGGAATGAGGAGAGAAAGGAGTGAAGAAGTAAACCCTTAGAAAAATCACAGGAGGGGCGAGTTCTGGTCGCGAATCAGACACCCTCCCACCATTTCACAGCCTGTGCGATACAGTTATTATTATTATTATTATTATTATTATTATTATTATTATTATTATTATTATTTATATAGCACCATCAATGTACATGGTGCTGTACAGAGTAAAACAGTAAATAGCAAGACCCTGCCGCATAGGCTTACATTCTAATAAAATCATAATAAAACAATAAGGAGGGGAAGAGAATGCACCAAACAGGCAGTATAAAAGTCAGAACAAAATCAAGTTTTAAAAGCTTTAGGAAAAAGAAAAGTTTTTAGCCGAGCTTTAAAAGCTGCGATTGAACTTGTAGTTCTCAAATGTTCTGGAAGAGCGTTCCAGGCATAAGGGGCAGCAGAAGAAAATGGACGAAGCCGAGCAGGGGAAGTAGAGACCCTTGGGCAGGCGAGAAACATGGCATCAGAGGAGCGAAGAGCACGAGCGGGGCAATGGTGTGAGATGAGAGAGGAAAGATAGGAAGGAGCTAGACAGTGAAAAGCTTTGTAGGTCAACAGGAGAAGTTTATATTGGATTCTGGAGTGAATTGGAAGCCAATGAAGAGATTTCAGAAGTGGAGTAACATGGTCAGAGCGGCGAGCCAAGAAGATGATCTTAGCAGCAGAGTGGTGAACAGAAACCAACGGACTGATGTGAGAAGAAGGAAGGCCAGTGAGAAGAAGGTTGCAGTAGTCCAACCGAGAAATAACCAATGCATGAACAAGAGTCTTGGCAGAAGAGACAGACAAAAACTATGGGTTGTTCACATCCCAGGAAAAGAAACCATACTTTGTTGTTGAGTTGTGAACTCTAGGCTGTTTGTGGTTAAAAATGCAATCTTGGCTTAACGCCTCCAAGCGAACGGGAGACCACCATCACCCCAGGATGGCCTGTATACCTGGCCCGCCCCCAAGGATTACCTGGATCTCTTTCAGGTCCTTGTCACACAAGTTCTGAAGGGGATCGATGAAGTTCTGCTTGACTTCGATGTCCAGGGAGTCCTTGACTTCGGCCAAGCGCTTCATCGACTCGCCAGCGTCCAGCAGAGCGTCGCCTTTGCATGTGGGGGAGAAAGAAACAGATTGGAGGGGGCAGGTGCTATGGGAGGGTCGGGGGCCTCGCCCATTCCTAAAATGGCTGCCATTCCTCCCCGACATCTGAGACGAACCTATTTATTACATTTTTATATCGCCCAATAGCCGAAGCTCTCTGGGCGGTTCACAAAAATTAAAACCATAATAAAGAGGTCTGCCAATACGCAAAGCTTTATTCAGGCAATAAACATCTCTTCCCACCTGAGGAGAGTCTAACATCTAAGGTCCTCCTCCGGGTGCCTACTCCGAGAGAGGCTCGGAGGGTGGCAACGAGGGACAGGGCCTTTTCGGTGGCGGCCCCCAGACTGTGGAACGATCTCCCTGGCGAGGCTCGCCTGGCGCCAACGCTGCTATCTTTCCGGCGCCAGGTTAAGACTTTCCTCTTTGCCCAGGCATATGGCGGCACATCCTAATTGCCCACATGTTTAGTTTTTAAATCGGTTTTTAATGTTTTATGTGTGTATGTTCTGTGTTTTAGAGTTTTAAATTTTGTACACTTGTTTTTACCTCAATTTTAGAATTTCTGTAAACCGCCCAGAGAGCCCTGGCTATGGGAGCTGTATATAAGTTTAATAAATAATAATAATAATAATAATAATAATAATAATAACCTCTAGAACCCACGACAATGTCATCTAGAAGTAAAAAAGCAGGACAAGGTAGCTCACCAAAGTTGGAGTCGTCGCCTAGCTCCTTGCCATAGCGGATCATGGACTCGCCGAGGAGGCCTTCCGACTGCGGGTATCCCGGGTTCTTCACCTGCCCTCGGATCTTGGACACCGTGTTCAGCATCGTCAGCTTGGCCCGGGATGCTGGTATGGGTTTGTGCGGGGAAAGAAAACAGGCACCCACATCTGAGTTTCCATTCCATCAGCTCGCCAACGGCGAGGCGATTGCCAACGAAAACATAACAATGGTTAACGGGCCAAGAAAACCTATTGTCTTCGCTGCCCCGAAACGTCCTTTGCTTTTGTTTACCGAGCAGAAAATAGTTCAGTGTGAAGTTTGCCAAAAATGGAAGCGGGGAAGAGGGAGAGGATTTAAGAATTCCCCGGCCTACTGGCCAGCAATCGATTAATCCCCAGAGTGCTCTTTTCAGTAACGGTGCCGGGAAGCAATTCCAAGAAGCGATAACAGGACACAAGGATCACCTGGCTGGCTCAGTAGACGAAACGTCCCTAATTGAGGAAACTCACGAATGGAGCGCAGCAGAGAATGGAACCCGTTTGGTCCCGTCTGCTCAGCGTCAGGGGATTCAAGGGTCTCAGGGTACATTTTGGGGAACCTTTTAAGCTTAATCAGGGATTCCCTCCTGCTAAGATCAAATGCTATGCATGTAGCCAGGTTCGATCCCCATGGTCTGGGTCAAACTCCATCCACAGCTGGGAGGGACGGGGCCTTCTAAGCGTTGGCCCCGTGGTTCTAACCGAGTTACGTTTAGCCCCTTCCTCTAAGCTCCTTTTGCAAACATCAGAAACCCGTTCAGCTCAGCAGGCTTCTGACCCGCAACTCGAAGGGTTCTGGTCAGTAAGGCTATAAATGCCAAACCATTTGGGGGCCAGGTTGGCAAAACATCTCTTCTTGCCCGGGCCACAGACCCTCAAAGAAACCACATTTTCAGACTGCCCTAGTTTTAAACTCTTTGGGGGAGGCTCTTTTTGCAGCCCCACAGCCATCGGGGACACGTTTGGTGAGGATGTGAAACAGGGCCTTCTCGGTGGCTGCTCCTGGGCTCTAGAACCCCCTGCCGAGGGAGGCTAGGTTGACACCACCACCCCCGTTCCGTTCTGCCGGCAGGTAAGTATGTTTTTATTCAGCCAGGCCTTTGGCATGAAAACTGAACTGCTTCTGAAGGGGTTTTTAATTGGTTGGCTGCTGCTACTTGGTTCTTTTATTATTGCGCTTTTAATTGTGTTTGAATGGATCCATTTTTTTTCTGTTTTAATTAAGGTTTTATTTTTAATCTGCATTTTATTACCTGTTGGAGAATAGGAACAACTCTTCCAGACACTAGGGGGGCGATAGAGAATCTATTATCTCAACAACCTCTTGTCTTGCTCACCCCTGGTTCCTTTTTCCTGTTCTCTCCTCGTCCTCCGCCATGCTAGGACGCCACTAACTATATTCCATGCCTTTGCTCACTTACACTCATGCACCAACTTTACGGGGTGTTTTGTAGTTGAACAGTGTTAGATAGCCTTCTCTGACGATGCGTATAAAAGCACTAATAAAGTCAGTCGGTTCGAATTTCTTCTGAACTGCCCCTAGCCTGCGTTTATTGCCAATACTAAATACTGTGTTGCCACGCTTTCTCCGTATAAGGCAACTCTGCTGTAAGTCACACCAGACTTTCCAACGGTTAGCTGCCTGGAGCGCCATTTTTGATGGAAAGGCAATATATAATTTTTTTAAAAAATAAATCATAAACACAGCACCGGGGTTGACTTCTTTATTTATTACATTTCTACACCGCCCACAGCTCTCCGCACAGTTCAAAAAATTGTGGAATACTCTTTCATGGGGGCGGTCTGCTTCGTTTCCTCGCTTTTAACCTTTAGGCAAACGTTGAAAACTTTTATTATTATTTAGCCGGGCGTTGGGGTCGATTTCATTTCCTCTTTGCTATGATGGGAGGTTTTAAGTGCTGCCTCTGGGTTTGTTTTTCATTCGCTCCCAGTTTCTCCCCGTTTTTATGGTTTGATTTTAATTGTGCTTTGTGTTTTGTTTTAATTGCGTGCTGTAAGCTGCCTCGGGGGGGTGGGGGCGTCTTGTAGCCGGTAGGCGGGATACACATTTCTAAAAAGGCAATGTTTTGCTGCTATTGCCACCTCCATTTTTTAAAAAACTGCTTATTATCGACTGCATTTGAACTGGTTTTCTGGGGGGGGGGGGGGGACAGGACGACTGCTTTAAATAGTATCGCAGGAATGTTGCGGGGTTACTTTTCTGGAAGCCGCTCCGAATGCAACTTCAGAAGGGCAGGAAACAGAGAAGCAGGCCCCCGCAGCTCTTACTGCTAGGAACTCTGTCCAAATATTCAGCCGGAATTTGCTTCCTTCCAATTTCCGCCCAGGGGTTTTAAAGCCCTGCTTGTAGAAGCAACAGAGAAAAAGTCTGCACGCCTTGAACAATGTTGACCAGTAACCTGCCCCCATCTAGCCCTTGAAAAAGAAAAAGGGGGGAAGGAGGAAAAAGCCATGTTCCACGGAAAATCAGAGGGTGCATATCACTTGAAAACAAGCCAAATTTGTCCAGGGTAAGCCTCCGTAGCGGTTACAGAAGCTTAGAATGGACAAATTTAACTCGTTTCTCATTTTTTAAAAGCCCTTTTTTGAGACTCTGGGAAACAGCGGTACAGAAATATTTTAGATAAACACATCAATTGGGGGGAAATGTTCCTTGAATTAAGCTCGTCCTGACTGGCACAGTACCAATGGTTTACGACCGACGTTGTGAAGCTGTTGGCTGACAAAATGGCCCTTGGTGGGAATTCCTATGGGCTCCACGAATCGTCTCTGTCAATTTTCCCGTTAGAGTTAAACCCCAGACTTTCTGGTACTGATGTTCGGTTTCCAAACCACATTTATTTTCTTCCGCTGGAGTGTTATCGCTCATCCGAAAGAAAAGTGCAACCAGGCAATGTGCTCTTTTTGTTAGAGACCTCCACGTTTTGACTGAATTCGTTTGGGGAGAAACAGCCACTACACTGCTTTTTGTTTTTAAAAAAAGATAATTAAACAAAATAAAATGCTTAAAAGCGTGGAATTTACCAGGATTCGGCTGGAGGTATTCCGTTGTCCTCGCCAACACTTCTGTGACAGCCTTGCTGGTGAGGTCCACTTTCTGCAGAAAGGGAAGCAATGTAAGATAAAAGAGCAAATAGCATCATGAACTCTAATAGCTGGAGATAAAACCAAGCAGGAGAAAACCATTATCATCTATATATGAAAAATGCTATGGGAAATGCGTGGCACGCTCGACTCTCCGAGCTATGAGAAGATCTTTGTACGCTGAAGGTTCCAAACTATGAGAAGAACTTTGCACGCTGAAGGTTCCAAGCTATGAGAAGAACTTTGTACGCTGAAGGTTCCGAGCTATGAGAAGAACTTTGTATGCTGAAGGTTCCAAGCTATGAGAAGAACTTTGTACGCTGAAGGTTCCGAGCTATGAGAAGAACTTTGTATGCTGAAGGTTCCGAGCTATGAGAACTTTGTATGCTGAAGGTTCCGAGCTATGAGAACTTTGTACGCTGAAGGTTCCGAGCCATGAGAAGAACTTTGTACGCTGAAGGTTCCGAGCTATGGGAAGAACTTTGTATGCTGAAGGTTCCGAGCTATGAGAAGAACTTTGTACGCTGAAGGTTCCAAGCTATGAGAAGAACTTTGCATTGGTAAGCAACAGGATATATAAACACAGCTGGGAGTGGGTGGGAATGGCTTGGAGGGAGTGCGGAGGAGCGGCAGCATTGAAACATATCATTGCTGAAGCGGTTCATGCAGAGCTCTCAGTGAGCAGGTGAATGGTGGTGGTGGGGAGAGTGGCTGGGAGGAGGGTGCCCAGAGAGGAGGCCGGATGACTCACCGGCATGAACAGAGGCCTCAGGTAAGTCTGGCAGGTCGGCGGGCAGACAAAGGGGGGAGGGGGCTAGGAGGGGGTGGGATGAAACTACCCCAAAACTATCAGAGATTTGTAATGTGAAGTTCTCTTAGTCCTGTTAACTAAGCCTTCGGGGAGGCATGTCAACCTTTTAGAAAGGGTGTGTGTGTGTGTGTGTGAGCCAGAAAACCTGCAAATGATCAGTGGTTGGAAGAAGAAGGTGGGCCTTCTTGAGACCCCTAGAGAGGCGGATTGGGACCCCAGATTTGAGGTTGCCCAACCCTGGTGTACACTGGTTTTTCCCAAGCCAACTTGGACGTACCAAACATACAGAACAGGTGCTCCCCTACAGAATCATAGAACTTAGAATAGTAGATTTGGAAGGGTCCTCTAAGGCCATCAAGTCCAACCCCTTGCTCAGTGCAGAAATCCACCTTAAAGCATCCCTGACAGATGGCTGTCCAGGTGACTCTTGAAGGCCTCTAGTATGGGAGAGCCCACCACCTCCCTAGGTCATATGTTCCATTGTCGTACTGCTCTAACAGTCAGGAAGCTTTTCCTGACGTTTTGTCGTACTGCTTTAACAGTCAGGGAGTTTTTCCTGATGTCTAGCTGGAATCTGGCTTCCTGTAACTTGAGCCCATGATTCCGTGTCCTGCACTCTGGGAGGATCGAGGAGAGATCCTGGCCCTCCTCTGCGTGACAACTTTTTAAGTCCTTACCCTCCATCTTCTCTCCTCCAGGCTAAACATGCCCAAAGGTATGGCCCTCAACGAATCCTAGACTGTGTCAACCCAGTTGTTTTTCTGCACTTACCTTCTCCATTTCTTTGAAGTCTTCATCTAGCTTCGTTCCCTCGGCCCCGCCGACCTTCTCGCTGACCAGCTGGAAAAAACAAAAAGAACCCACATGGAACGTTTCGGTAGGGAGTTAAGACTTAGCGACAGGCAACCCCTCGTCGTACGATATGCTACAGTTGAGGCTTGACTGAAATGGAAATGTTTCACTGGCGTACACTAGCGATTCTATTTGGGAAGGATAAAAAAACAGCCAGCCCCACTTGATAACCGTTTTTGTTTTTGACACAAAGAAGCCTAGATTTTGGGCCCCTGAAGAGGACCTCCTGGTCGAAACGTGTCCGGCCATTAGAAAAAAGAGAGCACTTTTTATCAAATCGTTGGATGTTCAATTTCGAAATGCAAGCGCTCTTATGTGAAAATATTGCCAAGTTTAATTCATTTGCTTTGTATTAAATTTTGTACTTTTCACGATCCTTAACTTTGTTTTCTAACAACAGGAAAGGCTTTGTCACCATTTGTCACCGCCGAGATTCCCCCATCGGCGCTCGTAAAACTTGGCCGCGTCTCTCAGAGAGAATGAGAGAGAGGAAGGTTGGGACATGGATGAACTGAGTCAGCTGAAAACGCTCTCTCTCTCTCTTGCTGTCTCTCTCTCTCTCTCTCTCCGGACGGCACTTATGCGCTGGAAAAACTTGGCCCAGTTGCGGCTCAGAGGCGCTGATGTAATGCAAGTGAGCATGGATGAAATAATAAAACGAAACGGCGCCAATACAGGCGTTAAAAGGAGATGTGCAGGGACGACAAAACCCAGTAGTTTGTTTAGTGCAGTGGTTCCCAAACTTTTTCTGGTAACCGCCCCCTTGGTTCCACAAACTCATGCCCAGTGCCCCCTGCGTGCGGCCCCTTTAAATGGGAAGCACCCGCCCCAGGCTTGCCGAGGGAGGGAGGGAAAAGAGAGCGAACGCCTCTGTTTTGCAGCCGGCGTGGCGGGGCACACCAAGCAGGGTCTGTCTCTTCATTAGCATTTTGGTGCTTTTGAAACATTTCAATTCACCGTTAAAAGGACTCTTCGTAAACGGTATTAATACATGTGTGGATTCTTCCGCTATATGGCTTGGGACCAAACTACCTTCTCCCATTAAAATGTCCCTGAGTTTTAAGACCTTCTGGAGAGGCACTTCTCGGAAAAGTCTACCAGGTATTGCGGTCCTACATGGCTTGGGACCGCAATACCTGACGGAACGCCTCTCCCGACATGAACCTACCCGTACACTGCGCTCAACATCTAAGGTCCTCCTCCGAGTGCCTACTCCAAGGGAAGCTCGGAGGCTGGCAACAAGGGAGAGGGCCTTCTCGGTGGTGGCTCCCTGACTGTGGAACGATCTTCCCGATGAGGCTCGCCTGGCGCCAACGTTGTTATCTTTTCGGCGCCAGGTCAAGACTTTTCTCTTCTCCCAGGCATTTTAACAGCATTTAACAACGTTAAGTTTGTTTTTAATGGACCCCAGAACTGTTGTTTTTATACTGTTTTTATGTTTTTTAGATTTTTGTATACTTTTAATGTTTACTATTTTTAATTGTTGTAAACCGCCCAGAGAGCTTCGGCTGTGGGGCGGTATATAAATGTAATAAATAAATAAATAAATAAACTGAGCGCCCCCCTGCTGCCCCCTTGCTTCTTAACGCCCCCCTATGCAATCCCACCGCCCACTTTGGGAACCACTGGTTTAGTGCATCATCATTATTATTATTATTATTATTATTATTATTATTATTTTAAAAGGAAGGAATGAGATGTATTTAGTGGGGAGGCAATTCTGCTCAGGCGTTTTGGAATAATTCCTTTTATTTGGAAGGCGGGACAACGGCAGGGAGACGCGAGGGAGGAAACAGATGTCTCAAGATGGAATGGGAACAAAGCCGCCTGTGCCAATTCAGGCACAGGATGAGGAGAGAGAGAGAGAGAGAGAGAGAGAGAGAGAAAGTCCTGGCAAATAGGAAAGGGTTAATGCATTCATATTTCTCTTCAGCTCGTCCTGCAAAGCTCATCTGCTATAGGAGCTGCTGCGATGGTGCGGCCATGCAAAAATCACAGCTACTCGAAAATCGCAGCTTCTCCTTTTAAAAAAGAGCACGTTTCTAGTCCTCATGGCACGAATGCCTGCCAGAATCTCAGAAGCCCAGTTTTTTAATCTAATCTCTTCAATCTTTGTAAACCGCCCAGAGAGCTTCGGCTATGGGGATGTATATAAATGTAATATATATATAAAATAAATAAATTGGCGGGCCAACGTTTCCTGTGGGCTTCAGTGTCCTAATTAAGTCTTTGACCCTGATCCTCGAATAACTAGCAAAACTGTATCACTGGGTGCCCTTTGGGGACAGACACGGACTCTCAGGCTAACCTACCTCACAGGGTTGTTGTGAGGACAATAAAAGAAGGACCCTGTAAGTTGCCTTCAGTTCCTTCCGAAAAAAGGATGTCATTCGGTATTGCTATGTCAATGAGGTATGTGTGTTTTTCTTTTTTTTTTTGTCTATGACCGTTATGTCTGGTTGGTTGCAAGGTATTGTTTTGTGGGCATGAATTATTATTATTATTATTATTATTATTATTATTATTATTATTATTGAGAACTGTGCAAAACAAGAGAAATTATGTTTTATAAAGTTGTATGATTTATTTCACGAGAAAATAAATCATGCACAAGTATTATTTATTTAGTTATAATTTTATTATCAGGTCACAGAATTCTGTCCCTTTTCCCGCTGCTGCAGAATTTGGATCGCCTTTGCTGGCCCTATAAATGTGTTTAGTTTGAGCACAGAATCAACCCAGCTTTGAGGACAAGGTTAATTCCCCCTCCTATCATAGAATCATAGAACAGCAGAGTTGGAAGGGTCCTACAAGGCCATCTAGTCCAACCCCCTCTCCTTCTCCGCTTCATTTCATCCTCCCAACAGCTCCTCGCCTGTCTCCTCCATCACACCATCAAGTTTCTAGTCCTTACTATTTATTTAAACATTGATTGATTGATTTTCTACAGGCCACCTTTCGATATAAGCGTATATCAAAAGGATGGGTGACGAATAAACACAGGCGAAATATTGTCAAAGAAACACAAGAAATCTGTTTTAGATCTGTTGTTGCGTTTCAAACCTCTGCGTCGCTGCGAAGTTTTACATCGGTTTTAATTTTATACTGCAGTTTTAAACTTTTAAAAATGTTATACTGTATTTCAGGCTGTGTTCTGTGGCGTTAGCCGTTGTAAACCGCCCAGAGAGGCTCAGCTACTGCGCAGCATAGAAATGTCAAAAACAAACACACGTCACAGCAGGTAACAACGTGCAGCCCTTAAAATATCACCACGCTACGTGTTATGTTTACAGTTACATTTTTAAAGGGCCTTTGCTTGCAGCTGAAAAAGCAAAGTAGGCGCCACCCGGGTTGCCAATTTCAGAGGATTCCATAAAAAGGGGCCAGCACTGAGAAGGCACTGTTCTCAGTCCCATGGATATGCGCCTCCCCAAGGGACCCTAGCTTTCACCCTCAATACCGGGGGGGGGGGTGTCTGGTCTCCTGGGAAAGCGATCCGTGCCTTGGGAGTCACCTGAGTCACCACCAAAAACAAACACGCACACACCACGCCCTGCCTCTTATCAAGGGCACTGGGCCAGTAGTTACATAAGTGAATCATTCGCGCAGACGGTGCACCGCGTGTCGCAGATAAGACAAGGCATATCTGCCTGGATTCGGGCAGGTGCGCTGTTGTCCTCCTGGCCTTTGGCTTGCCAGCAAAGCACTCCAGCTTTTTCCAAATGGTTCAAAGACCTGCAGCCAGAGTGTTGACCGGGGCTGGTTACAGGGAGCAGGCAACTCCCCTGTGAAAACAGCTCCACCGGCTTCCGGTTTGTTTCCGGGCACAATTCAAAGTGCTGGTTATGACCAATAAAGCCCTCTACGGCTTGGGTCCCGGTTATCTGAAGGACCGTATTCTCCCTTACGAGCCTGCCCATGCTTTGAGATCTTCTGGGGAAGCCCTTCTTTCAGTCCCACCACCATCATAGGCACACCTGGTGGGAACACAGGGGAGGGCCTTCTCCGTGGCCTGCTCCAGTGCTATGGAACTCCCTTCCCAGGGAAGCCGGACCGGCTCCCTCCTTGATGTTTTGCTCCACAATTCAAGAAGGACGCAGACAAACTGGAGTGTGTTCAGAGGAGGGCAACCAGGATGATCAGGGGTCTGGAAACAAAGCCCTATGAGGAGAGACTGAAAGAACTGGGCATGTTTAGCCTGGAGAAGAGAAGATTGAGGGGAGACATGAGAGCACTCTTCAAATACTTCAAAGGTTGTCACACAGAGGAGGGCCAGGATCTCTTCTCGATCCTCCCAGAGTGCAGGACACGGAATAATGGTCTGTAGTTACAGGAAGCCAGATTCCGGCTGGACATCAGGAAAAACTTCCTGACTGTTAGAGCAGTGCGACAATGGAACCAGTGACCTAGGGAGGTTGTGGGCTCTCCCACACTAGAGGCCTTCAAGAGGCAGCTGGACAAGCATCTGTCGGGGATGCTTCAGGGTGGATTCCTGCTTTGAGCAGGGGGGTGGACTCGATGGCCTTGTAGGCCTCTTCCTACATTGTACATCAATGTACATTGATGGTGCTATATAAATAAATAATAATTAATAATAATAATCTTCCAACTCTGCTATTCTGTGATTCTATGTGCTTTAGGATGCAAGCAAAGACAAAAACAAGGTGGCGATTCGGGGTCCGGCGGCGATTCGGAGTCCGGCGGCGATTCGGGGTCTCGCCCCAAACCCATGGGGAAAAGGGAAAGGGCTTGCTGCGTTCCCAGTTGTATCACAGCACAAAGCCAGGCCTCGCTTGCGCTCAGGCGGCCACACATCCATTCCTCCTTGGCCACCATTGCAAACTCCCTCCCGCCTCCCTGGCCTGGGGACGGTCCAAGTATGTCAAGGGGGAACTCCCACCAGCCCCCCCCCCCCCGCCTGCATTCCAGGCCCTGTGTAGCTTGGCTCACTCCGTGCTGGAGTGCAGCCGGCGAGGGCGGGCCTGAGCACTGCACGTCTCAACCATTCATCAGAAAAACCATCGCGACGCAACGCGGCTAGCAGCAGCACAGGGAGCGAGGCGGCCCCGACCCGAGAACCTCAGAAGCTGCCCCATAGCAGGCTTGGCTCCCCAGGGTCTTGCAGGGAGAAGGGGCTTGTCCCCTGTCCTCTTCGACCAACTCCTTTCAACCGGCGACCCTGCGGATGGTGCCGGGAGTCTTTCTACGGCCTTGTAAATAAACCCCCCAAAAGCTAGCAGCCTGCAAAGAGTGTCACTCTTATTTATTTATTTATTTATTTATTTATTTATTTTATTACACTTATATACCGCTCCCATAGCCAGGGCTCTCTGGGCGTTTTACAGAAATTCTAAAATTAAGATTAAAACGAGCATACAAAATTTAAAATTCTAAAACGCAGAACATATATACATAAAGCATTAAAAACCGTTAAAAAACTAAACATGTGGGTGATTAAGATGTGCCGCCATATGCCTGGGCAAAGAGGAAAGTCTTAACCTGGCGCCGGAAAGATAGCAGAAAGATATATTAATCCGGAGACCTGTCCGCTGTTGACCGCCCAGAGAGCTCCGGCTATTGGGCGGTATAGAAATATAATAAATAAATAAATAGTGGAGTGTGGTCTCGGCGAATGGGGAGCAGCTCTGCAGGGTTTCAAACAGGGCTCTTTCTCAGCCTTTCCTGGAGAATATGGGAACTGGGCCTGGGATTTTTGCCATGCAAAGCAGGTGTGATCCTGTGCACGTTCGAGACTGAGAAAAGTCCTACAACTCCCAGCATTCCCCAGCCAGAATGCTGGGAGTCGTAGGACTTTTCTCCGTCTCGACAGGATCGCACCCTTCATCTTTTAAAAAACACGGCGCTCCGCAGTGGGTCAGGATCCAGGAAAAGGGCGCGCTGGTCCTCTGCACCTCGGCCCCCGCTCCCGGACCTGTCCGCTTCCTGTCAACAAGAGCCAACCTCCAAGAAGTGCTGGGCTTGCAGTTTGGTGGGATGCGGTGAAGGAAACAGTACGGGGAAAAGAGGATGTGCGTGTGCATTTTTAAAAATTACTCAGCTGCAGAAAGAGAGAGGGAGGGAGAGAGAGAGAGAGAGAAGAGGGGGCACGCAAAGACTGGGAACGGGGTCGTGTTTATAGCAAAAACAAGCGGAAAGCAGAGCACAGGAGGTTCCTGGAGGCCGCTGGGAACTTGTAGGGTTTACAAGTTGGCCATCGTGTGAACAGAATGTGGGATTAGATGGGCCCTTGGTCTGATCCGGCTCCACAATTCAAGAAGGACGCAGACAAGGTGGAGCGTGTTCAGAGGAGGGCAACCAGGATGATCAGGGGTCTGGAAACAAAGCCCTATGAAGAGAGACTGAAAGAACTGGGCAGGTTTAGCCTGGAGAAGAGAAGATTGAGGGGAGACATGAGAGCACTCTTCAAATACTTGAAAGGTTGTCACACAGAGGAGGGCCGGGATCTCTTCTCGATCCTCCCAGAGTGCAGGACACGGAATAACAGGCTCAAGTTAAAGGAAGCCAGATTCCGGCTGGACATCAGGAAAAACTTCCTGACTGTTAGAGCAGTACGACAATAGAATCAGTGACCTAGGGAGGTTGTGGGCTCTCCCACACTAGAGGCTTTCAAGAGGCAGCTGGACAAGCATCTGTCAGGGATGCTTTAGGGTGGATTCCTGCATTGAGCAGGGGGTTGGACTAGATGGCCTTGTAGGCCCCTTCCAACTCTGCTATTCTATGATTCTATGATCTTTTTGGACGGCTTTCCCTGGGCTGTAACTTATTTTGGTTATGGCGTTTTTTAAAACTTTTAAAGCTTTATGTTATGGTTTTAACTTGTTGAACTTTAAAAGGGGGTTGGATAAATTCCGGGAGGAGAAGGCTATCCATGGCTACTAGCCCTGATGGTTGTGTGCTAGCTCCAGTATTTGAGGCAGTAAGCCTGTGTGCACCAGTTGCTGGGGAACATGGGTGGGAGGGTGCTGTTGCACCATGTCCTGCTTGTTCATCCGTGGCCGATGGCTGGTTGGCCACTGTGTGAACAGAGCGTTGAGCTCTGGTCTGATCCAACGGGGCTCTTCTGACGTTCAGCCGTTCACATGCCACGGTAGAGGGATCCCCTCCGTGAAATCAGGCAAGAAAGCCATCCTGAAACGAACACCTGGCTCTAGCAAAGCCCAGCCACACAGCCAGGGACAATGATTTCATTTCCACGAACCCTTAACCAAGGCCTTGTGGGAGGTCGCGTCGTCATTCACACACTCAAAGCGTTTTGTGGAGGCGAGGCTGCTGGACCTCCGTACCAACGATGCTGTAAGGAAGGTCAGTGTTGCACCCTCCTCTGAGACAGGATCAGAAGGCAGCAACAAGGGAGAGGGTCTTTTCGGTGGTGGCCCCCCAATTATAGAACGATCTCCCTGCCAATGCCCGCCTGCTATTTTTTTGGCCTCTAGTGTGGGAGAGCCCACAACCTCCCTAGGTCACTGGTTCCATTGTCGCACTGCTCTAACAGTCAGGAGGTTTTTCCTGATGTCCAGCCAGAATCTGGCTTCCTCTAACTTGAGCCCATTATTCTGTGTCCTGCACTCTGGGAGGATCGAGAAGAGATCCTGGCCCTCCTCTGTGTGACAACCTTTTAAGTCTTTGAAGAGTGCTATCATGTCTCCCCTCCATCTTCTCTTCTCCAGGCTAAACAGGCCCAGTTCTTTCAGTCTCTCTTCATAGGGCTTTGTTTCCAGACCCCTGATCATCCTGGTTGCCCTCCTCTGAACACGCTCCAGCTTGTCTGCGTCCTTCTTGAATTGTGGAGCCCAGAACTGGACACAATACTCTAGATGAGGCCTAACCAGGGCCGAATAGAGAGGAACCAGTACCTCACGTGATTTGGACACCGCTCTCCCAGCTTGGAGAGATCCCTTCGGAGCTCTTCACAATCCCTTTGCATTTTAACCACCTAAAATAATTTGGAGTTGTCGCCAACCTTGGCCACTTCACTGCTCACTCCTAATTCCAGATCGTTTATGAACAAGTTGAAAAGAATCGGTCCTTTGCGAATTCGGGGATTCAGATGACGCCAATTTTAGCCGCAGCGTTGCGCACCTCACGCGCAATTTGCTTTCTCCTCCTCGCCTCCACCAGCTGGATGAAGGCTGATGACTCACAAGGAAGCTTTCCACAGATGCAGGACGAGAACACCCACTCCGGCAGGCCAAGAGCCCCGGAGGGAATAGCTTGAAATTTACACTGGGAGAGATGGAGAGCGGCGGATTTAATTAGGTGGAGTCGTTAGTCATGTGCGAAGGGGACGAGGTTGCAGGCTCTGTTTGCCTTATTAATCATTAACAGCTGGAATTCAGGAGAAGCTGCTACGGAATGAACACATGCGGGCAAACGCAAAGCGATACGCAAGGCCAGGCTTGTGAACAGTTATTGGACCGGTCGCCTGTGGCGATTAGAAGATTACCGCTAGGCGAGCAAAAGCAAAAGATAAAACAAAACAAATCAACCCAAACGGTTGTTCTTATCCATTCACGCCATAAAAGAAGAATGTACGAGGAGGTGGGGGCGGTAACGTAAGGGGGGGAAACGAACCTGACGGGATTTGGTGGCTGCAGAATCTCAGTTTTCAAGGGCTGTTTGTTAAGTCTCTAAACCTCATGGTGCAGAGAGAGGCTTGGGCTACGAGGGCCTTGTCTGGCAATGCCACAAAAACTGGGGATGAGATTCAATATGATCCATAGAGTCATAGAATAGCAGAGTTGGAAGGGGCCTACAAGGCCATCAAGTCCAACCCCCTGCTCAATGCAGGAATCCACCCATAACCCCTCTGCCACACCATACGCAGAAATACCATTAAGTATATAAAAAGAGAGAGGTAAAATTCCATGCCAGAGTTAAGCCAGAGTTCACAAACAAGAACCACCAGTCTGGGCTGTCGTTCTGTGTTTAACCGGGGTCAAAGCATGGGTTTCGCAGCAGAGGATGCAGAAGCTCTTGAGCACGGCCACACCGACGGCCTACTTTTAAGGGGAGACCATCGCTCAGGTTGATTTATGTAGGGTGACCTTATGAAAAGGAGGACAGGGCTCCTGTACCTTTGACAGTTGCATAGAAAAGGGAATTTCAGCAGGTGTCCTTTGTATATATGGAGAACCTGGGGAAATTCCCTCTTCATCACCACAGTGAAAGCTGCAGGAGCTATGCTAGAGTGACCAGATACAAGAGGGCAGGGCTCCTGCAGTTTTAACTGTGGTGATGAAGAGGGAATTTCAACAGGTTCTCTATATATTTAGGGTGGATTCCTGCATTGAGCAGGGGGTTGACTCGATGGCCTTGTAGGCCCCTTCCAACTCTGCTATTCTATGATTCTATGATATACCAATGACACCTGCTGAAATCCCCTTTTCTATGCAACTGTTAAAGGTACAGGAGCCCTGTCCTCCTTTTCATAGGGTCACCCTAATTTATGCCCGCGGAAGATCCCAGCTCCGGTCCCCGGGGCCTGCAGGGAGGGCTGGAAAAACTCCTGTTTGAAAACCCTGGAGACCCTGTTGCTGCTGTTGCCAGTCTGTGTCGGCAATATTTGGCTAGATAGACCACAGATCTGACTCAGTATAAGAGAGGTCACCGGGGTTAAAAAGCTGGCGGTCTGGCACATCTTTCAGAAACCGGGGACAGAGACGGGACGCCTTCTACCTGAGCGGTGAACGAGGAGTGGGGTGGGGTGGGGTGTCCAGCGAAACTCGGATCACAGGGCGGAGGTCAACACTGACCAAGAAAGAAACAACGCCATGCTAGTTACACCGGATTCTGAGAAAAAACACACTTTGCAACTGGCTTATTCAGGTCAAGCCTGTTTTTTAAAAAAACAGGACATTCGATCGGACGCCTTCGTAGAGCCCTTGTTTGTCCCTGGCAATGACGGATCCTGGCCTCTCCCCCCACTCTTCTGACCGCCCCTTCTTATGTAACCCAGGTGTCCTCGCCGGCTAGGATTCCACCCCGGGGAAGGCGATCCTGTGTCGATTCGCCCCCCTGGAATCCCACGCTCTCGGGCCAACCGCTTCTTGTGCCTCCCTGCCTCTGGAAACCGGCTTCTCTCGACCCTGCTGCACGGAAGGCTAGCAGCTCCTGTTTCGGTGGGTCAATGCATCCGCTCTGGGTTTCGGTCGTGGCTTTTAAAGGAGTTCTACGAAGGGTGGATTGTTCCTTCCCCAAAAATGGGTTCAGAGATCTTTTAGAGTTCCGGCTGGTTCTGGCTGAAGCCCAGAGAGAATCGCCGCCCGACTGAAATCAGACCCACCAGCCCTGACTGCCCTGCGCTAGCTTTTCCCTCTTATCGCTGCTCAACATTTCCCTGAAGACGTAACCGCAGTGAGCAGTTTCACCAATTTTCCATGACGTCCTGACCAATGGAGGGGGGAAAGCCACTGGTAGCCGGCGGCCCTATTACAAACGCCGTGACTTTTCCGTATAGTTTCTGTCTCGACTCCTTCCAATACCAAACTCAGGCCCTGAGCGCAGCGACGCGCAGGAGTAAGGTGCCGGCATGCTCTGGGGAAACGCCAAAGTTTACAGTTGGGCAAATATTATTTAGCGGTGGGGAGAAGCTAATCTAATTGAGGAGGGGGGGGGGAAAGGGATGAAAATGGCTTAAGCTGACATATCAGCTACGTCCTTACCTGGACAGAGATCGCCTAGCTACAGTTATCCCTGCTCCCGTAACAGAAATAAACGGAATGTCGCCATGCAGAACCTCAATGACGGAGCCTTCTTTGTGGCGGCACCCGAAACCTGGAAAACCCTCCCTCGTGTGGGTCCGGAAGCGGAAAATGTAACATCCCTTAAACGTATCTTTTTGGACAGGCTTTCCCTGGGCTGTAACTTATTTTGGTTTTATATGGTGTGTGTTTTTTCAACTTTTAAAGCTTTATGTTATGTTTTTAACGTGTTGAACTTTAAAAGAGGGGGTTGGATCAATTCCGGGAGGAGAAGGCTATCCATGGCTACTAGCCCTGATGGTTGTGTGTTTATCTCTAGTATTTGAGGCGGTAAGCCTGTGCGCACCAGTTGCTGGGGAACATGGGTGGGAGGGTGCTGTTGCACCGTGTCCTGCTTTTTCATTGCTGGTCAATGGCTGGTTGGCCACTGAGTGAACAGAGTGATGGACTAGATGGTCTAGTCCATCACTAGACCTTGGTCTGATCCAGCAGGGCCCTTCTGATGTTCTTACGTAACTTTATTTGTGAACAGACTAGAGAGCCCAGGCTATTGGGCAGCATAAAAATACAATAAATAAATAAATAATCTCTCGTCTGGATTACTGCAATATGTTATACGTGGGGCTGCCTTCAAAAACAGGACGGAAACTTCAGCCGGTCCAAAACAGGGCAGCAAGATTGCTAACAAGGTGATGATAACACCCTAGTCCTTTTCCAAATTTCACTGCCTGCCAGTCCAGATCCGGACCCAATTCAAAGTGCTGGTATTAACATTGAAAGCTCTAAATGGTTTGGGGCCAGGCTGTCTGAAGAGGAGGGCAACCAGGATGATCAGGGGTCTGGAAACAAAGCCCTATGAAGAGAGACTGAAAGAGCTGGGCATGTTTAGCCTGGAGAAGAGAAGATTGAGGGGAGACATGAGAGCACTCTTCAAATGCTTAAAAGGTTGTCACACAGAGGAGGGCCAGGATCTCTTCTCGATCCTCCCAGAGTGCAGGACACGGAATAACGGGCTCAAGTTAAAGGAAGCCAGATTCCAGCTGGACATCAGGAAAAACGCCCTGACTGTTAGAGCAGTACGACAATAGAATCAGTTACATAGGGAGGTTGTGGGCTCTCCCACACTCGAGGCCTTCAAGAGGCAGCTGGACAACCCTCTGTCAGGGATGCTTTAGGGTGGATTCCTACATTGAGCAGGGGGTTGGACTCCATGGCCTTGTAGGCCCCTTCCAACTCTGCTATTCTATGATTCTATGAACGCCTCCTCCCCTATGTACCTGCCCAGACCCTAATATTGTCTTCAGCAATCTTTCTCCAGGAGACCCTGCCAAAAGGAAGTGAGGTGGGTGGCTACCAAGAACAGGGCCTTTTCTGCTGTGGCACCCCGGCTGTGGAATGAGCTTCCCAGAGCTCCTACGTTGTGCTGTTCCCGGCACCAAGTGAAGACCTCTTCAACTTCCCAGGAATATTCGCATTTTAGCACTCTAGTCTTTTAACTCTGCTGTTTCAAATTTCATTATCATTATTATTATCACCACCATAGTGTGTTTTAAATCTCTGCATTGTCGGTTGGCTTTATTCTGGTTGTATTTCAATACTGTTGTTTTGAGCTTTGATGTTTTATATTGCTGAGATGCTGCGCTTGAGGTTTTAATTTTTGTGAACAGCCTGTTAGGTGGCGCACAAGAGATTCCACGCCGCAGGCACGCGCACACGCACAAGATTCCACCCCGCAGGTGCGCGCACACGCACAAGAGATTCCACGCCGCAGGCGCGCGCACACACACAAGAGATTCCACCCTGCAGGCGCGCACACACACAAGAGATTCCACCCTGCAGGCACGCGCACACACACAAGAGATTCCACCCTGCAGGCGCGCACACACACAAGAGATTCCACCCCGCAGGCGCGCACGTACAGGAGATTCCACCCCGCAGGCGCGCACACACGCACAAGAGATTCCATGGAACTCGGGTCTAAGAGGAAAACAGCGCCGCCTCTCACTCACACCTCGGATCGGGACTTAGCACAGCCTTGCCCAGACTTGGTGCCCTCCGGCTGCTGGGAACTGTAGTCCAACCCACCTGTGGGGAAGGCTGCCTGAACACTTCTGAGAAATGGGCTAATCCAGCTCCCACAGGTGCCAGGACCAATCACCTGATGTGCAAGCCAACCTCTCGAATGTGGAGCATCAAGATGGGATGAGCCGATACCAGCGGCACACCCGAGCAGGCTCCAGAGCCGCCGCCACCCTGAATCCCAGGGAAAAGCTCCGCCCGGACAAGGCCCGGGAACTGCGGGCCTCCCAGGGCAAACCATTCCCCGTCTCTCCTTGCCAAGGGAAACGCAACACCCAGCAGTCAGCCAACAGAATTCTGATTATTTATTGCATTTTTATACCACCCCATAGCCGAAGCTCTCTGGGCGGTTTACGTAGGATAAAAACACTTAAAAACTATATGCAAAAAACTAAACCCGCAAAAACATACAATTTAAAACCGCAAAAACACGCAACAACAAACCCAGGCTCATTACATATTGCTAAAAGCCTAGGACAAGAGAAAAGTCTTGACCTGGCGCAGAAAAGCTAACAATGTCGGCGCCAGGCGGGCCTCGTCAGGGAGATTGTTCCACAATCGGGGGGCCACCACAGTAAAGGCCCTCTCTCCTGTTGCTGCTCACTTTGCCTGGCTCACTCCCCTGGCTGTGTTTTTGGAACAGGAGGCAGGCCTGCCTCCACAGACGCCCGGCCCCACGCTCACTTGCTTTGGCCACCAAATGCATGTGGCAACGGCGATGCGTAGGGGGGGGGCTTGAAACTCGGAGCCGCGCCGAGGAGAGAGATCTAAGCGCTCCCCTGCAGAACGGAAGCAGACAAAGGAGCAACAGCCGTGTTGAATTTCACCTCTGGACTTCAGCTGAACCAGCGCGTAACGGGGGGTGTTTTTTTAACCCACTTCCATGAAAACAGGGCGGAGACAGAGGCTGAAAACGCACCGCACGAAAGGAGAACTGTTTACGCTCCTTTGAAAGCTCCGGTTTCTTTCGGCGCTTCCTCTTTTAAGGCCGCCCCGGAGAATTTTTCTGCATGCTTCTTGGGGAGGCGCGCCGGTTTCTCCGGAGGAGGAAAGGGAACCGACAACGCAGCCCTGGTTTCGGCCTTCCCACTCGCTCCCAGGGAGGCTGAGGACGGTCACAGGAAACAGGGGCAGGGCGGGGGCGGAGGAGAGGGAAGAATGGGGAGAACGCAACCCTACCCAGTCGAATTATGAAATGTCTTAAAAGGCTTCAGGATTCTAATAGTGTATTGGTTTTATGTTTCTAATCAGTTACGTAGGTTTTATATTTTTGTATTCAACGTTGTTCCCCGCTTCGATGCAGAGGGAGAGGCGGGTAAGAAATAAATACATTTATTATTATTATTATTATTACTACACATTACAGAATTCCTACACAGCATCACCCCGGGTTTTTTTTTCTCTTCCTCTCGTTTGGGATCCTTAAGGAGCCGGATTTCTTTCCAGGGGGTGTCCAGTTGCTGATCCCCTTTGGCAGCTAGGAACGAGCCCGGAAAAGGGTTCCTTGCCAACGAAGGAGCGTCAGTCGCTGGCCGTCCCTCACCTACCTATATCGTGTCATTTGTGGCCTCAGAAACGCATGCAGGCTTCTCCGACTAGTCGCCCGGCGGCCATTCCTGCTCGCCGCAAGCGATCAGACCGAGTGGGTGTTAAAGGAACACTCCACATCTAAATTGCCACAAGGGCTGCACGCGCACAAATTTATTTATTTTATTTGTTGCATTTATAACCCGCCTTTTTTCCTGCAAGGAACCCAAGGCAACGTACATAACCCTCCTCCTCTCCATGTTATCCTCACAACAACAACCCTGTGAGGTAGGTTGGGCTGAGAGTCTGTGACTGGCCCAAAGTCACCCAGTGGGTTTCCATGGCCATGTGAGGACTAGAACCCGGATCTCCCAACTCCCAGTCCAACACTTTAGCCACTACACCACACTGGTACCACACAATCACACTTGCAGCCTTCCTCTCCTCCTAGGAACCAAAAAAGAGCACACATTGTTCTTTGGCCTCCTCCCATCTATCCTCACAACAACCTTGCAAGGTAGATTCAGCTGAGAAAGTCTCCCTCTCTCTCTCGCCCTCAAGACCCAACGAGGTTCATGGCTGAACGGTGACATTTGAACTTCCCCAATCTCAGTCCAATGCATCCTTCTGCAGTGCCGGACTACGACTTCCATTAGCCCCAGGTAGCTGGGGCTGATGGGAGTTGCAGTCCGACACATCCCCGCCCCCCCGTGAGGGCGCTCGGTTGACGACGGCTGTTCTAACCACTGCACCTCGTTGGGTCTACGCCCCTTCTGTGTGGGGAATTAAATTAAAATTTCATCTTTTGTAATTGCACAACGAGCCGGCGAGTGCAATAGGAAAGAAGTTTTCCTCGCATCTCTCAAGGTTTTCATCAAAGCTCTCTACGAACTCGAGGAAAGAGGAAGGGGGGGGAGGCGGAGGAAGGAAGAGCGTTCATTGCATAACCGCTTTTAAAAGCAAACCGCAGTCATAAGCAATCGCTTCGCGGGATGCAACCGATGGGTGTCAACCTGAGACCCGTGATCCTTTCCCACAGCGCAAACCCGCTGCTGCGTAGTTTACACTCTCCATTGAAAAAGTCCGCATGTTATCGGCTCCTCAATCCCTGCTACCACCAGAGCTACTTAGAAGAATAACTTCCGACTTCCTTCCCTGCGATTCCTCCATTTCCTGCAAGGCGAGATGGAAGAAAACGAAAACCGGAGTTGCAGCGCACCGCAACTCCGCAGCACACCCGATCTGCCTCCAGGGATTTCCGCGACAGCCACAGTAGCTTCTCCCTCTCCAACCAGTTCTCTGTACCATCAGTTTATTTGTGGGTAAAAAATAATAATCTTTAAAACAAATTTCTGTCGCGATGTCAAGCTTGCGCAAGCCACCCGGAGTGCTGTGTTTATTTACAGCGTTGTGTAACCCTGCTCGTTGGCAGGGGGAAACGCTCCCAGAGCAGCTAAGGTAAGATTAATAGCCAACGAGGCTTTGCCTCTCTCTCCCTGTGACGTGACAGCCTAAGACGTGATGCAAAAGGAGGAGGGAAGAGGAAAACGTGCAAATTCCGGCACCGAATCTTAGAATTCCATCAATTGTAGACACTTCTGCCACCTCCCTAGGTCATGGGTTCCATTGTCATACAGCTCTAACAGTCAGGAAGTTTTTCCTGATCTCCAGACATCAGAGGAGAAACCTCTCCCCGGCTCCCTTTGGCTACTTCTTCTCTGAACTATGCGGCCACCCCGTCCTCCACTCCCGGGCCGCAAACACCCACACGTCCTTCCCGCGGCCCTCCAAAGAGTCCTCGCCCCTCTGCTTTGAGAAGACGAGTTCCTGCGAAGGCGCAGACGGGCTAGCTGAGTTTCAAACAGGAGCGATTTGAAGTTCCCAGCAAGGAGAGAACAAACAGATGGCTCCTCATAGACGCGGCAAACCAGCCAAGCTTGCTATCAATGCTGAAGGCTACAGAGGAGGAGGAGGAGGAGGAGGAGGAAGATGGAGCGAAAACAAAAACGGCCATCTGCTCAAAGCAACCCCCTCGCAAATTTCCTCGCTTCACACGGTGGGAAGAGAAGCGAAGCGGTGAATCAGGTGCTTGGATAGGGACTAATCCTGCTTCCCGTGCAGGAGGTGCCCGGAGCTTCGATCCCCGGCCTCTCCAGTTAGGATCAGGAAAGAACCCTGCCCAGAAACTGAAACAGACGCTGCCGGTCAGTGTCGACAATACTGCGCTAGGTGTGCCCAATGTACGGCAGCTTCCTCTGTCCCTGAGAGCACGGGGTGGGGTGGGGTTTGTCCATCTGTGGCCAGAGGTGATGAGCCGAAAACAAACCTCTGCTTGCAGTCCCAGCAGGGCGAGGATTTGAACCCAGGACCGCTCAGGCGTTGCCCTTATACAAGGCCTCTCCGGCCCAGTATTGCCCGCTCTGGCTAGCAGTGGCTCTCCAGGGACTTAAACAGAGAAGGATCTTTCGCTAATCTTTCCAACAGGAGTTGAACCTTCTGCACTGAGCGACAGTGCTTTCCCCAAACACTGGAAGTTGCTCCGGACCAAAGCGTCTTGGCCCACCCAGTTCAGGATTGTTTACACGGACTGCCAACTCAGACAGATCTTTCGGAGCCCAAACTGGAAATGCTGGGAATGAACCTGGGTTCTTCAGCATGGAAAGCAAGGACTCTTGTCAATGAGCTAAAGTCTTCTCTCTGACAGTAAAATAAGGCCCGAGTCCTCATGGTGATGAATAAAACGGCAGATTTAAATAAGAACAGAGGAAGCCCCTTCTATTGACTCAAATCCTTGATCCGTCTGATTTGTCCCTGCTGATCGGAGGCGGCTCTGAGGTTTTCAGACAGGGGTCTTTCGGAGATGCCAGGCGGGGTGGATGGGTGGGGAATTGAACACGGGGCATACGAAGCACGACTCATTATGCAGGGATCGTAAAACGCATGGCAGGTCACACCGGACGTGGCCCTGGCCTGTGCTAAATGCGGAGGATTGCGCCGGCGTCTGGAGGGCATTTCGGCCTGCTCCTGCTGGCATTGGCCTGTGTGGAGGTGACCGATAATAAATCTGGGACTTTCTAAGAACTTAAGATGCGTCCTGGACTAGATGGACCCTCGGACTGATCCAGCATGGCGCTTCGTATGTTCTTAGGTCCAGCGCTCAGTTCACACAGTGGCCAACCAGCTGTTGACCAGGGACCAACAAAGCAGGACACGGTGCAACAGCACCTTCCAACCCATGTTCCCCAGCAACTGGTGCACACAGGCTTACTGCCTTGGATACTGGAGGTAGCGCATAGCCATCAGGGCTAGTAGCCATTGAGAGCCTTCTCCTCTTCCAGGAATGGATCCAACCCCCTTTTAACGCCATCCAAACGGGTGGCCGTCGCTACATCCCGTGGCAGTGAGTTCCATAGTTGTGCTGTGCGAAGAAGTCCTTCCTTTTATCTGCCCTGAATCTCCCACCCATCAGCTTCATGGGATGACACCAGGTTCTAGTATTTTGAGAGAGGGAGAAAAATGTGTCCCTCTCCACATTCTTCACCCCAGGCATCATTTTGGACACCTCTATCATGTCGCCCAAGGGTCCATCTAGCCCAGCACTCTGCGCACGCAGTGCCCAACCAGCTGTCAACCAGGGACCAACAAAGCAGGACACAGTGCAACAGCACCCTCCCACCCATGTTCCCCAGCAACTGGTGCACACAGGCTTACTGCCTTGGATACTGGAGGTAGCCATCAGGGCTAGTAGCCATTGAGAGCCTTCTCCTCCAGGAGAAGGCAGGAGCTCTGGTCCTTCTCCCAAAGATAAAGCAAGACTCTGGTCCTCAAGGTTTGGAATGGAGGCCCGATTAAAAGAAAAAAGCACAGCTTGATACAGAGGTCCCTCAGTCTGTCCAGTTCAGCCTTCTCATTGACTGATGGCAACTCCTAGGTTTCCAAGGAGGCTGGACATCAGGAAAACCTTCCTGACTGTTAGAGCAGTGCGACGGTGGAATCAGTTACCTAGGGAGGTGGTGGGCTCTCCCACCCTAGAGGCCTTCAAGAGGCAGCTGGACAAGCATCTGTCAGGGATGCTTTAGGGTGGATTCCTGCATTGAGCAGGGGGTTGGACTAGATGGCCTTGTAGGACCCTTCCAACTCTGCTGTTCTTTGATTCTATGATAAATACCTCCTGCACCATGAAGAGAGACTGAAAGAACTGGGCAGGTTTAGCCTGGAGAAGAGAGGATTGAGGGGAGACATGAGAGCACTCCTCAAATACTTAAAAGGTTGTCCCACAGAGGAGGGCCAGGATCTCTTCTCGATCCTCCCAGAGTGCAGGACACGGAATACCGGGCTCAAGTTAAAGGAAGCCAGATTCCGGCTGGACATCAGGAAAAACTTCCTGACTGTTAGAGCAGCGCGACGGTGGAATCAGTTACCTAGGGAGGTTGTGGGCTCTCCCACACTAGAGGCCTTCAAGAGGCAGCTGGACATCTATCAGGGATGCTTTAGGGTGGATTCCTGCATTGAGCAGGGGGTTGGACTAGATGGCCTTGTAGGTTCCTTCCAACTCTGCTATTCTATGATTCTATGATCTTTCTCAGACTGGCCTGGGGAGGTGTTGCAGATTGGCCTGGGACATTTGGCACATCATGCAGGGGTCCTACCACTGGGCGGCGTTCCCTGCCTAATTCTCAGCCCCACCAGACTTCATGATCCAGGCCAAACAACGCACTATTTGTGCCCCGCTGACTTCTAAGCAAAAAGCATTATTATACGACTCCTGGGTACTTGACTTGGGCACTGGTAAAAAGGGTGGGGTGTGTGTGAACTGCAAACCCAGTCTTCACCGGTAACTCTGCAATTAAACCGCGGGTTAAATTACGCAGGGGACGAAGCGCCTTTGTTATGAATCAGATCTGAGACCGAAATAGCTGGTGACATTTTGGTGCTGGCGGTGGGGTGGGGTGGAGGGACGATAAAGGTGAGGTGCGGGAATCTTTTAAAAAAATTAACACGAGGAGTGGGAGATGGGCTAGAGAAACATTCATTTCTCTCATCTAATAAATAAATAAATCTGCAATGACTCAACCGCCTCCTGAAATTAACCAACAGCGCGTTTAAGACAAAAATAATAATAATAAGGAGGTATTTCTTTACTGCTCATAGACAGGGCGGGGGACAAAACAGCCAACAGTCACATAAGACACTGCGAAGGCCACAACTTCATGCAGGACCATGAACAGATCTGGGGAGACTCCGTTTCGGTTCTGAATTCCCAGCCAGGAAGGGAGCTTAAATACAATCAAAAGGCCACGTAGGGAGAACTTGTTTCCTCAACAGGGAGGGGAAGAGCGCGCTGGGTGGGATCAGAGTCCCTTTTCGCTTCTGCCAGGGTGGCTATTGCGACACAAACAAACGTGGACACTGGGCCACGTCCTCAATCTAGAGCAGTTCTCCCGCAACCTGGATTCCTTCCCTCCCCACTCAGATACGCAGAACCGCAATGCCCATCATTCCACGACAGCATGGCCGTGAAGTTTCCCCCCCGCCCCACATACCTTCACCATTCCAGCCGGCTGCCCTAAGGGAGAGGAGGGCGGAAATGGGGCCCTTCTACCAGCCCTACTGAAAGACTTAAATTTTTTCCTCTTCCCTCTGCTTCCCTTCTTCCTTTTGTGCCGTGCCTTTTCAGATTGTCAGCATGTAGGCAGAGGATGGCTTCATTTACTGATTGTGTGTTAAGTTGCTCCAGGACTTTTTTTTGGGGGGGGGGCTGAGGAACAGGATAAAAACACCCTTCATAAATCATAGAATAGCAGAGTTGGAAGGGGCCTACAAGGCCATCCAGTCTAACCCCCTGCTCAATGCAGGAATCCACCCTAAAGCATCCCTGACAGATGGTTGCCCAGCTGCCTCTTGAAGGCCTCCAGTGTGGGAGAGCCCACAACCTCCCTAGGGAACTGGTTCCATTGTTGTACTGCTCTAACAGTCAGGAAGTTTTTCCTGATGTCCAGCTGGAATCTGGCTTCCTTTAACTTGAGCCTGTTATTCCGTGTCCTGCACTCTGGGAGGATCGAGAAGAGATCCTGGCCCTCCTCTGTGTGACAACCTTTTAAGTATTTGAAGAGTGCTCTCATGTCTCCCCTCAATCTTCTCTTCTCCAGGCTAAACATGCCCAGTTCTTTCAGTCTCTCTTCATAGGGCTTTGTTTCCAGACCCCTGATCATCCTGGTTGCCCTCCTCTGAACACGCTCCAGCTTGTCTGCGTCCTTCTTGAACTGTGGAGCCCAGAACTGGACGCAATACTCTAGATGAGGCCTAACCAGGGCTGAACAGAGAGGAACCAGTACCTCATGCAATTTGGAAGCTATACTTCTATTAATGCAGCCCAAAAGAGCATTTCCCTTTCTTGCAGCCCTATCGCACTGTTGGCTCCTATTCAGCTTGTGATCCACAACAATTCCAAGATCCTTCTCGTTTGTAGTATTGCTGAGCCAAGTTTCCCCCGTCTTGTAACTGTGCATTTGGTTTCTAGTTCCTAAATGTAGAACTTGGCATTTATCCCTATTAAATTTCATTCTGTAGTTTTCAGCCCAGCACTCCAGCCTATCAAGATCCCTTGATAATACAGGGTATTAGCTATCCCACCCAATTTTGATAATAATGATAGATGTTGGCTGGGAATTCTGGGAGCTGCAGTCCAACCCATCCGGAGGGGACGCAGATTGGGGACGGAGGCCTTAAGGCATCAACGTCAAGCTGCGACCGAATCACCTCTTGAAAGTATACCATATTCCCCACCCCATGTTTTGAGGGGTGCTGTTGTTCTTTCCCCCCGAGTTGTGCGGCTTCCTGGCGACACGCGGAGAGCCAGATTCTCCGTCTTGCGGTTCTGTCTTTACGCCGTCGTTGCACAAAACGGGCAGAGGCATTTAATTAAAACCTCGCCCTTCTTGCCGTCGCCAGGGCCCGGCTCAGCCAGATGCAATTTTTAGCCGACAGGCTTGCCCAACACGACACGGCCCGCCCACTCTCAAAATTAAGCCTGCTTAGAATAAGAACCTAAGAACATAAGACGCGCCCTGACGCTGGATCAGACCCCGGGGTCCGTCTAGTCCGGCATTCTGTACACACAGGGACCAGCCAGATGTGCTGAGAAGCCCACAATCAGGACAGGAGCGCAAAAGCAATACCTAAATAAACGCCGGCATCAACCAGGTTGCAAAACGAAATGACACACGCCCAATACATTCCAAAAATAATGTCCCGATAAATCTGGATAAAAATCTTCCCATGGGTGTTGCTGGTTTGGTGCTGCAGAGCAGGGGCGGGCGGAAGGCAGAGCTCCAGATGTTTTGGACTTGGGTTCCCAGAAGCCCTCATCGAGGACGGCGGGAGCTGAAGTCCAAAACATCTGGAGAAAACCTTCCTGCTCTAAAGCATAAACCGGGAGGAGCCCTGGGAGGAGGAAGGACTGCAAAGAGTTCTCTTCAGTCACGTCGCCTAACGTTGAAAGCTCTCGCCAGAGGTCCTTCCTAATTTTGTGGTTGCGTGTGCAAAAAAAACGTGCAACTCCGGTTGAGTCTAAATCAGACTCACCCGGCCTCTCGCGCTGCTGTGGGGTCCCGTACCACAATCGGAGAACCTTAAGGACTAGAAACGTGGGTGGGGAGACAAACCCTGCGTTTCTAGTTTCTAGTCCTCTTTCCTCTGTAGGAAAGAGACAAACCCCTCTCTTTCCTACAGAGAGACGGTAGGATTTGTCTGTTCTCCTCTGGCTGTGGGTATTTTAGCATCAAGACGGGCTTCCCCAGTTCCTCTACCCCGGAATTAAAATTCTCTAGAAGTGAAATCGTAAGAACACCAGAGCCACTGCACTGGGTCAGACCAAAGACGGCTCTATTCTAACGTTTTCTCTCCACGCTCCTCAGCAAACCGCTATTGGAAGACAAAAATCCTATCACAAGGAACGTTACTAGGCCTGGGACCAACCCCACACCTCTGAATCTATTCCAAAGTGATACCATTGCTACCACTGGAGCCTTCCCCCCCCCTCCTCTTAATTGCCACGCAAGGGGCAATTTTCATCCGGACTTCTGTCTGTGCCAAGGACTTTTAACACTGACATTTTCAACGATGACATGTTTTAATATTGGAATATATTTAAATATACTTTCAACGTTGTATATTTCTGTTTATAGGTTGTTAATGTAAGCCTATGCGGCAGGGTCTTGCTATTTACTGTTTTACTCTGTACAGCACCATGTACACTGATGGTGCTATATAAATAAATAATAATAATAATAATAATAATTCTGTAACGCTGCCTTGAGGCCCAACATTGGACAAAAGGAGGAATAATAATAATAATAATAATAATAATAATAATAATAATAATATTCAAGGGCGATTGCAGCTGGGTTCTTTCCTAATTGCTGTAATGACCCCCCCACCTCTCCCTACATAGTAATTCAGCTAAGGGGGGGGGAACTTTTCCATTGGTTTGGGATAATTTGGGTCAGGGGAAACATTAGCTGGATAACCTATTATATTTGAGGCAATTTGCATGAGAAATTCATTTGCTGACTTGGCCCTCCTGTGAAATATAAATGAACCCTGGTGATTATTTCTAGATTTGCCTATATAGATCTAAAACCATTGCAAAGGGGCAGTTTTACACCTAAGAGCCTTTGACGTGCCTAGCAACACACCTGGCCTCTGATCCTGGAAGGAACATATAGTCATAAAATCATAGAAGAGTCGAGTTGGAAGGGGCCTACGAGGTAGGGTGACCCTATGAAAAGGAGGACAGGGCTCCTGTATTTTTAACAGTTGCAAAGAAAAGGGAATTTCAGCAGGGGTCATTTGTATATATGGGGAACCTGGTGAAATTTCCTCTGCATCACAATGGTTAAAGCTGCAGGAGCGATACTAGAGTGACCAGATTTAAAAGAGGGCAGCTTTAACGGTTGTGATGAAGAGGGAATTTCACCAGGTTCCCCATATATACAAATGACACCTGCTGAAATTCCCTTTTCAATACAACTGTTAAAGGTACAGGAGCCCTGTCCTCCTTTTCATAGGGTCACCTTACTATAAGGCCATTGAGTCCAACCCCCTGCTCAATGCAGGAATCCACCTTAAGGCATCCCTGACAGGTGGTTGTCCAGCTGCCTCTTGAAGGCCTCTAGTGTGGGAGAGCCCACAACCTCCCTAGGTAGCTGATTCCATTGTCGTACTGCTCTAACAGTCAGGACGTTTTTCCTGATGTCCAGCCGGAATCTGGCTTCCTTTAACTTGAGCCCATTATTCCGTGTCCTGCACTCTGGGAGGATTGAGAAGAGATCCTGGCCCTCCTCTGTGTGACAACCATTCAAGGACTTGAAGAGTGCTATCATGTCTCCCCTCAATCTGCTCTTCTCATAGAAACATAGAATAGCAGAGTTGGAAGGGGCCTACAAGGCCATCGAGTCCAACCCCCTGCTCAATGCAGGAATCCACCCTAAAGCATCCCCGATAGATGCTTGTCCAGCTGCCTCTTGAAGGCCTCTAGTGTGGGAGAGCCCACCACCTCCCTAGGTACTCAGCCATCTGAGCCGGGGACTTGTCCATAGCCACGCCCCCACGAGCAGCCATTTTGTGCTGGCACCCAAGACCGTTTTTCAAATTGCCGGATGTGCCCAGTGTCCCAAAAGTTTGCCCGCCTCCGTTTTACACCTTATTAGCTCTGCCTTAAAAGCGAACAGCGGCTTGGAGCAGGATGCGGCTAGCCAGGACCTGGAGTAGCGGCGCTCCTACTAGGATACACTGCGGATCCCAGTTGTAATATACGTCCTGTTCAGCTCACTGCTTCTACACACTGAGTGATTATTGTTATAAATAATTGAATGGGCCCTGTGTACTACATCTGTAGATGGGGGTGAGAGGGAATAATAACACCCCATTGTCCTGTGCTTGGCGACGTTCCGATAGTTACTGTGATAAAATGGTGCGATATAAGAAACGGGCACTCTTAAAAAGTGCATTTTTAAAGCCTGTTGGAGGATGTAAAGCCGAGCCCAGCGGGGAAACACAACCTCCTTTCGATGTGACAGTTCATAACACTCGTCCCCACGCTGCAGCTGGATCGGAAATCTATTACTCTGTTCAGGGCAGAAAATCCCTCTTTTTCTCTCCCTTGCCCAATTATTGACTGATGTGGTTCCGTTCAGACTTGGAACAGCGAGCCCTGGGTTCAAATCCAGCCCATAGTGCCTGCTGATTAGCCCAACCTACCTCACAGGGGTGTTACGAGCGCAGCAGTGGGCGAGACAAGGATAAAGTTGAAATGATTCCTTCTATTTCCGGTGTTTAGGCACGAGCGCAGTTGCTTGGGAAGGCAAAATGGCTCCAGCCACAGAAAAGGGGGAGACATTTCCAAGCTTGGAGGACCCCGAAGACTGCAGGTGTACAAAAATTATTGCTGCAGTCCGCCTTCAGGGGGGCTTCTGCCCCAAAAGTAGGCCAAGAAATATTTTAAATAAAATAAATAAAGTTGTGAAAAACACACAGCCTAAGGGGTGTGTGTGGGGGTACCCCAGTACTGAGCATGCTTAGAGGTCACAGGACACTCTCTGAGTCTTGGGGCGAGAGGAAGAGAAAACGGAAACCCAGGAAGAAGGGGGAATGGAATGGAGTATCTAAGAAAAGGGCCTGGCTGGCTGAATGGAGGTTCTTCGAAAAGGGTCTGTCTGGCTGGCACAATGAAAAGCAGCATTCCACGCTGCAGCATTTTATCGCAGGTAGGTCGTAGAATCAATGTGCTTTGTATCGCTGCTTTTTATACCTGAGTCGATAGCTCCCGGCTATAATATTCTGCCATCAGCCCTGATCTGTGGCCAGGCTGGCCCGTATTGCTGGGAGTCCACCAACTTCTAGAAGAGCCACGGTTTCCCCACCCTAGTCTACGGGCAGCACCACGCCTACAGCTCTCCAGCTCCTGGGGAGCAGTGTTGGAAGGGGGTGTGGAGTTCAAGTGGTGCTTAAGGGCTTCCTGGAGGTGTGCGTAGGGGCCACAGGGGGGAACAAGACGCTAGACAAGGTGGACGTGGGGTCTTGACCCAGCAGGGCTCGCCTCACGTTACACCTGCCTCAAATGGTGTCGCCCAGGGGCCTGAACTGAAATTATGTGGCCTTAGGCAAGCCACTCACTCTCGGCCTCCCCCCCCCCTACAACTTTTCAATATGGGGATAACAACACCCAGTTTTCTGGTGGGGCTGCCGGAAGGATTACCACGGGAACTTATGGTGAGCTTCGAACGCTCTGAGGGTGCAATCCTATGCACGTCTACGTAGAAATACATCCTGAGCTGGCTGAGGGATGCACAGGGAGTTGCAGGACTTATTTCTGTGTTGACACACACAGGACTTTAACCACGTTAAAGCAGACGTGGGAGACTAGCAGGCCTCCAGATGGTGTTTATTTATTTATCACAGCACTTTTATCCTGCCCTTTAGCCAAAAAAGGCAGCCCCTGCCCACGGGTTTACAATCTAAAAAAACACGACACAAAAGGAAAGGGGATTGGGAGGGAGGAGGAAAAAAAAGGGAGCAAGTTTAGGCACTAGATTCTTAGTTACAAAGCTCAGCAGGTCATGGGCACTGTGGACAGGCTGCCGCTTCCTCTCCTAGCTTCATACAGACCCAGGCATGATGGAAGGATGCCAGACTGCTGCTTCCTTTCACTCTAATGGCCTCAGCAGCAACAGGTATAAGGGGGAAGAAGGACTCTCAGCTGGATCTGGACCCAGGCACGCATTAGATATTTTCCACTTCTCTTTTACACACTAACGACTCCTTTCCCACGCGACACAATCCCTCCAGCTATTCCCTAGCTGTTTCTTTGGCAGGTCATAGAATCACAGAATAGTAGAATTGGAAGGGGCCAATAAGGCCATCCAGTCCAACCCCCCTGGTTGACATTTATCAAAAAGAAATGTCCGTCAGGGGAATGCCTAGCCGGACACCCCTCACAAAGGGTGTTACGTACATATCCTTCTGGGCTCCAGTTGGAATATCAACGAAGACACTTTCTGAATAAAAGAGTATCCCGGCTATTGTCCTCAATGATACCCCCAAAATGCATTGATTCAGACAAAGAACAACAATTCCAACTCTCCTAGTCCACCACCTTCCATTGTCTAAAGGTCTCCTGCTCGTTCAAAAGACTCCAGCCTTTCTCTTTTGCGATATCCCTTCCCGCAAATGTGATGCGGACACACCAAAAGTTGCATTACTATCACTATTTGAAGATTTAAAATGTAAAAAAGAAATTAGGAAACTGATAACGAATTTGCTGACTGCAGCAAGATTGATTGTAGCAAGGAACTGGAAGATTCAAGGGGATTATTGTATTGAAGAATGGTACAAAGAAGTTTGGGATATAGCTATTAGTGATAAATTGACTTGTAATATTAAATTGAGAGGAGGTATAGCTAAAACAAATGATTTTGAAGGAATCTGGAAACAGTTCCTAATATTTGTGTTTTCTAAGGGAAGTGGGAAACCGCCAGCAGAAGAAAGTATGAGATTTTGAAATCAGGAATGAGATCCCGAGGTGGGGGGTGCACTTATATGTTAAGTTTGATAGATACGATATTAATGTTAATCAACATTTATGTAGTATGTCGTTTTCTTTAATTGTAATGGTGCATGTTTAAGTATTGTAGAAAATAAAATTTTAAAAAAAGTGATGCGGACACTGTGAGTACATTGATGGTGCTATATAAATAAATAAATAAATAAATAAATAATAATAATAATAACTAGGTACCCTTTAAAAGAGGAGGAAACATTTCAGGCTTGGAACTATGGAACTCCGCGCCACTTTTTTAAAAATAAAGTTTCCAAACAGACCCTGCTGTTTGGCCAAAAACTCCCATCTGCCCTCGTGAGAGCCAACAAGCGTTGGAGTGGGAATGTGGGTGGGAGGGTGCTGTGGCACCCTGTCCTGCTTTGTTGCTCCCTGGTCGACAGCCACTGGGTGAACAGAGTGCTGGACTGGATGGACCCTCAGTCTGATCCAGCATCAGGGCTCTTCTTAAGTTCTTATAGAATTGGCTACCACAAGATGTAATGATGGCCACCAATTTGGATGCCTTCAGAGGCAGTATGCCTAAGCATTCCAGTTGCTGGGGAACATGGGCAGGAGGGTGCTGTTGCACTCCTGTCCTGCTTGTGGGTCCCTGGTTGGCCACTGGGTGAACAGGGGGCTGGACGAGATGGACCCTTGGGTTCTCCCACACTAGAGGCCTTCAAGAAGCATCTGGACAACCATCTGTCAGGGATGCTTTAGGGTGGATTCCTGCCTTGAGCAGGGGTTGGACTGGATGGCCTTGTAGGCCCCTTCCAACTCTTCTATTCTATGATTCTATGATTTAGGGAGGTTGTGGTCTCTCCCCTACTAGAGGCCTTCGAGAAGCAGCTGGACAACCATCTGTCAGGGATGCTTTAGGGTGGATTCCTGCATTGAGCAGGGGTTGGACTAGATGGCCTTGTAGGCCCCTTCCAACTCTGCTATTCTATAATTCTATGATTTAGGGAGGTTGTGGTCTCTCCCCTACTAGAGGTCTTCGAGAGGCAGCTGGACAACCCTCTGTCAGGGATGCTTTAGGGTGGATTCCTGCATTGAGCAGGGGTTGGACTAGATGGCCTTTTAGGCCCCTTCCAACTCTACTGTTCTAGGATTCTATGACCCAGCATCAAGGCTCTTCTTACGTACTTATGTTAGTCGTCCAGATGTTTGAGCCTACGACCTGCCCTCCCTGGCTGTCGCAACCATCTCGCAATCCAATTTCAGAACCTGCGTAGCTAGACCAGCAGGATTTCAGCCGGATGCATTCGTCGTCAGGATTGAGGAACCGAGGCAGGAAGAACGGGGCTGGCGCAAGCTTCCACAGGGCCCCCAAAAGCCAACACCGAGCAGGGCTGCTCCTGCTAATGGGATCCCCAACACAACCCTGCGGGTGATCCCCCAAAACCTGCCCCCACAAATTTGTCACACCACGGGCAAAAAACACTCCTTTATAAAACAACCACAGGCTACCACGTTTATATTCAAAAAAAGGGAACACAGCTTAGAAGCTCGCCCAGTTCTCATGAACTCAACCACCTCATTCTTTCGTTTCGAAGAATTGACCAACCTTGCCTAGCGCGTTCCACAGAAGTTTGGTAACTTTATAAAAGTTACCCGGCCGTAGTCGCCTACAGGAGATGGTTGTTCGCCATGGCGATCAAGCCAGCGGATGCAAAGAGGGGACTTTGAGACAATTTTGACACCTCAACCCACCCACCCCCCGTTTCTGCTGTCGTAGCACAAACCAGTTAACTTGTGGGGTGTGGGGGGGGTTTGGGGGATTTCTTGGTCAATTGCACTGTCAATTGCAATGCTACCTCAGTGGCCAAAGCCAACGGGCCACTCTTGATCCGCTTTTCCCCTTCCAGAACAATCCTCCGGGCCACAACACAGGAAACACATCCAACAGTTGCTGTTGTCGATACCAACCAGACGGTTAGCAATCTCTTGAAAGGCCAATAGCTGGAAAATGGCTGACTCTTCTGATGTTGAAAGGAAGGATGTTCTCGAGAACCAGGCTGAAGTTCCTCGGAGCACGGTGGTACCTAGACGTGCCTGGTCCCGGTCCCGTCCCCCCTCCCCGCCCCCCTCGAAAGAACACATATCCTCTTGTCTCACCTGGCTGGCTTTGTAGAACTGCTTCTTTAGACCTGCCACAGACATGACGGCTTCTCGTGGGTACCGAAACTAGATCCCGGAGACCGAGAGAAAAGGACGGAGGCCGGCAAATGGATCTGGGGGTAGGCACGAGTCTAAACCGAGGAGGAACGGAGCCAAGTTGTGGTGTGGGAGACCAGGGGAAGGGGATAAAGTGGGGTGGAAATGGGGTGGGAAAAGGGCAAAGCCCAGCTGTTGAGATAAGGAGCAGACAGGTAGATAGGTGGGAGATTTAAGAGATTAAAGAGGGGAGGAGGGGGGGAAGACACACAGGACCTGTGTGTAATAGAAAAGGAGAAAGGAAGACACAGGTGAGTGTTTTGGAGTTGCAGAAGGACAGGAAAGTATCACAGAAGGACAGGAAAGAATCACAGGTATCACAGAAGGACAGGAAAGTATCACAGAAGGACTGGAAAGTATCACAGGAGGACAGGAAAGTATCACAGGAGGACAGGAAAGTATCACAGGTATCACAGGAGGACAGGAAAGTATCACAGGTATCACAGGAGGACAGGAAAGTATCACAGGAGGACAGGAAAGTATCACAGGTATCACAGGAGGACGGGAAAGTATCACAGGTATCACAGGAGGACGGGAAAGTATCACAGGTATCACAGATGGACGGGAAAGTATCACAGGTATCACAGGAGGACAGGAAAGTATCACAGGAGGACAGGAAAGTATCACAGGAGGACAGGAAAGTATCACAGGTATCACAGGAGGACAGGAAAGTATCACAGGAGGACAGGAAAGTATCACAGGTATCACAGGAGGACAGGAAAGTATCACAGAAGGATGGGAAAGTATCACAGGTATCACAGGAGGACAGGAAAGTATCACAGATATCACAGAAGGACGGGAAAGTATCACAGAAGGATGGGAAAGTATCACAGGAGGACAGGAGGACAGGAAAGTATCACAGAAGGACAGGAAAGTATCACAGGTATCACAGAAAGGCAGAGAGGAAGAGACAGAGCAAGATCCCACCAAAAACGACCAGAGGGACAAGCAGAGTTCTCTTTCCAGAAAACACAGACAGAGAGTGAATAACACAGGGCAGAGCAGCCAAGGCAAGCTGAGAGGAGGCAGGTTAGTTTCTAGTTCAGTATATAGGGCTGTAGAGACACACAGACACACACACACACCCCAAAAAAGACAGACAGACCCCCTCCCCACCCCCAAACTCACACAGAGCCCTGTGGGTGGGTCTATAAGGGCAGCAAACCCTGTAAGAGCAGCCCAGAGCTGGTGAGAGGCTGAGAGGCAGTTTTGAAAGGCTAAAGAGACTAGTCCTCAGTGAGGCAGGTAAAATAGTCCCCTGAGAGGGAGTGGGAGGGAGAGAGCCAGGCTGGCTGAAGAGGAATGTGGACAGACAGGTAGACAGATGTTGCTTTTTTAAAATATATAGAGAGAGGGGTGGACAGACAGGAGGGAGGACAAGGACAGACTGACAGGGGGGGGCGCGGAGGGACACGCGAAGTAGGCCCAGGCCCAGAGAAGCGGAGAGGGGGGAGAGGCGGACGAAACCAGCCGGGCTCGCTGCCCAGCGCAGAGCTCAGCCCCGCTCGCTCTCCACGTCCCCTCAGGATGGTTACACGAACTCGCTCCGGCCACTTCCGCCCTCTCACTCCTCCCTCGCCCCACTGCGCAGGCGCGGCGGCCCTCTCACCAGGCGGAGGGATACTGCGCCGCGCGTCTTAAGAAGGGAGGGAGGGAGGGAAGGAGGTCCGGGCTCCACGCTTCCAACCATAGATACGCGCCGGGGAGAGCGTCGCCCTGCACGTCGAACACCGCGCCCGCTTCTTTTTTTTTAGAGGAAGCATAGAGAACGGAGCCAGAGCGCCCCCTGTCGCCTTTGCTAGGGAACCACACCCACACAGGCAAAAGGGTTTGTCAGGTTGCACAGATAACGTTTAAACACACACACACGTGTATGTTGTGAATACACGTGTCTGTTTCTTAAAGAATAGGAACAACATTTAAAATACACATGTCTCTTAAAGAATAGGAATAACATTTAAACACACACACACACAAACACACACACGTGTATGTTGTGATTATTTTAAGAACAGGAACAAGATTTAATCATACATGCGTTCTATTGTTTTTCGTGAGAATGGGGATAACATTTGAAATATACGTGTCTGTTTCTTAATGTTTTAGGATAACATTTGAAATACACGTGTCTGCTTCTTAAAGAATAGGAATAACATTTAAACACACACACACAAACACACGTGTATGTTGTGATTATTTTAAGAACATGAACAAGATTTAATCATATATGCGTTCTATTATTTTTTATTTTATTTTATTTTTATTTTATTTTTATTTTATTTTATTTTATTTATTACATTTTTATACCGCCCAATAGCCGAAGCTCTCTGGGCGGTTTTCGTGAGAATGGGAATAACATTTGAAATACACGTGTCTGTTTCTTAAAGAATAGGAACAACATTTAAAATACAAGTGTCTTTATTTCTTAAAGAATAGGAATAACATTTAAAATACACATGTCTCTTAAAGAATAGGAATAACATTTAAAATACACATGTCTCTTAAAGAATAGGAATAACATTCACACACACAAACACACACACGTGTATGTTGTGATTATTTTAAGAACATGAACAAGATTTAATCATACATGCATTCTATTATTTTTTGTGAGAATGGGAATAACATTTGAAATACACGAGTCTGTTTCTTAATGTACGGGGATAACATTTGAAATACACGTGTCCGTTTCTTAAAGAATAGGAATAACATTTAAAATACAAGTGTCTTTATTTCTTAAAGAATAGGAATAACATTTAAAATACACGTCTCTTAAAGAATAGGAATAACATTTAAAATACACATCTCTTAAAGAATAGGAATAACATTTAAACACACACACACACGTGTATGTTGTGATTATTTTAAGAACATGAACAAGATTTAATCATACATGCGTTCTATTATTTTTCGTGAGAATGGGATTAACATTTGAAATACACGAGTCTGTTTCTTAAGGAATGGGACATTAATTAATTAAGGAATGTTAATTAACATAAGGAATGTTAATTAACTTTCCTTAATTAACATTAAGGGTAGGGTAGGGGGCGCTGGGCATGAGTTTGTGGAACCAAGGGGGCGGTGACCTGAAAAAGTTTGGGAACCACTGATCTATCCCTATCTAACGTGAGTATTCCTGCATTGAGCAGGGGGTTGGACTCGATGGCCTTGAGGCCCCTTCCAACTCTGCTATTCTAGGATTCTGTGATCTTACATTTCTCCTTTCTCTTATTCATTTGTTTATTACTTCTTCACTTTATATCCCACCTGGCCTCCAAAAATTGTGTGCTCAAATAGTCTGCCTATAGTTGCCTGCCTATCTAACTTCTTTTCCCTTTTCTCTTGCGTGTTTCTCTCTTTTCTTCCTATCTCTTTCCCATCCCAACATCACCTCCTTTCCCCACTGGTGGCTGGTGGCTCTGATTCAAGTGGGGGCTCTGAATCCCTCCTGGGGTTTAATCAGGACCAGCCAGGACTCCAAAGAAGCCTTCCAAAGTGATGAACTTTATACTGTTAGTTTTACCCTACCCTGTGCCTGTTTGGTGCATTCTCTTCCCCTCCTTATTGTTTTATTATGATTTTAATAGAATGTAAGCCTATGCGGCAGGGTCTTGCTATTTACTGTTTTACTCTGTACAGCACCATGTACATTGATGGTGCTAAATATAATAATAATAATAATAATAATAATAATAATAATAATAATAATAATAATAATAATAATGAACATCCCTCACCATCCCCTCTAAAATGGGTTCAGCACCTCTGTCTGGTTCTGCTTGGAACCCAGAACGGGTTCATAGCCCCACCTGAATGCGCGCCACCAGCCTCCACTGCCTCCCCCTTTCGTGGAAACTCTCTTTTTTCTTTTTAATCCTCACCGCATCTCTAGGGGCGGGGCTGGCAAAGGAAACGCGGGCTGCGCATGCGCGGACTCCTTCTCGTCCCGTCGTTCTCGCGAGAAGAGCCGCTCTTCCCCTTACAGACGCAATAGGCGCAGGGCGGGCGAGTGGGTCACGTGGCCCAGGCGTCCCGCCCTATCAGGGCGCCGGAGCGCGAAGGTCGCGCGAACTCCCGCCAAATACGAGCGCAGAGGCGGCCGGAGCGACGGCGAGCGCGAGGGACAAAAGGCGAAGCCGCGGGGGGCGAGGAAGCGGGAGGCACGGCACGGCGGGGGCGGGAGGGCCCACCGGGGACGCGCCTCGGGCACGCGCGGGGACGGGGATGTGAGGGCGGTGGGGGCTTCTGTCAGCCCCGGTCGGTCGGTCGGTCGGTCTGTCAGCGGAGCGCCCTGAGGCGGCGGCGGCGGCAGCGGCCTCTTCTTCCCCGGCGGCCAGGGAGGCTTCCCGAGCAGGTATGAGGCGTCTGAGGGGAAACTGAGGCAGGGAGCATCGGGGGGGGGTCGTCTGAGGGGAGGGGTTTTAGGTGGGGGGGTCTGAGGCGTTTGGTGTAAAGTGGGGGGGTGGGGGAGTGAGGGGGAAGGACGCTGAGGCAGGGAGAGGGTTGGTGCTAAGGGAAACTGAGGCAGGGAGCATGGGGGAGGAGGGGGTTGGGGGGAGAGGGGGTCTGAGGCAGTGGGGGGAAGGACACAGGCGAGGGGAGGATTGGTGCTAAGGGAAACTGAGGCAGGGGGGAGTGGGTGGGTGGGTGGGGGTCTGAGACCAGGCTTTTGGGGGGTCTGAATGTTTGATGTTAGGTGGGGGGAAGGAAACAGGCGAGGAGAGGATTGGTGCTAAGGGAAACTGAGGCAGGGACGGGGCAATGAGGGGAGGGGTCGTGGGTGGGTGTCTAAGGACTGGGGGGGAAGGACACAGTTGAGGGGAGGATTGGTGCTAAGGGAAACTGAGGCAGGGAGCGTGGGGGAGGAGGGGGTTGGGGTGGGTGGGGGTCTGAATGTTTGATATTAGGTGGGGGAAGGAAACAGGTAAAGAGATGATTGGTGTTGGGGGAAACTGAGGCAGGGAGCATGGGGGAGGAGAGGGTTGGGGGGAGAGGGGGTCTGAATGTTTGATATTAGGTGGGGGGAAAGAAACAGGCAAGGAGAGGATTGATGTTAGGGGAAACTGAGGCAGGGAAAGGGGCAATGAGGGGAGGGGTTGTGGGTGGGTGTCTAAGGACTGAGGGGGGGAAGGAAACAGGCGAGGAGAGGATTGGTGTTAGGGGAAATTGAGGCAGGGAGCATGGGGGAGGGGTTTTGGAGTGGGTGGGGGTCTGAGGCAGCGGGGGGGGGGAAGGAAACAGGCAAGGAGAGGATTGGTGTTAGGGGAAACTGAGGCAGGGAGCGTGGGGGAGGAGGGGGTGGGTGGTTGGGTGGGGGTCTGAGACAAGGCTTTTGGGGGAGTCTGAATGATATTAGGTGGGTGGAAGGAAACAGGCAAGGAGAGGATTGGTGTTAGGGGAAACTGAGGCAGGGTGCATGGGGGAGGCAGTGAGGAGAGGGTTTTGTGGTGGTTGGCAAGAGGGGGTGATATTATTCTGGTGGGGGTGGAGGACTGAGGAGGGAGGAAACTGAGGCAGGGGATGTGGTTGGTGCTGTGGGAAACTGAGGCAGGGGCATTGATATCATGATCTTTGGAGTTGCGGGGGCTGAGGAGGGAGGAAACTGAGGCCGGGAGAGGAAGGGGATACAGTGGTGCTGTGGGGAGGGGGGAAATAAGGCAAGGTGTGGAGAAACGGAGGGGGAGCTTTTGTGGTGCCTGCAGGTAACAGAGGTTGGTATTGTGGTCCTGGGGGCAGTGAGGCGGTGAGAGGAAGGCTTATTGTGGGGTTGGCTAATGTGGGGGTGTGGAGAGGTGGGGGCCAGGAGGGGGGAGGTGACACCAGGGGGCTGGGGGGGGGGCTGAGGCAGTGGGGAGATGCTGTGCTAGAGGGGCATAATTGAGCCAGGTATTGTGTCCCTGAGGACAAACGGGGACAAAGAGAAATCCTATTAATTACGTATTGGTGCACAGGCTGTTAAAACTTTACAATTGTAAGCTGACATGCGTGCTGTGCGTTTGGTTAACCTGGGAGTGGGAAGTGCGTAAATATATCCGAGTATGGTCGACACGTCAAGGGTGTGTGTACATGGGTGACCTTGGTAGAGGTGATAGGATTTGGGTTTGTTAACAGCAGATCGCTCTGGAACAGTAGCCTTCAACCTTTTCAGACCCTGCATCCATCATTAGCCCAGATACATATGTGGGGGGCCCAATTCCTACCCCGCCCCATCTGCTTCTTCGTATGGCAGTAGCATTGCCGTTATAAGCCGCCTTGGGTTCAGTGTGCCACCCAGTAGTGGCCACCTCTAGAGGAGCAAAGGAACATAGGGTCAGTTGAAGGCAGAGTGACGAAAGCTTGCGGGGGCTGAAAGGCTGGGAGACGGCTGAATTACATCCGCTCAATGTCTGTAAATTTCTTTTTCTTAAACCTTGAGTTCTAATTTGTACATCTGTTGGCAGCTATGGAGTGTCGAGATAAATCCGCAGCCCCAGCCCGGAAGCTCATACAAGGTAACTTGCTTCATGTGAAGACAGATACTTGCTTTCAATCCGACTTGTTGTTTCACATGCTGTCCACGTGGCGTAGACTTGCTAAATTCTTTACCTTCAGGCTCGTATTTCTGTATCCCAGGCCTTCTGTGTATTGTATTCGGACAAGGAACAAGCCCTTTCCCATCCTTTTCACCTTTCAGGGTGAGGTGGAGGAGTATCACTCCACGTTGGTTCAACTTCAGGGTTCAAGGACTTCAGGGCGCCCACATAGGCAGCGAGGGCAGGCTTCATCGTAGCAATTCTAAACATAATGCATCTATTTATTTTATTTATTTATTTATTTATTACATTTTTATACCGCCCAATAGCCGAAGCTCTCTGGGCGGTTCACAGAAATTAAAACCATCATAAAACAACCAACAGGTTAAAAACACAAATACAAAATACAGTATAAAAAGCAGAACCAGGATAAAAACCATGCAGCAAAATTGATATAAGTTTGAAATACAGAGTTAAAACAGTAAGATTTTAAATTTAGGTTAAAATTAAGTGTTAAAATACTGAGTGAATAAAAAGGTCTTCAGCTTATACGATGCAGTCGGTGTCCATGAAGGCTTGTGCCAGAATAAATGTCTCTTTACAGTGCCAGAAGACTATTTGTTGCTTAAGCATAACCCAGTGTGTGAATTCAACCTTTCCCAACATGACTCTTAACTCAAAACCGTTAATCTGGCTGCAAAACAAAAGCCCAGAGTCCTTTTTTAACTGCATGGACAGACCTGGGTTGTAGTATAGAGGTGGTTGTTTTTTAATTACTTATGAATTTGCAGGCAGGTCAGTCCTGACTTTGTCGTTCTGTAGTCTTTCGAGATTTCAGGCGCTTTATGAAGAATAAATACTGTTGCTTTTGTGTGGGAGTGTGTGGGTGTGTGGGTGTTCCTTGAGAAACAGCAAACCAGAAATGGGTATATGCATCCATTTCTACTGGCCAGCCAGATGTCTATGGGAAGGCGTCAAATGGGACATGAGAGCAACAGCGCCCTCATAAAAAGGAGAACCCTGCTGGATCAGACCAAGGGTCCATCTAGTCCAAAATTCTGTTCACACAGTGGCCAACCAGCTGTCAACCAGGTACCCACAAAGCAGGGCATGGTGCAACAGCACCCTCCCACCCATGTTCCCCAGCAACTGCTGCACCTCGCCTACAGGAGGTAGCACATAACCATCATGGCTAGTAGCCATTGATAGCCCTCCTGTGCATGTTTGCTGTGCAGCAAATGGTGCCCATAGCCATACTTCCTCCAAAGCTGGAGGTAGCATACAGCCTTTAGGACTAATTGCCATCCATAAATAGCCTTATCTTCCATGAATTAGGCTAATCCCATTTTCAAGCTGTCCCAAGTTGGTGGCCCACATTCCTGCGGCAGCATATTTGTTTATTTTGAAGTATTTTTATGCTCCTCCTCCACCAGAAACAGCTCCTAGAACGACTTACATGTAATCAGTTAAATGAGACAGTCCCTGCCCCTGCAGGCTTACAATCTAAAAAGAGACGTCACACAAGGAAAAAAAACGGGGAGGGGAGAAATGAATTCTTTCAACAAGGCCTGTGGAACGGCCCTGTTCTCCCTCTCATTCCTCTCCTTATAGCCTGCTGGAATGGTGCTGATGGAGACACTAGTTGGATATTATTTATGACATCTATATGATTGCTCATTCTTCTCTGGATGGAGCAAAAAAAAAGCCAAACAAGATAAAATATTGAACATGGTTTAACTTCTAGCAGGGACAGAATGAAACAATTGGCAACTCAGGTGGAGAAACCGCACTAAAATGGTGAGAGCCCAAGGCTTGTTTGGAACACAAGCACGTTTAAAATGCCTGGGTGAAGCCCTAACTTGTGGATAAAAAGGCCTTCAGCTATGTGCTGTAAGGAAAAAACACTTCCTTTTTGTCTCTTCCGCCATTCACGATCCTTCGTTACATGACTCTGGGTTCTAGTAAAAGACGAGTGGGCCACGTTTTAATTTAATGATTGATTGCATTCTTACCCTACTCTTCCTCTAAGGCAGGGGTTCTTAACCTGGGGTCCATGGACCCCCAAGGGGTCCATGGATGGGCTTCAGGGGGTCTGCGAAAGTCAAATTTATTCATACTTTGTGTCTGTCATACACTGAGGCAATCAATTTTCAATAAAATTAAGTATATTCATTGCATGCAAAGTTGTGTTTATCTGCTTATGTACATTTTTCTAGGGAGGAGGGGGTCCATAGCTTTCACCAGATTTTCAAAGGGGTCCGTGACTCAGAAAAGGTTAAGAACCACTGCTCTAAGGTGTGGGGGATGGAGGATGGAGTTCAGTTTTGGAGAAGTGCTTGGGAGCTGAGTTCTAGTGCTGGGCAGGGCCAAAAATAGCAGTAAAGCTCTTATTGTCTGCAACTAAGCCTTTGGAGGAACTTTAGGATTGGGGAGGGGGAGAACAGCACAAAAGCTGGCAACCCCCACACTGATCTGGGGCTGAGGGAGATTGAATAGGGCCAAAGGGAAGGGGACATGGCCATCTGGGAACCCCAGAGTTCCAGATCAGCATCCTAGGAGGGCCTGATTTGCTCCATGGACCTTAATTCCCCACCCCTCCTCTAAGGAGCTCAGGATGGTATTCGTGTGGATGATGACCACACAACAACCTTGTGAGGTAGGTACGGTGCAGAGAGAGACGTTTAAGGTCACCGAGTGACATCTCTGGCTGTAGTGTCACTGCAATCTTGTTCTCCTCGGTCCTTAAGTGCACCACATTTTCTCATAGGTGGCAAACGCTTAAGATATGCTGGATAGAGGCCATTTTTCCCCAGTGTTTTTTATTTAACAAGCTTGGGTGCATCTTGTCAGGGCTTGGTAAAGCCCCATCACATCCAGCATCTTTTTTAAAAATGTATTTTTTTAAGGGGGGGAATGCATTCATATATTTGGATCATTTGAGATACTGTTGCTGCGTTTTCTTTTCCTTGCACAACTTTCATCTTCTTAATTTTAACTGTTCCAGCTCGACTGCCTTTCAAACGTTTGAATCCCATACCAAAGGAAACGCTTGACACAAACTCAGGAGTCAAAAAAGCTAGGAACTCTCAAAACGTCCTCGATCAAAACACGCCGTGCCCCGATTTGTCGGATCCGTTACCGGACAACGCGGAGAACAGCTGCCAGCTGGAAACGGAAACGCCGTGTGTTCCAAAACTGGTGAACGGCAAGGGTCCGTTAGATAACTTTGTGCAGAAAAGTCCAAAAAATAACACGAGTCAGCCTTTGTGCGTGATAGGTTTGACAGGGGATTCTTACCACAGACTAAGCGATAACATAGACCATGACAAATCGAACAACGTCGCCGCGTCTGTGGAGAAAGCGCATAAGGAGGTAGGAAGCCAGTCTGGTTTGCAAAAGTCCGAGTGTAACGCCCAGGCGGATGCCCCGATGGAAACGTGTCCAGCCGCAGCAGAGAGGGGTGAATTACCGAGTACGGGGTCAGCTGAGATGGAAACCAATAGCCCCAAAGAGAGCAAACTCCAGAATGTCATATTTGAAAGGAAAATGCCTGTCGTCGTCCTGGAGGACATCATGGTGGCCAGATCACCCCAACCCACACCCCTGGAAAGGAGCCTGCCTTCTGGAAACGAGACATTTGAGTCTTGTCCTGAAGAGGACACGGCGTGTACAAATTCCTCCTTAAGCTCCCTCTCCCTCGCCAGCTCACCGGAGTCTCTGCCCGCCCAGGAGCGTCACGACGCTGTTAGCCCAGTCTGTGCTTCGACCCCGGTTCGAAAGGTTAGTATCTGTTTTGGCAAAGCGACAAAGAGGGTCGAAGTTGCTTGCTTTGCTAACGTAACGTTTATTTCTGACTCGCCTGATCTTACTTTATTTAGTTGCTAACTTAATTTCTGTCCCGACTTTCTATCAAGGGAGCTATCAATAAAAAAAAACCACAAGTTAAAACCTAGCATAAAAACACAATTAGGACATAAGAACAATCAGAGACAAGTAGCACCAGCCAATTAATGAGAAGCCTTCTGTAGCCGATCAGCTTCTATGCCAAAGACGTGCCTGAGTAAAAAGTTATTTGCCTGCCAGGGCAACAGAGCAGGGGCCAATCAAACCTCCTTTGGTAGGGAGTTCCAGAGGTTGGGAGCAGCCACCAAGAAGGCCTGAAAACTCTGGTTCTCATCCCAGTTTCCCTCTGCTGTCTGTCCCTCAGGTGTTTTCTTCCTCTTCCATCCAGGGTCTCTTCTTCCCTGTGGCCCGTCGCACTGCTCTAACAGTCAGGAAGTTTTTCCTGATGTCCAGCCGGAATCTGGCTTCCTTTAACTTGAGCCCGTTATTCCGTGTCCTGCACTCTGGGAGGATCGAGAAGAGATCCTGGCCCTCCTCTGTGTGACAACCTTTTGTGTGACAAATTTTGTCAGCCTCTAGTGTGGGAGAGCCCACCACCTCCCTAGGTCACTGGTTCCATTGTTGTACTGCTCTAACAGTCAGGAAGTTTTTCCTGATGTCCAGCTGGAATCTAGCTTCCTTTAACTTGAGCCCGTTATTCCATGTCCTGCACTCTGGGAGGATCGAGAAGAGATCCTGGCCCTCCTCTGTGTGACGACCTTTCAAGTGCTTGAAGAGTAGTATCATGTCTCCCCTCAATCTGCTCTTGTCATAAAATCATAGAATAGTAGAGTTGGAAGGGGCCTATAAGGCCATCGAGTCCAACCCCCTGCTCAATGCAGGAATCCACCCTAAAGCATCCCTGACAGATGGCTGTCCAGCTGCCTCTTGAAGGCCTCTAGTGTGAGAGAGCCCACAACCTCCCTAGGTCACTGGTTCCATTGTTGTACTGCTCTAACAGTCAGGAAGTTTTTCCTGATATCCAGCCAAAATCTGGCTTCCTGTAACTTGAGCCTACTATTCCACGTCCTGCACTCTGGGAGGATCGAGAAGAGATCCTGGCCCTCCTCTGTGGGACAACCTTTTGTGTGACAAATTTTGTCAACCTCTGTGTGACAAATGAAAGTTGTCTTCACACAGCACATAGTTAAATACGAAATATGCTACCACAAGGCGTAGTGATGGCCACTAGTTTGGATGGCTTTAAATGGGGGGGTGGATAAATTCCTGGAGGAGAAGACAATCCGTGGCTACTAGCCCTGATGGCCAATATCAGAAGCAGTAGGCCTGTGTACACCAGTTGCTGGGGAACATGGGTGGGAGGGTGCTGTAGCACTCCTGTCTTGCTTGTGATGTTCCTGTGGATAGCAGGAACATCTGCTGTTACTTTCTACTGTTAGTTTTACCCTACCCTGTGCCTGCTTACCCTACCCTGTACCTGTTTGCATTCTCTTCCCCTCCTTATTGTTTTACTATGATTTTATTAGATTGTAAGCCTATGCGGCAGGGTCTTGCTGTTTACTGCTTTACTCTGTACAGCACCATGTACACTGATGGTGCTATATAAATAAATAATAATAATAATAATAATAATAATAATAATAATAATAATAGCAGAGAGCCAGGGTGGTGTAGTGGCTAAAGTGTTGGATTGGGAGTCGGGTGACCTGGGTTCTAGTCCCCACTCGGCCATGGAAGCCCACTGGGTGACTTTGGGCCAGTCACAGACTCTCAGCCCAACCAACCTCACAGGGTTGTTGTTGTGAGGATAAAATGGAGAGGAGGAGAATTTTGTATGCCACTTTGGGGTTCCTTAAGAGGAAAAAAGGCAGGATATAAATGCTATAATGACAACAACAACTGCTGGCCACTGTGTGAACAGAATGCTGGACTAGATGGACCCATGGTCTGATCCAGTAGGGGGTCTTCTTATGTTGCAATGCATAGACCCCATTTGTGAAAAATGCATTGTGCGTGTGTAGGGCTACACTGTACTGTTCTTAGTTTAGCTGTGCATCCGTGCGATTCAGGCCTGCGTGCGTTGTGCTTTCCTTCGCCATGCAGGCAAACGTGTTGCGAACATACCAACGAATGCCTTGTGAGTCTGGAGACAAGGCAGGCGCGCTCACTGGACAGCCCATGCAGGACCGTTCCTGCTCCCTCGGGGTGCGTAGGCAAGCTTTTCAGAACTGGCCCTTTGTCACAGTGTAGGCCAGACACGGCCACCATTTGTTTTCTAACGTGCCAATTTGTTTTCTTCCTGTTGGCCTATGAGCCGGTTCTGTTCTATAGCCCATCCTTTGGGCTTATAAAGTTGGTTCCCTCTTGGAATAAGGACTCGAGATTTAAGGAGCAAAACTAGTGATGGCTGAGCATATTTTACTCAACATTGATGCTCTATACCAGCGGTTCTCAACCTTTGGGGGTCGAATGACCCTTTCACAGGGGTCGCCTAAGACCATCGGAAAACACATATTTCCGATGGTCTTAGGAAACTGTATTGACTGAACTATGTCATGTATCTTTTGTATTATTAAAGCTATTGTTAAGTGTTATTTTCATTCGCAAACCATCCCATGACAATGGATCGTGTAGAGAAGAACGAAAATAATTTTATGGTTGGGGGTCACCACAACATGAGGAACTGTATTAAAGGGTCGCGGCATTAGGAAGATTGAGAACCACTGCTCTATACCATGCTGTAAAAAAAGCGTGGAATGTATGATGCTGTAGACTTCTCAGAAACAGTCTTCCTGTCCTTAAATGAAGCATCTCAGCAAACCTTTTGCGTGGCTTAAAATCTGGCGAAGCCACGTGCGATTGCTTCGTGGCCTGCTAGTTAGTCGGCCAGCCCTAGTGTTTCTCAGCGATGGTTTTAGAACTCCACGGTAGAGTTTTTACACCACCATTGAATCATAGAATCATAGAATAGTAGAGTTGGAAGGGACCTACAAGGCCATCCAGTCCAACCCCCTGCTCAATGCAGGAATCCACCCTAAAGAAACGTGTTGTCTGGTGGGAAAACTCCACGCAACAGCAGAGGGGTTTTTTGGGGGGTGGGTGGGGTGGAAACACTCCATGCAGAATGTCCACACTGTACAGAGGAGAGTTCCTACACAACTGTTGTGTTGTGTGGAGGGCTCTGTGGAGTTTCCCATTGCGTGGACTTTTCTCACTGGTTACAGAGTTCTGTGGCAAGAGCGGCGAAAGAAGCGAGTGCCGCTCTAGGAGAGCCACCAGGATTTTTTTTGTTTATTTCTTTTAGCAGCAATGGCTGATGGGATACCATCAGGAGGACTGGGGAAGGAGAGGGCGGAGGAACTGTCAATCAAATGTCACGATGGATTTTACTCAGCTCCATGGAAGCCCACAGCCACACAACGGTGGAGTTTATTTATTTAAAACATTTGTATCCCGTCCTATATCATTAAGATCTCAGGGCGGCGTACAGATAAAAGCATACAATATACAACAATAAATATGCACAGTTAAAAACAAATTAAGCCATGAACCAAGTTAAAACAATATATAATTTAAAAGCAGTTAGGACATGTTGTGTGTTAGAACAACTGCTGAGTGGAGTTTTCACACTGCGTTGTCTGAACTGAGCTACTGTTTCCTTGGTTCCAAGTGAGAATGCAGGACTTTTCCGAGAATTTGCTGGGCAATGCGAGCTGTTCAAAAGAATCGGGGAGGGGGTAATAGATGTCTTTTTAAATTTTGTTGTTAGAGTTTGAGGTTTAGATGCTTGGGTAACTTCACCCGCAGGTTTTTCGGCGTGAAGTTTGCTAGGTCAGAGAGAGAAGGGTTTGCTTTGGGTTTTTGGCTGTGACTTAAAGGATTGATCAAATGATGGCATCATTGGGGAAACGAACGGGCTTTTCTTCTTCTTTTTTGAGAGCCTGCTGGCTCAGATACAAACAGGAATCTTTCGTCCGAGGCTTACAGAGATGTGAAGAATACTAAATAAAAGTCTGATCTAATGCAGTTTCTGTTGGGGCTGCTTTTCAGCTTTACAGGGCTGGCTGGGCTTTTCGCAATTGTGTGCCTGAGACCTCCAAAATAAAATGGCCTTCTGACTGCAGCATCGTGGATCCTGATTTAGTATGCCACCACAAATGCTTTTTTAAAAAATCCACCCTTTCTCACACATGGGAGGGATTTTATTCCTCTTATGAACCGTTCTTCATCCGTAAGGGTTATAATTCTTATTACATTGTATTATAATTATATTATAATGAGCATAATATTATAAAACTGCAAATACAATACAAGTCGAACGTTACGATTATAAGAGGCATCAAAACTATTCAGCCAGGAAACAAATGAATCACTCCATTAAAAAAAAAAATGCTGGTTCTATCTTGGTTTTATCCTCCTTGTTTTAATGTTCTTATTTATGTTTTTAATGTCTCCAGAGTATTTCAGTTGTTGGGCAGTTTAAAACTGCAGTAACTAAAATACGGTTCTTAGATAGTGTCTGAGAGGCCATCAGATATCACAGATTCAGAGCTGCGAGGTTGAATTTATTTATTTATTACATTTCTATACCACCCAATAGCCGAAGCTCTCTGGGCGGTTCACAAAAACAGAGACAGTGCTCTGACTTCAGAGCTGGGAACTGGTGCTTCAGCCTCTCACCTCTGCCCCCTCACAGCCGGCATGGAAAGAACCACGCTGGCTGCTCTCGGTGGTTGGGATCTTGACCTCGGAGGACAGGGGAAAGGGGGCATTTTGGTAGGCAGGGAGCAGTGGCGAATGGAGGGGCCAGGATACGAGCTATCCAGGTGTCGTAAATCGCAGAAGTTGCAAGATAAGCTGCAACTGGAATCGTCAGTTAAACAGTCCAAGGTCTGTATGCTAGAAATATCTGTCAGGAGCCAAGTTAAGCCGTACAGGTTTCAGGGACACTCGGACGAGAAGTTGAGGTCTTTCCAGGGTCCGATATCGTTCAAACAAAGTAAAGGAGCTGTTAGGCAAGCGATTGGGATGGAGCACAAAACAAAGACAATTTCTTCCAGCTTGCGTTATATTAGGGTGCTGATGATGGAGTGAGACCAGCTGCGTTGGCCTGCAGGTAGCTTCTCTCTGCTTGCGTGAAGGGCCCTTCCCCAAACACTCCCAGTTTCAGCTGTTCAGCCTTTCTCTTCTATCCCAAGCGGAGACAATCAGAGACACAACACCGGGAACCTCTCCAGCTTCCTTCCCTCGCCGCTCCGGCTAGATGGGCGAAAAGCCCATCTACTGGAAACGCAGAGCGGGAGGAGGGCGGAGGCGAAGATCACCTCCACCGTTCCTCCTGCTCTGCATTGGACGACCCTAAGCCTCTGAATTCAGGGCTCGTGAAAGGATTGCACCTTTAATAAATGAGTTCATGGCGCCTTTGCAAAAAAGAAGGTTTTAATTCGGCCTCCTAAAGGAAGCGAGGTGGCGCCAATCTGAAGGGCGTTAAGTCGGGGCACAGATGGCCATGCCCCCTCCCAAGGTGTCACCTGCTCTGGCACGTGACTTATCTCTTGGCTTAGTCTGCCTCGCAGTTGGGAAGTTTAAAATGGGATAATCTCTGCTCTGAGCAGCTTGGGAAGAGGGCAGGATGAAATTGTGATTAACAGCAAGGGAGCAGGGCAGAGATCTCTTCCGGCGGCGGCAGGTCCAAAGATAACTGAACCTTCCTGTTCTCGCATTGCTTAATTATCTGGTCTGGGGCAGGGAACAGACTGCATTCAAGAAAAACACACACACACCAGGGAACGTTTCAAGAGAACAATCTTGTGCACACTTGGATTTCAACCCACGTCACCTATTTATTCCGCCCAGATATTTATGCAGCGAAAGACGTAGCTTGCGCTCAGTCGCTGCTGCTATTTCTGCACAGTCTCTTCCAGCCCAGCTGAAATGTAACGCACTTTGCTCTAACAGTGTTTGGAGGCAGGGAAGCTTTCTGCTGAATGATGCCCCCGGGGAGCAGCCGTCTAACGTTGCAAAACAGTCCTATTGGACTTTCAGCATCGCCGTTATAAGCGGCATTATTAACTTCTTAACCTCCCACAACTCCGTGCTTTCATCAGCCTCCAAGATCATAAAATGAAAATGTATCCGAGTATAAAAGAACCCTGCATTTTCATTTTATGATATGTTTACTTTACTGGATGCTTACTTGCAGACTCTGCTATTACTATTTGAATTCTAAGAAGTTACTCTCCCACAAAACCTTTTGCTAAGTCTGCCTAGTTACCTGCCTGTGGAACCCGCGATGGACTCCCGATACACTCTGTGTCGGTTTTTGCCAGCACAACTTCCCGGGTCCCGAAACCAAATTTCACACTGTTGTCCGTTTCGCGTGGTCGCCTTTATTAAAAACTCGAATCGCCCGCGGACCACCAACGTGCGTTACATTTTACGCAGAATGAAGAATGGCCGACTGCGATCTATGTGACATGTATAATCCAGCATTAAGCCTGGGTTGGATTGGGAGGGGAACAGAAATTTGGCGGGTACTGACAAATCTTGATAAAATAGTTAAGAGCAGAGACTCCACACTGACAACAAAGGTCCGCATAGTTAAAGCAATGGTATTCCCCGTAGTAACCTATGGCTGCGAGCGCTGGACCATAAGGAAGGCTGAGCGAAGGAAGAGAGATGCTTTTGAACTGGGGTGTTGGAGGAAAATTCTGAGAGTGCCTCGGACTGCAAGAAGATCAAACCAGTCCATACTCCAGGAAATAAAGCCAGACTGCTCACTTGAGGGAATGGTATTAAAGGCAAAACTGAAGTACTTTGGCCACATAAGGAGAAGACAGGAGACCCTGGAGAAGAGGCTGATGCTAGGGAAAGTGGAAGGCAAAAGGAAGAGGGGCCGACCAAGGGCAAGATGGATGGAGGATATTCTGGAGGTGACAGGCTTGACCTTGGGGAAGCGAGGGGTGTCGACGGCCGACAGAAAGCTCTGGCGTGGGCTGGTCCATGAAGTCACGAAGAGTTGGAAGCGACTGAATGAATAAACAACAACTGAAAAATACGCAGTATTTTAAACACGAACACCATTTGTACAGCATAACAATTGGGTATATTTATAAAAATTTAAAAGTACAGGCGTTTTATCTTTAATAAAACAGATCTACCCGGTGTTCAAGAGGAAGTTGCACTTTTGAGTACCCATCTTAGTTCTTGCTAGAAAGTAAGAAAAGAAAATAGAGGAACCAGCATTGTAGTATACAAAAGGAAGGTTTTATTTCTTTACTACGTGTATATCCTGCCGTTTTAACTGCTACAAGCATCCCAAGGTGACTTAACATGATCTTTCCCCTCTTTGTTTGATCCGGTTACGAACAGGGTTTAAAAACTGCACGTACACCCCAGCGTTACCACGCAGAAAGAGAAGAAGGTTGTATTTTTAGAGGAAAAGCTCAGAAAATTAACATCCCTATAATGTAGCTAAGAAGCAATGGAGCCGGATGTTCACTTAACACTTTTTTTATATATAATATTGAAGAGTTCAGTGTAACTTTATCACATACAATAAACGTCACAGTTCCTGCAAATGGACAAAATTGGGCCGTCCTTTTATTAGATGTTTATATCTTGCTCCATCCCAGTCAATAATACATCCTTTGAAATATGATAAGTGTGTTCCTTTAATAAGAATCAATTTATGTGAGATTTATTTATTTTTATTTATTTGGTTGCTTCTGAACTTCTACTTTTTTGAGCTTTAGCAGCTCCGGGGTAAGTAGAAGTTTTCCATGAACTGAAATTAACCGGTTCGCCCTTTTTCGTACATTAAAGTAGTTGCTTGATTGTGTGTTTTGCGTTTCTTTCGAATGTGCCCCGAGTGAAAGAAATGGATGTATCACAAAATGGAGGATCTTGAGAAGCAACAGATGATTGAGGGCTTTGTTGTTCAGAGGCGTCCCCACCATGTTGCAGGAACGAAATAATAATAAGAAATTTATTATCTGCCTCTTCCCCTGGATCGAGACAGGGAACATCATAGAATACAAAAATACTATAAAACACATAAAACTGATTGAAACATAAAAACGAATACATTATTGAAATAACAGCCAGATATCTTAAAATTCGACTGGGTAGGCCTGCCGGAAGAGATACGTCTTTATTGCTTTTTTAAATTCAGAAAGACTGTTGAGTTGGCGGATCTCTCTCGGCAGGCCGTTCCAGAGTCTGGGAGCGGCAGAAGAGAAGGTCCGCTGGGTAACGGTTGTCAGCCTAGTTTTGTCTGACTGGAGAAGACCCTTCCCAGAGGACCTGAGTGTGCGGGGCGGATTGTACGGGAGAAGGCGATCCCACAGGTAACCTGGACCCAAACCATGTAGGGCTTTAAAGGTGATAACCAACACTTTATACTTCGCTCGGAAACTAATGGGCAGCCAGTGAAGAGATTTTAAAACTGGTGTAATGTGGTCACCTCTAGGTGTACCGGTGACCAACCTGGCTGCCCTGTTTTGCACTAGTTGACGTTTCTGGACTAGGCACAAAGGCAGCCTTATGTAGAGGTAACACATAGCTATCAGAACTAGTAGCCATGGATAACCTCCTCCAGGAATTTGTCTAAACCCGTTTTAGAGCCATCCAAATGGGTGGCCATCACTGCATCTTGTAGCCAATTCCATAGGTCCCACTTGTGCACTTGTATTTACAGGGTGCTTTGGCGGCATTTTTTCTTGAACTGCCACACTCCTTTTGATACCCCGTGTTTCCTTAAAAGTTGTATCAGGAATTCGGTTTCTCGAGCCACAGTACACTTCATGGTCATTTTGTGTCAGTTTCTGAAAAGGCGTGCGACACCCACAGGCGTGCGACACCCACACAAACCTTTGTCTTCTCAATTCCAGGTATCTCAGAAAACCCACCAGAACTCTGAGGAGAAGGAGAAACAGAGGCTGCAGAGGGTAAGACGTTTTCACAGACTTAGGGAAGCTTATTTGCTGTGCTTTGGGCAAAGTTGTGAACACAGGTAGCCCTTCTCACCTTTTTGGGGGGGAGCATAGCCATTGGCCTGTGGGAAGGGTTTTCTGGGACTTGCCGTCCAGCACATCTGGAGAGCACCAGGTTGGAGAAGTCTGTTCTAGAGGCCCGAAGGGCTGGCAACTTATTTGCCAGGTCTCCTTGTTAGACAAGTTCTTTGCCCTTAGGGACGAGATCCAATTCAGCCCCCAAGCACGACTCCACACTTTCAGAGGCCAGCAGGTACGGCAAGAGCAGAGAACCTCTTTACCTTCAAGACAAAAAAAAAAAATCACACGCAGATACCACACTGCCCAATCACTTAGGTTTTTCCTCTTCCATTTTCATTTCAGCACTAACTACGGGGTGTTTTGCGGATCATAGTTGGCAGCAAACCACAGTTTGAGGGGGAACTCCCCATAACCAACCATGGTTAGGTTGGACAGCGCTTCACCTGCACCAGGCCCAGTTGGATATATTTGCAGGGTTTACAATGTTGTGGTTATCCTGGGGATATAGATGTGGCCGTCTAGGATGAGAAAACTATTCTTTTTCGCTCGTCAACTCTTAGAGGCCGTTCACACAAGGCTGTTGAGTGTCAGTTGCTTTGAACCATGGGTTGCTTATCGGAACGTGGGTGATGGTGTTGCCTGAACGCAGCCCTTTTCCTGCAGGGTGGGTCACTGTGTCTGAACGCAGCCCAGGTGGCTTGTAAACCATGCAGTGGGCCCGTCCAGATGACACTTCAGGGACTGTGGCTAGCGAAACTGTGGTTCCCTGGAGTTAGCACTAACCGCAAGGCATGCTGTCGCACACGACCCCTCTAACCCTGCTGCAGACGGTCCAACCGGGGTTAGAAAGTGACCAGGGTTTAGCAAAACGCACCACACAAGTCACCTTAAACCCTGTCGCTTAACCAAAAGCCTTAGCCAGGAGGGTTTGCAGCCTTCCTCAACCTGGGGCGCTCCAGATGTGTTGGACTGCATCTCCCAGAATGCCCCGGCTGGGGCATTCTGGGAGTTGTAGTCCAACACATCTGGAGCGCCCCAGGTTGAGGAAGGCTGGTTTAAGGTGTCTTCTGAACAGGCCCACTGTGGCTTGTTAACCACCCTGAACAACCCCAAAACAAGCCATGGGCTCTCAAGCTGGCTTGTTTGAGAAAATAGGCTGCAACCTCCTGTTGCAAAAAGGTTGGGGAACCCAAGATAGACAACTAGCCCATCTAGTGATAGTAAACTTTCCAAGGTCTTGAGCATTTATCTATTTATTTATTTATTTATTTATTACATTTATATACCGCCCCATAGCCGAAGCTCTCTGGGCGGTTCACAAAAGTTAAAAACAGTATAAAACAACAGTATCCATTTAAACAACAACAGTTCTGGGGTCCATTTAAAAAAAAAAAAAAAAAAAAAGTTAGCATATGTTGTTAAATGCTGTTAAATGCCTGGGAGAAAAGAAAAGTCTTGACCTGGCGCCGAAAGGATAACAATGTTGGCACCAGGCAGGCCTCGTCGGGGAGATCGTTCCATAATTGGGGGGCCACCACCGAAAAGGCCCTGTCCCTTGTTGCCGTCCCCCGAGCTTCCCTCGGAACAGGCACCCGGAGGAGGACCTTAGATGTTGAGCGCAGTGTACGGGTACATTCACGTCGGGAGAGGCGTTCCGTTAGGTATTGTGGTCCCAAGCTGTGGAAGGCTTTATAGGTTAAAACCAGCACCTTGAATTGGGCTCGGAAACGTACAGGCAGCCAATGCAAGCGGGCCAGAATCGGTGTTATATGTTTGAACCTTCTGGCTCCAGTTATCAATCTGGCCGCCGCATTTTGCACAAGCTGCAGCTTCCGAACTGTCTTCAAAGGCTGCCCCACGTAGAGGGCATTGCAGTAGTCTAATTTGGAGGTTACCAGAGTATGGACGACTGGAGCTTGGTTATCCCTGTCCAGATAGGGGCGTAGCTGGGCCACCAACCGGAGTTGGTAGAAAGCGCTCCGTGCCACCGAGGCCACCTGGACACATCTTTTTTTTAAGTTAGGTTAAGCCACGGGTTGAACCTCACGTCCGCAAAGCGTGCGTTCCACCACCGAGCGATGGCCCGTGCCTATGCTTAGCCAGTCCTTGGCTCTTGCGGGGCGCTGGGGATCTAAGGCTGGGTGAGCCTCCCAAGAGGAACACACGAAAAGGGGAGAAAAAGTCTCAGGACGCTGTAGACGAATTTATTGCGGAGAAGACAGAAGATTTTCCACAATAAAATTGGTCTTGTGGAACCTGTGGGGCAGGAGTGCTGATCTCACGCTTGGTTGGGGGCGGGGGGGAGCAAGTCCACCCCCCACAGTTCCCAGGTTGCTACGTCCCCTTTCTCCTGATTACTGATGGTTGAGTAGTTTCCCGGTTTTCTACTCCCCCCCCCCCCCCGCGAAAAGGCTGAATGATTCTCCTGAGGGTTAGTTATTGGCAGGAAGAGATTTCGGCTCAGATAGGCTGGCATTTTGGGGATTTTGGCTCCCATGTTTGCCTTTGGTCCCGTCCCCGTCCCCGTCCCCCTTTTGCCGCCACGCACCGCTGGAACGCAGCCTCCAAGAGCTTCTCCGAAATGAATTTGGCCTTTAATGAACTTCGGGGCCTTGTTCGGGTTTTTGTTTTGTTGTTTCGGGCAACCCAGAAACAAGAACGTGCCGACAAACTTCAGAAGCAGCAGGCCGAACGGGAGGAGAAGGAGAGGCTGAAGGCCGCGAAGGAACGCGCCCGGGAGGAGGCGAGGAGGAAGAAAAAAGAGGAGAAGGGGCTGAAGGAGAAGGAGAAGAGGGAGAAGAAGGAGAAAGAAGAGAAAGAGAAGGCCGAGAAGCTGCGAGTGAAGGAAGAGAAACGGAAGGAGAGGCAGGAAGCCCTGGAGTAAGTCGGCCTCCCTTTGTGTAAGGCGCGCATTCACGTGGGCTCCGCTTTCGGTGGGTCTGTTTCAGACTCGGCGTCTTCCTCGATGCGAGCCCTGGTGACTCCCAAAGGTGGTCTTAATCTCTCTGCATTCTGTTGGAGGTCGCTTTGGGTTTCTGAGACATAGCCTGATCCTGCCTGGCCGGGCATGATAGGACTTGTATTCTGAGACATATGGAGGCCACCAGGTTGGGAAAAGTTGCTCTTAAAGCTTGGATAAGGCGTGAGAGTGGCAGGGAGAAGAAGGTTTGTTCTGAGGAGGCAGCCTTAATTAATTAATTACATTTACATTCCGCCTTTACCTCCAAGGAGCCCCAGGGCGGATTATGTGATCCTCCTCTCCACTTTTACACTCGCGATAACCTTGTGAGGAAGGTTAGGTTGAGAGTCAAGGACTGGCCCCGAGTCACCCGGCGATCTTCCATGGCCGAGTGGGGCCTAGAACCAAGCTCTCCGGAATCCCAGTCCATCACTAACCACTACACCACACTCTCTCTCCTAGATGCCAGCCATATAACCACCTAGGTCCTCTCATGGTTTGTCCCGTCAGCAGGAATATTTCCCTCTGGCACCTGACATTGAAACCGGGACCTTTTTGCATACAAAGTTACAGCCACAGAAATAGAATACACTCAGTCATAACCACTACACCACACTGGTGCGCTTTCCAGTTCTGGATAGGTGTTTTATAGAATCATAGAATAGTAGAGTTGGAAGGGGCCTACAAGGCCATGGAGTCCAACCCCCTGCTCAATGAAGGAATCCACCCTAAAGCATCCCTGACAGATGGTTGTCCAGCTGCCTCTTGAAGGCCTCCAGTGTGGGAGAGCCCACAACCTCCCTAGGTAAACTGATTCCATTGTCGTACTGCTCTAACAGTCAGGAAGTTTTTCCTGATGTCCAGCCGGAATCTGGCTTCCTGTCACTTGAGCCCATTATTCCCTGTCCTGCACTCTGGGAGGATCGAGAAGAGATCCTGGCCCTCCTCTGTGTGACAACCTTTTAAGAATATGAAGAGCGCTATCATGTCTCCCCTCAGTCTTCTCTTCTCCAAGCTAAACATGCCCAGTTCTTTCAGTCTCTCTTCATAGGGCTTTGTTTCCAGATCCCTGATCATCCTGGTTGCCCTCCTCTGAACATGCTCCAGCTTGTCTGCGTCCTTCTAACAGTCAGGAAGTTTTTCCTGATGTCCAGCAGGAATCTGGCTTCCTGTAACTTCACATCCGTCTCTTGCTAAGAAACTCTTCCAGAGACTCACATGCACCCCCCCACACACACACATTTACAAAGAAAGGTGGCTTTTAGCACCTCTCCCCCCTTTTTTATTTTAAAAAGTGTAGCACTTCATAACCTCCTTTAGGCTTCCTGTTTGACCACTGTCGGAAAGCAGAGGTTGCACTAGACGGGCCCTTAGCCTGATCCGGCACGCCAGCCCTGAGGACTTCTTTCCAAGCTGCCCACCTCTATAAAGCCCACTTAATGACCACTAAGACCTCATTAGAAGTTAGCAAACTTTTGAGAAGATTCCAGCTGACATTTCTGGTTGTTGACTCTCCCTGCTGAAGCCATGGGTGGCCGCCCGTTTCCCCAGTCTGTTGGCTCTGCGATTCGTGCTTGAATATTATTTGTGTGTGTGGCACGCCCCCCACCCCCACCCCAACCTCACTCTGAAAGTGGGCTTTTATCCTTCAAGGGCAAAACTAGAAGAGAAAAAGAAGAAAGAAGAAGAGAAACGATTGAAAGAGGAAGAGAAGGTAATGCTGATGTGAATGTTTTTTAAACTTTGTGTACTGTATTTTCATGTTCTTTAAACTTATAAAACCTGCAGAGCTTTGGCTATGGGGCCGTACAGAAATGATGATGATGATGATGACGATGCTTGCTGCACTTTCCAGCTCTTTTTGCACAGAAAGGAAGCGTACTATTTATTATTAGTTATTTATTTATCATATTTATACCCTGCTCCTCAGCCAAAAAAGGCTGTCGGAGCGGCTTACACTTAGCAAAAAAGACAGTCCCTGCCCTCAGGTTTACAGTCTAATAAAGACATGACACACAAGGAAAAGGAGTTCAGGAGGGAAGAGGTAAAGAGAGAGAGAAATTAAGTGGACTGGGAAAAGGGCTGATGGGATTGTCCTGCTCCTGAAGGAGGGGAGTCCAACTGGAGCAGGCCCCGATGTTTCCTCGGCCTGCTCCTGTCCCCTCGGTCTTTCTTCTTCCCCACAGGGCCAAGATGGCAGTTTGCCCTGTGGGGGTGGGGGAAGAGTCCAACAGGAGCAGGCCCCGATGTTTCCTCGGCCTGCTCCTGTCCCCTCGGTCCTTCTTCTTCCCCACAGGGCCAAGATGGCAGTTTGCCCTGTGGGGGTGGGGGAAGAGTCCAACAGGAGCAGGCCCCGATGTTTCCTCGGCCTGCTCCTGTCCCCTCGGTCCTTCTTCTTCCCCACAGGGCCAAGATGGCAGTTTGCCCTGTGGGGGTGGGGGAAGAGTCCAACAGGAGCAGGCCCCGATGTTTCCTCGGCCTGCTCCTGTCCCCTCGGTCTTTCTTCTTCCCCACAGGGCCAAGAATCAGAACCTCTGCCATCATCTCTGGTTTTTAGAAGGCTGCACTTCCCTCTCACCCACCCCGCTTCCTGGGAAGAGTATCCCAACCTGGCCCTATCTATTAGCCAGAAAAGGAACATCTGCTCCATTGCTTGTTTTCCTCTTCCCTCCTCATTTCTCTTTCCTCTTGTATGCTATCTATTAAATTATGAGCCTGCAGGCAGGGGCTGACTTGTCTTTAATATCTGTACAATGCTTAGAAAACTTTGGGTAGGTGGTTCGCCTAGAGCTAGAGTTTGAAGTGGTGTAATTATTCAGGGTGGAGGAATTCTTTCGCAGGAATTTTCTTAAAACCAAAATGGTTGCACTTAATTTTGTCCACGCTTCAACTTTCCGATTCTAGCGCATCAAAGCAGAGAAGGCAGAAATCACCAGGTTCTTCCAAAAGCCAAAGTCCCAGCCTGCTCCGAAGGTGAGATTTTTGTGTGTTACACGGTTATATAACCTTCAGTAACGTTTATATCCAAGACAAGTTTCCTTAGGTCCCATCTTTCAGCTTGCTTTTCAAGCACAAGATCGCTAGCGCTAAAATAGCCAAATCAACTCTAACGTGGACATTTCACTTGGAATGCGTGTTCTTTATTGTCAAAAGATTTTCCTCCTGCCTTTCCATCAAACTGAAGGTGGCATGCAAAGATTAAAAACAAGGTTTAGACAGATGGCATGCCACATACTGAACGAATATGGGTTGAGTTTTTATTTATTTTATTTATTTATTTATCATATTTATTATTATTATTATTATTATTATTATTATTATTATTATTATTATTATATTTATTTGTATCCCGCCTTTTGCCCAATGCTGGGCCTCAAGGTGGCCTTACAAGATTTAAAACATATATATTTTAAACCTAGGGAAAGAAATGTACAGCATTTTTTTTAAAAAAATTACAATATTAAAACATTAAACATTTAAAATACACAACAATTTTACAAGTCCTTATCATAGATAGAGGACCAAATTATTCTCCAAAGGCCTGCCGGAACAAACAAGTTTTTGACTGTTTCCGAAAGCCCATCAAGGAGGGAGCCAGTCTAGCTTCCCCGGGAAGAGAGTTCCAGAGCACCGGAGCAGCCACCGAGAAGGCCCTGTCTCCCGTGTTCCCACCAAGCGCGCCTGTGAAGATGGCGGGACTGAAAGAAGGGCTTCTCTAGATCTCAAAGCACAGGCAGGCTCATAAGGGAGAATAAATGGCCTTGGGTTGCAAATAGCCACCTGCCGCTTTCTTGTAGTAAGGTAATAATCCCCTGTGGGCAGCAGGGAACGTCTGCAAGTCAGAAAAGTAAATGGTTCTTGCTGCACGAGAGACGCCACTGGAGCAGCCACCGAGAAGGCCCTCTCCCATGTTCCCATCAAGCACGCCTGTGAAGATGGTGGGACTGAAAGAAGGGCTTCTCCAGAAGATCTCAAAGCACGGGCAGGCTCATAAGTCTTCAGCCTGGCAGGGCAGAGGAAACTCCGGAGCCTCCGAGTTCCGAGTGGTGAGGGTGCAGTCGATAGGATTGTGCCCTTAAATTATAATATTTTTACCCTGCTCCCTTTCTGTTCAACCGAACCCGTCACTGGAGAGAGCTTCTTTGAAACTGAGGTCAATCCTCTGACTGAACAAGGTCCCCCGTCCCTGTGAAAAGCCACCAAGAACTCACGCACAATTCTTCCTCTTGATTTCAGATTCTTGCCGGCTGGTGTGGGAAATTTGCTCCCTTTGAAATCAAGGAGAACATGGTCCTTTCGCCTCTCTGCCGCGTCCCTGTCGATCAGGAACTCTTAGAACAACTTGACTGGCTACTGCAAGCTCAGGACTACGGCGCGTCTCTCCTGGAAGAACTGAAGAGCCAAGAGGCCCGTAAATCTGGGCCCACCCTCGATTACGGCACCGGGGAGGATGATATCAACAGGTTAGTGGCTTCTCTCGGGACCGGGAGGCCGGCCGGCATTTACTCCCCTGTGCCGGTAACCCTCCAGAGCGTGCGATGGCCTGCATTAGAAGACGACTTGAGCCAGACTGGCTACCGTGACAAAATTCTGAAGCCCCATCAAACATTTTCAAAGGAACAACGCCAAATATCTCACATGCAAGTCCATTTCTTTACAGTCTTTCTGATAGTGCAGGGTGGCGGTGGTGTCTCTATTTCGCACAAGCAAGATTATCTGATAAATTTTATTTATTTATTTATTTATTTATTATTATCTATTTATATAGCACCATCAATGTACATGGTGCTGTACAGAGTAAAACAGTAAATAGCAAGGCCCTGCCGCATAGGCTTACAATCTAATAAAATCATAGTAAAACAATAAGGAGGGGAAGAGAATGCAAACAGGCACAGGGTAGGGTAAGCAGGCACAGGGTAGGGAAAAACTAACAGTATAAAGTCCGCACAACATCAAGTTTTAAAAGCTTTAGGAAAAAGAAAAGATTTTAGCTGAGCTTTAAAAGCTGCGATTGAACTTGTAGTTCTCAAATGTTCTGGAAGAGCGTTCCAGGCGTAAGGGGCAGCAGAAGAAAATGGACGGAGCCGAGCAAGGGAAGTAGAGGCCCTTGGGCAGGCGAGAAACATGGCATCAGAGGAGCGAAGAGCACGAGCGGGGCAATAGTGTGAGATGAGAGAGGAGAGATAGGAAGGAGCTAGACAGTGAAAAGCTTTGAAGGTTAACAGGAGAAGTTTATATTGGATTCTGAAGTGAATTGGAAGCCAATGAAGCCAATTTATTACACTTATATACCGCTTCCATAGCCAGGGCTCTCTGGGCGGTTTACAGAAATTCTAAAAATTGAGGTAAAAACAAGTATACAAAATTTAAAACTCTAAAACACAGAACATACACGCATAAAGCATTAAAAACCGATTAAAAAAACTAAACATGTGGGTAATTAGGATGTGCCGCCATATGCCTGGGCAAAGAGGAAAGTCTTAACCTGGCGCCGGAAAGATAGCAGCGTTGCCGCCAGGCGAGCCTCGTCAGGGAGATCGTTCCATAGTCTGGGGGCCACCACCGAAAAGGCCTTGTCCCTCGTTGCCACCCTCCGAGTCTCTCTCGGAGTAGGCACCCGGAGGAGGACCTTAGATGTTGAACGCAGTGACCGGGTATATTCACGTCGGGAGAGGCGTTCCGACAGGTATTGTGGTCCCAAGCCGTGGAAGGCTTTATAGGTCAAAACCAGCGCCTTGAATTGGGCTCGGAAACATACAGGCAGCCAGTGCAAGCGGACCAGAGCAGGTGTTATATGGTCAAACCTTCTGGTTCCCGAAATCAATCTGGCCGCTGCATTTTGCACGAGCTGCAGCTTCCGAACCGTCTTCAAAGGCAGGCCCACATAGAGCGCATTGCAGTAATCTAACTTGGAGGTTACCAGAGCATGGACAACTGAAGCCAGGTTATCCCTGTCCAGATAGGGGCGTAGCTGGGCCACCAACCGGAGTTTGTAGAAGGCACTCCGTGCCACTGAGGTCACATGAGCCTCTAGTGACAATGATGGATCTATTATCACCCATCGTCCTAAAAGATGATGCCGTAGAGTTCTGTGTGGCTTAGGAGGCTGTGGTGCATTCTTCTCGGTATCAGCGGATTCAGTAGATAGATGCCGTATTCCGTGAAAAAGTGTCGAGTTCTGCTTGGCCTCTTTGCACCTGAAGATGTTTAGCGAGTTTCTATGTTGATGCAAGGTTCAAAATGTCCTGCTTCCATAGGATAATTGAAAGTTCATTTTCTGATTTTCACTTAGCAGCTTTGACCAATCGGACGGCTGTCCAGAAAATAGTCACGAGGCCTTTAGGTCTTCTTTGTATATTAGAGTCCGTATAAAGAAACGGCAGTCCCCAGTTTTCCAGGTAGCATTTTATCTTGTTCTGTTAATCTGGTTGAGGGTTGGTTGAGGAGGCATTCAAAAGAAGTTAGGGTTCTTTTTCTTCCTTTTCTTAATTGGAAGAGGTTTATATATTTTTTGCAATGGATGTTTTTCTTAAAAGCAGAACATATGCTAAATAACAGCCTTCCTGACATGAACCTCCCCATGCACTACGCTCAATATCTAAGGTCCTCCTCTGGGTGCCTTGTTGTTTATTCATTCAGTCGCTTCCGACTCTTCGTAACTTCATGGACCAGCCCACGCCAGAGCTTTCTGTCGGCCGTCGCCACCCCCAGAATATCATCCATCCCTCTTGCCCTCGGTCGGCCCCTCTTCCTTTTGCCTTCCACTTTCCCTCTTCTCCAGGGTGTCCTGTCTTCTCATTATGTGGCCAAAGTACTTCAGTTTTGCCTTTAATACCATTCCCTCAAGTGAGCAGTCTGGCTTTATTTCCTGGAGTATGGACTGGTTTGATCTTCTTGCAGTCCAGGGCACTCTCAGAAGCTTGGAGGACGGCAAGGAGGGAGAGGGCCTTTTCGGTGGGAGCCCCCCAATTATGGAACGATTTCCCCGATGAAGCCTGCCTGGCACCAACGTTGTTATCTTTTCGGCGCCGGGTCAAGACTTTTTCTCTTCTCCCAGGTGTTTAACAGCATATGCTGAGTTTTTAACTGACCCAGAATAGTTGTTTTAAATGGACATTGTATCTAATCTGTTTTTTATGGTTTAACATTTTGTATATCGGGTTGAATGTTCAGTGTTTTAATCTTTGTAAACTGCCCAGAGAGCTTTGGCTGTGGGGCGGTATATAAATTCTAATAATAATAATAATAATAATAATAATAATAATAATAATAATAATAATATAATTCCTCAGCCTCCAGAGTGTTGGCTGTGCTGCCCAGGGGATTCTGGGAGTTGTAGTCCCACACATCCGGAGCGCACTCAGTGATATATGCTGTCAACCAGAGCTATTTTGATGTAGAAAAGAGGGTGTTTTCTAATGGCAAATAAGTCCACCAAGATGGCGAAACTGAACTTGCATGTGCCTCTGAATGCCAGTTGCTGCGGAGCAAGAATGGGAGAGGTGTGTTGACCTTCTGTCCTCCTTGTAGACCTGCCTGAGGGTCTGTCTAGCCAGCCACTGTAGGACACAGGATGTTCAACTAGACAGACTCATTTGGGTCCGACCCAGCAGGGCCGCTGTCCAGACAGTCCATAACTTTGCTAAGTAAATAAATAAAGCGCTGCATTCAAGCTTGCTTAAAGCTTTTCCAAATGTTAGTGGGTCGGGCGAGGGTTACTCAGCGGCAGGGGAAATGCCCCTCTGCTCGTGCTCAGAAGCACCGGCCTTGATCTACCGCTTCAGGTATGACCTCCGGTGCTGAAACCGGATTCTGGGACTTCTCTGTCGCTGAGACTTAAGGCCCATCTCATCGCGACCGCTAAGAAAGGAACTGTGTTCTCCTTGTTAACTTTCCTCCATGTGGGAGACTGTGCACTGTGATGCATTAATCCACGGCCCTCCTCCTCCTCCTCCTCCTCAAAGCCCTCCTCTGCAGGGTGCCCGGCTTTTTTGAGCGTCCTGCGATGTAGAAAGCTCTTGATTTATTCTCTCTTGCCACCTCCACCTCCCCGCCTCTTTCATCTGGCATGAGGGTGCCTCGTCAAGACCGCAGGACACCCGTTTCCTTAAGTTTCTCTCACATTTGCTTTCACGGCCTCGTAACTCTGGTTGGTTTAGCTTTAATTGAAGGCCTTAGCGAAGGGGACAAAAGGCTTTTTCTTCTTAGCCCAGCGTTGCCATCTTTAAGGGCCTTTTCTTCTTTTTAATTGAACGCGGGGAGGGCGTCTTTCACGCCTCCGGTGATGTGCCAGAAGCCTTTCTCTTGCTGTCTTGGAACCCCCGGTGGGCGGCATCAATGGCTGAGCGCAGCGGTTTTTGTTTCACAGCGACGTGGTCATCGTGGGCAGCAGCCAAGCAGGAGACGTGCCAGAAAGGAAGAAGTTTGGCAGGATGAAACTCCTGCAGTTCTGCGAGAACCACCGGCCTGCCTACTGGGGCACGTGGAACAAGAAATCCGCTGCGATAAGTCCCAGGAACCCTTGGTCGAAAGACGAGGTAAGGCGAGGGCGACACACCGCCTCTGTGCCTCGATTGTGGGAGTAAGCGAGCGGGCATCGGCCGGTGAACTGGCCTCGAAGGAGAGGAGGAGGCACCAAGTTGGCAAATAGTTAGGAGGGGCCTGGAGCATAGGGGATGTGCTTTGCGCCCTGAATGCCCCGGGTTCAATCCTCAGCATCTCCTGCTCAAAGGGTGAGGTCGCTGGGGGCAGGAAACACCTCTGCTGAAGAGCCACTTCCGGTTAAACGGTGCTGGGTTAGGCGGACAAATTTCCTCCCTTGGTAGAATCGTAGAATAGCAGAGTTGGAAGGGGCCTACAAGGCCATCGAGCATGTGGTATAAGGCAACTCCTTGTGCTCCTTTTTCCTCAGTTCCCTAGGGAGGTCATGGGCTCTCCCACACTAGAGGCCTTCAAGAGGCAGCTGGACCACCAACTGTCGGGGATGCTTTAGGGTGGATTCCTGCATTGAGCAGGGGGTTGGACTCGATGGCCTTGTAGGCCCCTTCCAACTCTGCTATTCTATGATTCTATGTTTAGCCTGGAGAAGAGCAGATTGAGGGGAGACATGATAGCACTCTTCAAGTACTTCAAAGGTTGTCCCACAGAGGAGGGCCAGGATCTCGTCTCGATCCTCCCAGAGTGCAGGACACGGAATAACGGGCTCAAGTTAAAGGAAGCCAGATTCCGGCTGGACATCAGGAAAAACTTCCTGACTGTTAGAGCAGTATGACAATGGAATCAGTTACCTAGGGAGGTTGTGGGCTCTTCCACACTAGAAGCCTTCAAGAGGCAGCTGGACAACCCTCTGTCAGGGATGCTTTAGGGTGGATTCTTGCATTGAGCAGGGGGTTGGACTCAATGGCCTTGTAGGCCCCTTCCAACTCTACTATTCTATGATTCTATGAGAAGAGCAGATTGAGGGGAGACAGGATAGCACTCTTCAAATACTTCAAAGGTTGTCCCACAGAGGAGGGCCAGGATCTCTTCTCGATCCTCCCAGAGTGCAGGACACGGAATAACGGGCTCAAGTTACAGGAAGCCAGATTCCAGCTGGACATCAGGAAAAACTTCCTGACTGTTAGAGCAGTACGACAATGGAACCAGTTACCTAGGGAGGTGGTGGGCTCTCCCACCCTAGAGGCAGCTGGACAACCATCTGTCAGGGATGCTTTAGGGTGGATTCCTGCACTCGATGGCCTTGTAGGCCCCTTCCAACTCTGCTATTCTATGATTCTTAGCTGCACATGCTGCAATCGTCCAGCCTCTTGCTACTTCTGCAGTAGCCTTTACACCAGGGGTGGGTAAAACGTCCCTGGCACCCATCTTTCGTTTTCCCGGCTTTTGTGCCATCCTCCCCTCTTCTTAAAAGGTCTGTCGATAAAAGACCTATGAAAAAAAGTCTCTCCTGTGGCTTTAGTGACAGGCAGGCAGAGCTTTCAGTGACAAAGCGCCTGAATTTCCTGTATTTTGGGACCCGCTCGGTTTTGCCTGCGGCTCCTCCCGCCGTCGGGATGTGGCTCCCCGTGAGCTTCTCCGGAATGAAATGCGCACCATGTTCAGTACTTTGGGGGGACCGAACAGTCTTCTTTCGTTGCAGAAACTCTTGGACTACGAAGTCGAGAGCGACGAGGAGTGGGAAGAGGAGGAACCGGGGGAGTCCCTCTCTCACAGCGAAGGGGTAAGTAAGGGCTGCGTTGTCGTCGTCGTCTTCTTCTCCCGAGGGAAGAGAATGCCTGTTTGGAGTAGGGGTGTGCTCTGCTCCGTTACGGATCCACGGTTCCGAAGTGGAGCGGGCCGATCCGGACCTCCAAAGTCCCGTTCTGGATCGGATCGGGGGAGGTCTGGATCGGCCCGAAGCGGTTCGGAATGGTCCGAAGCGATTCGCACCGTTCCGAAGCTTCAGAGCCAGGTAAGGGGAGAGGGGGCTTACTTGGCTTCGTCGCTGCCGCTTTCCGTGCGGCGACAACGGCGGAGCCAAGTAAGGGGGTTAGAGGGGCTTATTCAGCCCCCATTTTGTCCCCCCTTCCCCACTTACCTGCCTCCGCTGACCAAGGGGTGGCAAAATGGTGTCCGAATATCGATCTGGACCTCCAGAACTTGCTCCGGTTCTGGAGCGGATCGGGGGAGGTCCGGATCGAAGCGGTTCGGGGAGGGTGCGCACAGCCCTTGGGAGGAGGCAATTCTGAAGGCGCCCCAGGTCCTAAGAGCACCCTCCCTTGACTTGGTGCCCTCCAGGTGTTTTGGACAACAACCCCCAGCATCCCTGGCCACTGGCCAGGAATTATGGGAGTTGAAGTCCAAAACATCTGGAGAGGCAATGCCTCCACAACAGGCACCCCTCTCCCCATTTAAATTCCAGTAGCCTGAAGATCCGCAGGACTGGGGTTCTCTTACATCTGTGTTGCTGAGTGGTCCAGTTGGTAACTTTTGGACCAGCCCAGAGCTGAATTTGCATGCTTAACATACTTTGATGAACCGAGGGCATCTTTTCGCTCCCGTGTAGCCTGAGAGTGCTCTCTCTCTCCCTTTTTAAAGAGACCCTCATCTGGCTATTTTTTTTTTTAGAACTTCCCCCTCCCTTCCCAAAGTTTATCAAACGTCCTTTTGTTTGAATATCTCAGGATGACGATGAAGACGGGGGAGAGGAGGAAGATGACGACGACGGCTTTTTCGTGCCCCATGGGTACCTCTCAGAGGACGAAGGCGTGACTGAAGTAAGACATGGAATCAATAAGGGAAACTTCTTGGTCCTGGGAAGAGGCCGGCAGAAGGTCGCCTGTGTGGTAGACGTTGATCTGCTTAACACAGTGACAAGGTGCCGGTCCCTGCGACAGGAAGTACCATACCAATTGCAATCGATATCAGGAAGCTGTATTCAGATGAACCAGTTGTTCATAGAATCCTAGAAGAGTAGACTCGGAAGGGGCCTGTAAGGTCATTGAGTCCAACCCCCTGCTCAATGCAGGAATCCACCTTCAAGCATCCCTGACAGATGGTTGTCCAGCTGCCTCTTGAAGGCCTCTAGGGTGGGAGAGCCCACAACCTCCCTAGGTAACTGGTTCCATTGTCGTACTGCTCTAACAGGACGTTTTTCCTGATGTTTTTCCTGGCTTCCTGTAACTTGAGCCCATTATTCCGTGTCCTGCACTCTGGGAGGATCGAGAAGAGATCCTGGCCCTCCTCTGTGTGACAACCTTTTAAGTCTTTGAAGAGTGCTCTCAAGTCTCCCCTCCATCTTCTCTTCTCCAGGCTAAACCTGCCCAGTTCTTTCAGTCTCTCTTCATAGGGCTTTGTTTCCAGATCCCTGATCATCCTGGTTGCCCTCCTCTGAACACGCTCCAGCTTGTCTGCGTCCTCCTTGAATTGTGGAGCCCAGAACTGGACGCAGTACTCTAGATGAGGCCTAACCAGGGCCGAATAGAGAGGAACCAGGACCTCACGTGATTTGGGAGCTCTACTTCTATTAATGCAGCCCAAAATAGCATTTGCCTTTCTTGCAGCCACATCGCACTGTTGGCTCCTATTCAGCTTGTGATCTACAACAATTCCAAGATCCTTCTCGTTTGTAGTATTGCTGAGCCAAGTTTCCCCCATCTTGGAACTGTGCATGTGGTTTCTTTTTCCTTGGTGTAGAACTCGGCTTTTATCCCTATATTAAGTCCCTTCTCTTCTTTAAGAAGAGGCCACACCTGGCTTCTGTACTGTTTCTGCCTGATTGCCGGTGTTTTCTCACTTCTGCTCTGCAGCAAGAACAGCAGCTGGGACTGTTTAAATGACCAAACCATTTGGCTGTTCTTTTCATCACGACTTTTTTTTTAAAAAAGAAGAGGTTAACAAAATAAAGGCAACAAAAAGAAGAAGAAAGTACACTCCGTATTTCTTCGATTGTAAGACGCCATCGATTCTAAGACGCACACTAATTTCAGTACCACCAACAGAAAAAAAACCCTCTAAGACACACCCGCGGTTCTAAGACGCACCCTGTTTTTAGAGATGTTTATATGGGAGAAAAAAGTGTGTCTTAGAATTGAAGAAATATGGTAATCATAGAATCATAGAATAGCAGAGTTGGAAGGGGCCTACAAGGCCATCGAGTCCAACCCCCTGCTCAATGTTGTGCAGACTTTATACTGTTAGTTTTACCCTACCCTGTGCCTGCTTACCCTACCCTGTGCCTGTTTGCATTCTCTTCCCCTCCTTATTGTTTTATTATGATTTTATTAGAATGTAAGCCTATGCGGCAGGGTCTTGCTATTTACTGTTTTACTCTGTACAGCACCATGTACATTGATGGTGCTATATAAATAATAATAATAATAATAATAATAATAATAATAATAATAATAATAAGGAATCCACCCTAAAGCATCCCTGACAGATGGTTGTCCAGCTGCCTCTCGAAGGCCTCTAGTGTGGGAGAGCCCACAACCCCACCAAGCAACTGATTCCATTGTCGTACTGCTCTTACAGTCAGGAAGTTTTTCCTGATGTCCAGCTGGAATAAATCAAAATCACAAAAGCAACCAAGGAATTCACTCATTGTACATCTTAGTGTATAACTGATATTTTTATGGGACTCATTTTGGGCTAAAACGTTCCAATAAATAAATATGAAGGGTTTTATCAATTACATTTTATCAGACGTTTATTTGAATTATTATTATTATTATTATTATTATTATTATTATTATTTATATAGCACCATCAATGTACATGGTGCTGTACAGATAACACAGTAAATAGCAAGACCCTGCCGCATAGGCTTACAATCTAATAAGTTGTAGTAAACAATAAAGAGGGAAGGAGAATGCAAACAGGCACAGGCAAGTGTAAACAGGCACCGGGTAGGGTGAAGCTAACAGTATAGAGTCAGAACAAACTCAATATTTGAAGGCTATAGGGAAAAGAAAAGTTTTTAGCTGAGTTTTAAAAGCAGTGATTGAGTTTGAAGCAACAGCGGTGTCTGTAAAAGATTCGAAAGAACCGTTTGCTGTTCTTCGTAAGCCCAGGAAGAGGCCCCGTCACGCCCTTCTCCTTCCTCTTCCAGGAGTGCAACCCCGAGAACCAGAAAGCGCGTCAAAAGCTGAAAGCGAAGGAATGGGACGAGTTGCTCAGCAAGGGGACGAGGCTGCACACCCTGCAGCCCGTGAAGGTCGGCTGCGTCTGGGAAAGCAAGGAGGCGGCGGGTGACGGCCCCGGCCCGGAGCTGAGGCTCCTGCAGCAGTTCACAGCTTCCCTTTTGGACGCGAGTACGGCCGAGGAAGAGCAGCTAGAGAGAAGCAACAAGAAGAAAACGAAGGACCAGCAAGGTGAGCCTGTGGGGTTCGGACTACGACTCCCACCATCCCCGACCCGTGGGCGAGCTTGATAGGAGTTGTAGTTAAAAAAAACACAACCATCTGGAGCGGCCTGGGTTGGGGCAGGCTAATATGGATGGGTCGATAGACTCCCTCACGATAAGGTTGCATTCATGTTTAGATAAGCCCTTTGTTCAGCACCATGAGGACTGGAACCTTACTTTATGGTTACCTTGAAGGGCTTTAGCTTGGTGGCAGGGCCCTGGCTTCGCATGCCAAAGGTACCTGGTTCAATCTTTGCCATATCTGTTTAATCCTTGGCAGTGGGGTGGACAAGTCCTATGGTTGCAGTCGGGAACTAAATGCTAGTCTGTGCTCATATGTCTTTATGAGATATATATCTTTATCTCCCATGACCCTAACAAACCAACCCATGCCCTTCCTGGACTTTGGCCCACTCCCTCCCATAGAGACCAGCCCACCTCTTTTTCCCACCGCTGAATCCCGTTAGCTTGTCCACCGCTCTGATCTCTCGGTTGGACTACTGCAACCTTCTTCTCTCTGGCCTTCCTTCGTCTCACATCAGTCCGCTGGTCTCTGTCCACCACTCTGCCGCTAAGATCATCTTCTTGGCTCGCCGCTCTGACCATGTCACTCCACTTCTGAAATCTCTTCATTGGCTTCCAATTCACTCCAGAATCCAATATAAACTTCTCCTGTTGACCTTCAAAGCTCTTCACAGTCTAGCTCCTGCCTATCTCTCCTCTCTAATCTCACACTATTGCCCCGCTCGTGCTCTCCGCTCCTCTGATGCCATGCTTCTCGCCTGCCCCAGGACCTCCACTTCCCTTACTCGGCTTCGTCCTTTTTCTTCTGCTGCCCCTTACGCCTGGAACGCTCTTCCAGAACACTTGAGAACTACAAACTCAATCACAGCTTTTAAAACTCAGCTAAAAACTTTTCTTTTCCCTATAGCTTTTAAATATTGAGTTTGTTCTAACTCCATACTGTTAGCTTCACCCTACCCGGTGCCTGTTTGCATTCTCCTTCCCTCTTTATTGTTTACTACAACTTTATTAGATTGTAAGCCTATGCGGCAGGGTCTTGCTATCTACTGTGTTATCTGTACAGCACCATGTACATTGATGGTGCTATATAAATGAATAATAATAATAATAAGTGAGCCTGGTTCGAGGCAGGGATGACTTTGGCTGGCAGCCACCAACTTCCGCCTTCCCTGCCCAAGCCTGGCACAGCCAATTTGAAACAATAGGTCACAGATCATACGTAGGGGCAGATTTTACCACCCCATAGCAACAACAGGTTTAGAGGCACACGTTTGCACCCCTGTCCTTCACAGGGAGGAGGCGGAGCTGGGGTGGGGTGGGGTGGGGAGATGCGTGACCTTGTACGGAACCCCAGAAGGGCAGATTTGGTGTAGACATGACTGATCTAGATGCACGACTGTTCCGACTCCGTATATAGCTGTTTCCTGCATTCCTATGCTATCCGAATGTGTGTGTTTAAACGGGGCCCTTTTCTGACGCTTACTGCCAAATCGTCTCCGTCTGGTTTGACTTGTGCTCCAGCTGTAAGAGAGAAGCTCCCTAAAATTCTGTTCTTCGCCCCCCCCCTACCTACCACCCCTTCTTTTTAGTCCTGGGGCAGCTGCTCCCCCTGCTTCACGGCAACGTGAACGGCAGCAAAGCCATCATCCAAGAGTTCCAGGAGTGCTGTCGGATGGGGCTGCTTCCGAGCAACGACGGCTCCGTCCCCGCCGCCGCGGACAGCCGGGACGCCAGCCCCAGCGCCTCCCGGGCCCAGACCCCTGTGCACGCAGGGAGCGCCATCCCTTCCAAAGCCAGGCTGAAGCGGATCATCTCCGAGAACTCTGTGTACGAGAAGAGGCCCGAGAACCGGATGTGCTGGTACGTGCACCCTGAGGTGCTGAGGAGCTATGGTCAGGAGAACCTGCCTGTCCCTTGCCAGTGGAGTTACGTCACGCAGGTTCTTTCGGCGGCCAAGGACGACAGCGGCAACTCTCCGGCGGCGGCGACGCAGACCGCTCCCGCCTCTGCGAAATGGAAGTCAGCGGGGAGCATGTCGATCACCAAGTTCATGAGGAGACCTCCGGGGGCCGGGCAGGTGAGACCCTTTTGGATAATCCGTTTCCCCTCCGCACCTATCCTGACTTCCTCTCTGGGCGGCAGCGAATTCCACCGCTGTCCCCGTTTTCCTAGATTGGGCTACAGACAGGTTGCGTTGCTCTGCCTGTTAATCTCAACACCCGCAAGGTTTTGGACCCACCTGATGCTCTTCAGATGTATTGGACTGCAATGCCCATCATTCTCTGGCAGCTAATGATGGGGATTGCACTCCCAACACATCTGGAGGGCTCCGAGTTGGGGAAGTCCGGTCTAGCTAGTGTGTAGGTAGACTCCCAGTAGTAGATTGCTTTCGATTAGAACTTTCTGGCCTGGTTCAGCGTAATGCTAAACCGTAGTTTATTTAACCCATAGTTTGTTGCCCTAACCAGGGTTGTCCGGCAGGCAAACTGTGGTTTGTTTTCTCAGTCCCTGGGTTGTTTTCCTTCCTTCACTGCCCTTCCTGTATCCCAAATTCCTTTGGGGTGCTGCTGCCAAACTGAGCTGGGGGTTTTGACCGCTCTTGCCCACATAAGTCTGTAGCCTGGCCAAAATGCCCCCTGGTTCTGGGTTCCCACGTAACGACAACCCAGCGATTGAACAACCCAGTGATGCCTGACGATGGCGCCTCCTGTTGTTGTTCCACAAAGGCCGAAACCACAGAGATGGATGGATTTCAGGCCGACACGGAGGAAGAGGACGATGACGACTGTATACTCATGGACACGCAGCAAAACAAAGGTAAGAGAACCAATTCAGAGGCACCCTTGTGACAGCCCCCTTTAAGCGGCCCTGATGTCCCACCCACCACTTTTTTTTTTTAATGCAGCACCCTCGGGGGCTGCCCAGAGAACAACGTCAGAATCTTTGCTTTGTCCAATGAGTGAACAATGGAAGAACTTCCTTCAAACGCTAGAAACCAAGGTCCTGTGTTCTTTCTGCCGGCAATAATGATCAGAGGCAAGGAGGAAAATGGGGCAAAAGTTAAGGACGCAGGAGCCCTGCTGGGTCCAGCATTCTGTTCACAGTGGGAAAACCCACAAGCAGGACACGATGCAACAGCACCCTCCCACCCATGTTCCCCAGCAGAACCGCCCAGAGAGCTTTTTGTGAACCGCCCAGAGAGCTTCGGCTATTGGGCGGTATAAAAATGTAATAAATAAATAATAATAAACAAATAAACTGGTGCACACAGGCTTACTGCCTCTGATGCTAGAGGTAGCACATAGCCATCAGGGCTAGTAGCCATGGCTAGCCTCCTCCTCCTCCTCCAGGAATTGATCTAACCCCCCCCTTTTAAAGCCATGCAAATGGGTGGCCATCACTACATCTTGTGGCAGTGAGTTCCGTAGTTTAGCTTGTGCCTTGTGTGAAGCGCTTCCTTTTATCTGCCCTGAACCTCCCACCCATCAGCTTCGTGGGACGGCCCATTTGGGGTTCTGGGAGAGGGAGAAAAACAGCTCCCTGTCCATCCTCTTCACCCCAGGCATCATCGAGTGCACCTCTCTCATGCCTCGCCTTGGCTTGTAACAGTGGGAGCCATCCTTTTCCTTTTGAGTGAAATGTTGTGTTTTCACAGCACCTGCGTCGGGGACCCCCGAAATCGCTTCAAAGACGGAGCAAGCCGCCGACGCCTCTGACCCCATTTGATATACCTAGCCCCCTCCCCTCCTTTTACTTCTCTGTATGTATGTAGAATTGTTTTAGCATCTTGTAAAACATTGGCGTGTACCTTTTGTGGTTTTTGTATAAGATACTTGAACATAACTCTGTGTTCCTTGTAAAGAGAAGACAGCACTTTGTTCCGCTTCGGATCGCCGGAAGCTCAAGTCATTTATTTTTAGTGGGGTGGGTGGGTGGGTGGGGAGGTAGCTGAGGAAAATATACAACCTGTAATCTCTCTAATAAAAGCATTATTGAAATTTTGGGAGGAGGCTCTGCCCGTTGAGTTTTATCGGAATGGATCGCGAGGGAGCAGGAGGCCGAGATGGCCAGGACGCTTTAAAAAATATTTGCTTTCGCCAAAAAATAAGACGGCTCAAACGTGTTAAAAGATTCAGCCCCCTGTGTTTCACCCATTCCTTCCTGCCATGTTCCAGAGGCGGGCAGATGTTTTGGCTTATAACTTCCCCGTTGGTTTGGAGAAAGCTGTCTTCCTCCTCAAAACCTCAGCTAGTCTCCCTCTCACCTAATCTCACAAGCAGGTTCATAGAATCTTAGTGGAGTTGGAAGGGGCCTCTAAGGCCATCCAGTCCATCCCCCTTTTCAATGCAGGAATCCACCTTAAAGCATCCCTGACAGAGGGCTGTGCAGCTGCCTCTTAAAGGCCTCTAGGATGAGAGAGGGTTGTGAGATACCCTTCCCCTGTAAGCTATTACTGAGGAGGGAGGCTCCGTTTCGTGACTTATTAGGCCTTTAAACCCCAGCTGGTCAAGGGGTCATTCTCCCTCCTTGTTGAACAGAGACGGGCGTCAAGCGTCCGCTATGTCCGGGAGGAAGGCCCCCCCCCTTTTCTTTGGTGATAAGTGTGGGGCCCCCACTTTCAACCTTTGCCCAGCTTCCTCCATCAAAGACCAACTTTTAGAACCAAAGTTGGAAGGGGCCTACAAGGCCATCGAGTCCAACCCCCTGCTCAATGCAGGAATCCACCCTAAAGCATCCCTGACAGATGGTTGTCCATCTGCCTCTAGTGTGGGAGAGCTCACAACCTCCCTAGGGAACTGGTTCCATTGTCATACTGCTCTAACAGGAAGTTTTTCCTGATATTCCACCCCCACCTTTATCATCATAGGTGTGCACCAGGGGTCTGCCGGATGTGCCCAGGCACACCCTAATGTCTCAAGCATTAAGCATCTCCTCAATTCTCCCCTCACTTGCAATGGCCCTCCCAGTCAGGCAAGTCGAACGCATTGTAGGGCATCAGCGTCTACCGTGTTTAATGAATAAATGAACAAAAAAATGTCCTTTGGATAATCAATAAGTGTTCACCTCTACAAAAAAAAAAACCCCTGGGTGCACTCCCTAATGAAATGTGCTGCCCACGCCTATGCTTATCATACACGCCCATCCTTCTCCGTGTTCTCATTCCTCCAAAGCCCAAACCAGGGGACACATTTAACGGCAGGAGGTATTTATCATAGAATCAAAGAACAGCAGAGTTGGAAGGGGCCTACAAGGCCATCGAGTCCAACCCCCTGCTCAATGCAGGAATCCACCCTAAAGCATCCCTGACTGATGCTTGTCCAGCTGCCTCTAGTGTGGGAGAGCCCACAACCTCCCTAAGTCACTGATTCTATTGCCGTACTGCTCTAACAGTCAGGACGTTTTTCCTGATGTCCAGCTGGAATCTGGCTTCCTTTAACTTGAGCCCGTTATTCCGTGTCCTGCACTCTGGGAGGATCGGGAAGAGATCCTGGCCCTCCTCTGTGTGACGACCTTTCAAGTATCTGAAGAGTGCTCTCATGTCTCCCCTCAATCTTCTCTTCTCCAGGCTAAACATGCCCAGTTCTTTCAGTCTCTCGTCATATATATAAAATAGAGAATATTCATATTCTCTGTTTAAGTAGAGGCTGAATGTCCTATTTGTCAGGGATGCTGCAGCGGCTGCGTTGAGCAGTGGGCTGGACTCGATGGCTTCCAACTGCGTGATTCTGTAACGCGCCAGGGCTGTGACCCTCCTTAGCGATGGGGCGGGCCTAGGCAAGCCCTTATATCCTTTCCCTCTTTCTGAAGCTGAAAGCTCATCGCTCAGACAACCCAAGTGGCTTCCTATCAGGGCTTCTTCCTTCATTTCCCAACGGTGGGAATCCCTGCAGGGGCGAGGCGACAGGTGTCCGCTCAGTCTCCCGCAGAAACACACACACAACAGCGCTCCGTGAAACATCTCAAAGCAGTTCCGCGGTGAAATTTCCTTTTAAAATCAAAGCAACGTCACGATACAGCCTTCCTGCATTGACTTTGGTACAAGTCGTTTACGAAATCAGTACATGCGGGCTGAATGCACAACAGCCTAAGAAGGAAGAGCAAAGGAAACTTGAACTAGTCATTAAAAACAGGCGTCTGTTGTCTCTGGCTTTCGATTCTCACCACCCCCTGCACGGCCAAAGCTGAGGAATTCTGGGAGGTTGTAGCCCAAAGCGTTTGGAGCCTATCAGGCTAGAGAAACTGGATCTCTTTGTTTGAAAGCGCTTCCGGGTTCATCCGAAGAGACCTTTCGCAAACCGGCGGATGGAACCGGCTAACATTTTAGGAGTGCTTTTAATGACAACGTCCCTCGAAAACGTTAAAGAAACACCTCCTTTGCCCTGAGGGTTGTTTACGGAGGCAGCTCTTTCCCCATCACCACATGGGAATGATAGGAATTGCAGTCCCAACACTTCTGGAGGGCATCAAATTAAGGAAGGCTGGTATAATTACGTATTTCTGGGACAGAGCTACTACCACGGAACACCCCACACCTCCAAATCTGTGTTCACGCAGTAAAAATGCCTGAAACGGGTTAACGGCATATCCGTAAAGGTTTCGTTCCCCTGCACCCTTCATGTCCTTACAGCTTCTAAGCCTTCCTCAGTGATGTCTCCCAGCTCTAGTCATGTCTGCAAATCCTTCTTTTAATACAGCTAACAGCTTATCTTGACCGGTTGTCATGGACTTCCTCCCGGCCCAGGATTAGGTAGGAGCAAAGCCCTTCGTGAAACGGACAAAGTAGAAAAAGGGAACACAAGCCGACCAGCCTCACTGCTGTCCCTTTCGCCGCACACTTCAGACAGGTCGGAGGTTTCATCTTTTTTGAGCAAAATAAATAAATAAAACAGACCCACCCACCCACCGCAGCCCTCCATCCTGAGGCCGGAAGGAGATGAAAATCTCTTGGAGGGCAATCGTAGGCGAAACCGTAGTGTAGCTAATAGAAAAAGCAGCGTCGCTAAAAACGCCCCTCTTGCTCCAACACAAGCGAAATCAGATCGAGTCCTCAACGCTCAAACCTGTGAGGCCACTCCGGCCGCTCTGACGGCAGGCTCCTAACGCGCTAGAAATCTGCAGTCTCTAGTGTTCACAAGACAAGAGATAACTGAGTGGTGGAGGCAGCGTTCTCGTCCGGTTCAGGGGGAGAAGGGGACTACACCAGGGTACAAACGGATCCAACCCTGGTTGCACTTTTTTATTAGTATTATTTTCACGACAGCGTCTGCACGGCCAGCAGGAGGTCCGGTTTCAGCACGCTTCCCATCCGTTCGGCTCCCGAAGCTTTTATGTCGGCCATCACGTCGGCATCCCAGGCAAATGTCAGGAGCGCAGAGGGCACCTCGGAGAAAGGAAGGAAGAATAAGACGTGATTGATATGAAGGACGGCAATTGAGAGAGCAATCGGGGCAGGGGGGGGAGTAGGGGTAGGAGAGTTTGGATTCCTGGATCCGATTCCTGGATCCGAGTCAGTTGTCCGACCTCGGACCCAGGAGTCCGAGCTCCCCGAGATCGGAAAAGCAGCCTCGGAGGGAAGGTAAAAAGGTGTTTCCGTGGGAGGCCAGGGGACTAGGGAGGTCGCTGTACAATAAATCCTCCCACACACCCACCCTCCTTACTTCCCCCTCTGCAACACCTCAGCTAGGCGGGCGACAATGCAGAGGAGCAGGAGCGCAGACGCGGACGTCATCCACATAATTGACAAAACCCTGTTGTCTAGAATGTGACTTTTTACACCGGTGAAACCAGAAGCCCTCTCCTGGAGAGATACCAGGAGCGCTTGCGTGATCATTTCAGCATAAGGAAGCCCGTGCTAGACCACGGTTTCTTCACAGGAGGGAGAAACATGCCACCAGGGCAGCCTCAGTTAAGATTTCTGGGCCGGGAAGTGAACACAGCCTCCCCAGGAGAAAGAACAAGGAGGCGTTGTCCGCGGATTATCCTGGGGTTTGCCTCTGGTCAGTTCCGGATCCTTTCTGCCTCAGTATGTAAGTGGCATTGCAACGCCCTCGGGTTTGTGACTGACATTGGCGCTGGAGGCTAAAACGTTTCACGTTTTAAAATTCGTCCAGAGAAAAACAAACCTTTTAACGTTTATAAACTAGATGTGTAATCACTGCTCAGTTATTGTGGTTTGGAGCATAATTAGGGCTACAACACTGGGCTGATTAAAGGGATCAAAAATCTTTCAGACCCGATTAATTGGGCATATATTTTTGGTTTAACACACACACCCCTTCAAAAAGTACTATTCTTAAATACAAGCACTTGGTGCCTGAACGGCTGGTTCGCACAACATGACATTAGCTTGTCATTGAGTCATGGGTTGTCGAATCTGGGGTTGTGCGAACCCGGCCACAATGAGAAACCATGGTTTGTTAACCACGAACAACCTGGAGTTCACAACCCAACAACAAAACCACGGGTTCTCTTGTGAGTTGGTTGTGGTTCACAAACCAGGGCTTGTTAGCACAGCTGGGTTCACACAACACAACAACCCACGATTCAATTACCCATACTCAACTTGCCGTGTTGTGTGAAGCCAGGCAGAGAAAGAGAGCCTGTAAGACAGCCTTCCCCAATGCGGTGTCATTAAAAAAATAAAACTAATTTCTACACCTATGTGGCAGTTGAGACATGCTCAAAAGTCCATGGGTAATGCGTGCAGGAATTGCCGAATGTCTAGGCTACTGGGCGGTATAAAAATGCAATAAATAAATGGATTAATAGGATTCGGAAATGGCTTTAAAAAGGGATTAGACAAGTTCACGGAGGAGAAGGCTATTAATGGCCACTAGACATGATGGCTCTATGCTATCTCCAGCATCAGAGGCAGTATACTGGGGAGAGTGAGATAATAGGACCCATTAGGGCCTCTGGTTGGCAACCGTGGGGACAAAACGCGGGACCGGAGAGGTCTTTGGTCTCACCCAGCTCTTCGGAGAGGAAAACCGATTTAGCAGGACACTTACCAGCCCGCATTCATTGAGGGCCAGGCTCTCGTCCGTCAGTTTGTGGCCCCCGGGTGCCAGCAGCTCAAAGGGCAGCCAGTCGTTCTGCAGGGTCTCCCGTACAAACTGGTGAAGCGCTGAGACGGGCTCTCGGGCATAGAACGTCCCTGCGACGGAAAAAGAAAACAAGGCTCCTAGCAATGACAAATCTTGATGAAATAGTTAAGAGCAGAGACACCACACTGACCACAAAGGTCCGCATAGTTAAAGCAATGGTATTCCCCGTAGTAACCTATGGCTGCGAGAGCTGGACCATAAGGAAGGCTGAGCGAAGGAAGATAGATGCTTTTGAACTGGGGTGTTGGAGGAAAATGCTGAGAGTGCCGTGGACTGCAAGAAGATCAAACCAGTCCATACTCCAGGAAATAAAGCCAGACTGCTCACTGGAGGGAATGGTAGTAAAGGCAAAACTGAAGTACTTTGGCCACATAATGAGAAGACAGGAGACCCTGGAGAAGAGGGAAAGTGGAAGGCAAAAGGAAGAGGGGCCGACCGAGGGCAAGAGGGATGGAGGATATTCTGGAGGGGACAGACTTGACCTTGGGGGAGCTAGGGGTGGCGACGGCCGACAGAAAGCTCTGGCGTGGGACGGTCCATGAAGTCACGAAGAGTCGGAAGCGACTGAACGAATAAACAACAAAAGTGTTCCGTGCGGGCTCAGAAACAGACGGGGAACGTTTAGACACGAAAACATTCACCTTGCTTACGGGGAGAAAAGTTCGGGGCCAGACACGTTTCCGGGAACGGAAGCTTTGAGAGGGCGAAACGGGAGTACGTCGCGAAAGGGGACATTTCGTTCTTGCTGGGATGTTGTGGTCGGTCAGTGGGGTCTGCGGATGCTCACACGTTGCTCCCTCCATTTATCTCCCAGGCAGAGTTAAAGATGTCCCTTCTCCCCCTCCGACATCTGTGGCTGCCCTGGGTGAGCTTAGACTCATAGAACAGCAGAGTTGGAAGGGGCCTACAAGGCCATCTAGTCCAACCCCCTGCTCAATGCAGGAATCCACCCTAAAGCATCCCTGACAGAGGGTTGTCCAGCTGCCTCTTGAAGGCCTCTAGTGTGGGAGAGCCCACAACCTCCCTAGGTCACTGAATCCATTGTCATACTGCTCTAACAGTCAGGACGTTTTTCCTGATGTCCAACTGGCAGTTGCGGTCGGAGGCGTGCGTTTCCCCGAGTGGGAAGCTGTGCCCGCCCCAACTGCTGAGCTGTGGGCTTTCAGGTGGAGGTACAAGTAAGAGGGCTGGGAGAGGGGTTGGGATGGAGGAGCGTCAGCCTGGACCTCCTCCGTCTGTTTGCCTGCCGGTCCACAGGAGGAGGTGGAAGTGAAGATGAAGGAGCTGAAGGAGCACATTGTGTGCTTCCTTTGCATGGGGGCTACTTCATCGAAGCCACCACCATCACGGAATGCCTGCACACCTGTGAGTAATGCCTGGGTGTCAAATGGCGAGGGGCTTTTTAAAGGAAGTTTTAATCTTCGCCATCTCCATGTGGGGCTGCGAAGGACCTCCGTCCGAAACCCCGCAGAGGCGCCACCAGTCGGCCGCAGCCAACGCTGGGTCGGTTGACCCAACGGCCAAGCGCGTGCTGCAATCGCGTGCGGCGGGGCCGGAAGGAAGCCCTCTCCGCTCACCTTGCAGGATGTAGCCGTCGGGAAAGCGGACCCGCAGCAGGGCGTAGTTGTACTTCCGCATCTCTCGCTGCTCCTCCTTCTCCCGCATGGCCTTGGTCCTCAGCATGGAGGCCTTCTCGACAGCTTCTGCCCTGCAGGGCGGGTGGCAGAGAAAGAGGCTCAGGATCGGAACGCAGAGCCGCCGGGGAGGAGCGAGCAAGGGAGGAACAGGGCAGGGGAAGGGGGCACGCGTGCGTACGCTGACGGACGTTGCGGCTGCCGTGTTTCAAGTGGGAACGCCTGGGGACGTGTTTGACTTAAGGTTCCTGTCCTCATGGGTCTACCCGATCCTTTTAACTGGAGATGCGGAGGGCTGGATCTGGGGCCCGCTAAGCCACGCCCCTTCCCCCCCGCGGCTCTCGAAGGTCTGAGAGAGACGGCCGACTCCGCTGCCGTCTTTTCACAGCTGCCAACGGCCGCGGACCCCAAGGGCCTTCAAAGGCAAGGCCGGCCTTTCCCCGTCCTGGGTCCCGCGCCCCCACCCCCCGGCCGACACCGCAGCCACTTGCTCACCGGAGCCTCTGCTCGCGTTTCAGCTCCTCGGCGGTGAGGTTGAAGAAGTCGCCGGGCAGCTCGAAGCGGGAGGCCTGGGGGGAGGGCGTGAAGATGCGGCGCTGCCGGTCCAGCTGGGCCCGGAGCGGCTCGCCGCTAAGCAGCAGCTCCTTGTGAGCCTTCAGGTCGTCCAGCTTCTCCAAGGCCGCCTCCTTCAGCACGTAGAAGTCCTCTGTGGCGTCTTCTGTCATGTGGGGGGGGGGGAGAGAGGAAGGGACAGTCACCCTGCCCAATCACCTCGGCTACTTTGCCCCTGTGAGCCCCGGTTCCACTACACCACTAACTCCAACTCCCATGATCCACGGCCGTTCAAAACAACCCACACTCAACCATTGGGTGCGGGTTAGCGTGTTGCGTGAACAGCTCCAGTGTGACGCCGGACGCCTACGAGACGCCAGACGCCCTATGAAGCCCTATGAAGAGAGGCTGAAAGAACTGGGCAGGTTTAGCCTCGAGAAGAGAAGATTGAGGGGAGACCTGAGAGCTCTCTTCAAATACTTGAAAGGTTGTCACACAGAGGAGGGCCAGGACCTCTTCTCAATCCTCCCAGAGTGCAGGACACGGAATAAGGGACTCAAGTTAAAGGAAGCCAGATTCCAGCTGGACATCAGGAAAAACTTCCTGACTGTTAGAGCAGTACGACAATGGAACCAGTTACCTAGGGAGGTTGTGGGCTCTCCCACACTAGAGGCCTTCAAGAGGCAGCTGGACAACCCTCTGTCGGGGATGCTTTAGGGTGGATTCCTGCATTGAGCAGGGGGTTGGACTGGATGGCCTTGTAGGCCCCTTCCAACTCTGCTATTCTATGATTCTATGAACCTAGGAAGGGGCTTTACGACAACCCTGTAGGGCAGGCTGGGGGTTTGGTTCGCCAGAGAACAATGCATCAAGGTGTCTCGGAAAAGCACGGAGGAAAGTCGCACCCAGAGCATAGAATCATAGAATAGCAGAGTTGGAAGGGGAGTTGATGCCGGATGTCTATGAGAACCTAGGAAGCGGCGTTACGACAACCCTGTAGGGCAGGCTGGGGGGATTCACACACACACCCCAATGCCCACGGGGAGCAGGGGTGTGTGTGTGTGTGCTAAGACTCAACGTGGCTCGCTTAAAGCCGCCCAGGGAGTTCAAGAACCGGGACCTTCCTGGCTCAGCAGGCCCTACCTTGTCCCGCAACACTCAGGGTGGCCTTTTCGAAGCCGACAGCTTGGAAAAACTCGTGCGTCCCCTCCAGGCAGTGAATCCTCTCCTAGAAGGAAGCCAAAACGGATCAACGCTGGAGGAATTCCTTCGCCTCCCAGTATCACCACTAATGCGATCGCAGCGGATGGGAAATCAGGGTTGTCGTTCACGGCTCTCGAGGAGGCTGGCGTTTATTCCAGTTTGGAACGTTGTGTTCGCGCCCTGCCTTCCTACCCACGGGTGCCAAAGGTGAGGCTGCTTAGCCCCCAAACTGGGAATTGCAACGGACGGTCATTAAAAGCCAGCCAAGTTTGGGACAGACCAAAACACAGGCTGGAGACCAGGGCTGCAGGTGAGTTCCGACTGCTCCTTTATGTGTATGATTATGTTTAAACCCTGCAAGTAAAAACCTAGCCGATCAGGGTGGGGGGTGGGGCTCCCTTCAAATGAATTCGAAGAAGTTATTCTCGCCCCACGGACATCCCTGAAGCCTGAAGACTGACCGGTGCTTTCCCCCAGCTCAGGACTTTAACAACTTCATCCCCACTGAGCCAAAAATTCCGACTGTACCATTTTCAGCATTTCACAAGGGCGGGGGAACAAAAACTCAGATGAAAGAGGCTGAAAGGTGAGAATTTTGGAGGATTTCCTCCTTGGGGAGGGGACAGGGTTTCCACACATCTTTTTAAATGCTGCCAGTTGAAGGATCTTCTGTCTTGCTTTTGATTTTTTCAAAACGCCCTCGGCATTTTCAGGAGCCCAGGAGTTCTTCCTGAATGCTTATTGGAGAGGGAGAGGCCACATGGTCCCCAACAGGCATTCACTAAGAACTGCTGGGCTCCTCCAAATGCCGAGGGAAGGGTTTTTTTAAAAAAAAAACCTAAAAAAGAAGCTACCTCAGCTTAAAAAAGATATGTGGAAACCCTGTCCCCCTCCCCAAGGAGAATTCCTCCCCACTCGAATTTTTCCCCCTCCCCGTGAAAAAACAACGCCTCTTTTGCAGGAAATTTCCTGAAAATCGGGGGCAGGATTTGACCCCGCACTAACTCAAGCCAAATTGCCCACTGAACACTTTGAGGCTGCCATTTTATTCCCTTTTACCCGAGAGTAAGTCCCACCAAATTCAATGGGGCAAACGTCAGACTGGGCGTGTTAAAAGCACACCCGTGACAAGCAGTGAAACTTGAATTCTTCAAGAGAGCTTCAGCTGTGGGGCGGTATATAAATGTAATTAAATAAATAAAATAAATAAATAAATAAATTCTCTCCTCAAAGGTTCTCCTTACCTCGGAATACCTGTCCAATGTCCGCAAGTAGAACCTGCTCTTGTCTTCAGGTAGGATTCTAAGCAGCTAAATTACGCGTCGTACGGTTTTCAAACTTCTGTGTTTTTTTCCATGTCCCGTTAAATCAGGCTTTCCCAACCTAGGGCCCCCGAGTCTTGCTGGACTTAAAACTCCCATCCTCTTTGACCCATTAGCCACGCTGTCCGGGGATGATAGGAGTTCTAGTCCCACATCTAGTCCTGCATTGAGCAGGGGGTTGGACTCGATGGCCTTGTAGGCCCGTTCCAGCTCTGCTATTCTATGATTCTATGAGCTTCTCGAGGGACCCATTACTGCTTTTAAAGCTCAGTTGAATTTTCTTCTTTTTTTCTACAGCTTTTAGAACTCGACTTTGTTCTTACTTTCACACCGTTCGTTTTATTGTCCCCTGTGCCTATCTGGTGTGTTCTCTTCCCTTTCTTATTGTTTTATTATGATTTTATTAGAATGTAAGCCTTTGTCTTGTGTGGCGCAGAGCGGTAAAGCAGCAGTTTCTGCAGCTGAAACTCTCCCCACGGTCTGAGTTCGATCCCAGCGGAAGCTGGATTCAGGCAGCCGGCTCGGGTTGACTCAGCCTTCCATCTTCCCGAGGTCGGTAAAATGAGTACCCAGTTAGCTGGGGGAAAGGTAATCATGGCTGGGGAAGGCAACGGCAAACCACCCCGCTATAAGGCCTGCCAAGAAAACGTCAGCTTCCCTCCAAGAGTCAGTAATGACTCAGTGCATGCACGAGAGGTTCCTTTCCTTTCCTAAGGCTTTGTGGCAGGGTGTTGCTGTTTTATTCTTTTACTACGTACAGCACCATGTACATTGATGGTGCTATATCAATACATAAATATAACAGAGAGAGACTGCTTTTATAAAGAAGAGAGGTGGGCACATTCACCCACTTACAACTGTCACCTGAAGCGGACCCACCTGGAAGACTCTGTTCTGAATCTTGATTTTTCGGTACTTCTCTTCCTCTGGGTGCAGGTGGATGTTATCGAGGTACCTAGGGAGGGAAGACAACGCGGGGTCATAGGATTCCCGAGGAATTCTCCTGCACAGCTTTTGCTGCCATCGCAGACGAATGCCACAAACACAGAGATTATTATTATTATTATTATTATTATTATTATTTATTTATATAGCACCATCAATGTACATGGTGCTGTACAGAGTAAAACAGTAAATAGCAAGACCCTGCCGCATAGGCTTACAATCTAATAAAATCCTAGTAAAACAATAAGGAGGGGAAGAGAATGCAAACAGGCACAGGGTAGGGTAAGCAGGCACAGGGTACGGTAAAACTAACAGTATAAAGTCTGCACAGATGGAACAGCATCACCCATCAGCCCCTGCTAGGACAGTCAACAGTGAGGGATGTTGAGAGCTGTAGATCAAAACCTCTGGAACTACCCATCACTGGATCAACCAGGTTGATCAGGGGTCTGGAAACAAAGCCCTATGAAGAGAGACTGAAAGAACTGGGCATGTTTAGCCTGGAGAAGAGAAGATTGAGGGAAGACATGACAGCACTCTTTAAATACTTGAAAGGTTGTCCCACAGAGGAGGGCCAGGATCTCTTCTCGATCCTCCAAGAGTGCAGGACACAGAATAACGGGCTCAAGTTACAGGAAGCCGGGAAAAACATCAGGAAAAACGTCCTGTTAGAGCAGTACGACAATGGAACCAGTAACCTAGGGAGGCCATGGGCTCTCCCACACTAGAGGCCTTCAAGAGGCAGCTGGACAGCCATCAGACAGGGATGCTTGAAGGTGAATTCCTGGTTTTAAATGTTTTAATTAGTTATATGATGCTTGCATTTGTGTTGTGCCCTGCCTCAATCTGGAGGGAGAGGCGGGTAACTATTATTATTATTATTATTATTATTATTATTATTATTATTATTAAAAATGATCGATCGATCTGCAATAAAAAGGACCGGCTGATGATTTGGCGCCGATTAAGGACAGGGTACGAGGAAGCACAGTTGACAGCGAGGGAAGCTATATCCCGTTCCGCACGCACACCTACTTGGCTATGGTCTCCACGCCGAGTCTGACCTTCTCACGGTCCCGGTTGAAGGTATGGATCTCCATGACGGACGCAGCCACGGGGTCTTTAGCAGCGTGCTGGGGAAACAGGAGGGCCCCCCTTGTCCGTGAGATAAAACCGGCGACCAACCCCTTTCGGGAGAAGAGCGGAGGCCCTCTCCACCTTTTTCTGCGCCCAAGCCGGGGAGACTCACCTCGAGGATGGCGTTTTTGACGTGCGTTTCCCTTTTGTCTTTTTGGACGGTGACCCCCGTTAAGGGGCAGGTGAAATAGACTCCCAAGACGGACAGGGCGGACGGGTTGTCCTCGACCTCGGGCACAGAGTTCTAGAGAGGGGGCAGGTTTCAGACAGGCATTCAGGAAAGGAGGGGAAATACATCACCGGGGTACGCCTCGCGCCCCGCTCTGTGGGGATCAGTTCTGCGAGATCGCCCCACCCCCTGATTTATTTGTTATTTAAAACATTTGTGTCCCGCCCTACATCACTCAGGGCAGCATACACATAAAATCACACAATACAAAACAATAAATATACACAGCTAAAAACAAATTAAACCATAAACCTAGTTAAAATTTAATTTAATTTAAAAACAGTAAAAGCAGTTAAAACAATGTGCCATCTTAGTGGATTTAACCATCAAAGTTAAAAAGCCATGTTTTTACTTGGCGTTGAAATGAAATCAGCGTCGGCGCCCGTCGGGCCTCCAAGGGGAGGGCATTCCACAGTCGGGGGGCCACCACAGAGAAGGCCCTCTCCCTTGTTCCATCATAGCGTATGTGTTGCGCTGGTGGGATGTGGAGAAGGGCTCCTCCAACAGATCTCAAGTCTCGGGCAGGCATATATAAGGAGAGGCGCTCTCTCAAGTATCGAGGTCCCAAGCCGTTTAGGGCTTTAAACGTCATGACCAACGCCTTGAAATCCGACCGGAAGCGTATAGGCAGCCAGTGCAGTTCGTTTAAGACCGGTGTTATGTGGTCTCTGTAGGATGTGCCCACCAGCAGTCTAGCTGCTGCATTTTGCACTAGCTGCAACTTCTGAGTCGTCTTCAAGGGCAGCCCCACGTAGAGGGCAATGCAGTAGTCTAAGCGGGATGTTACCAGTGCATGCACCACTGCAGCTAGGTTGTAAGGCCGTAGCTGACCCCAAGAACTCCGAGCCACTTGGCGCGGATGGCCTGGTGGCTCCCCGGACTTTCTGCCGTTTTCTCCCCTGTCCTAAAATGTTTCTCTGAAGGGCCTAAGCGACTGGCAATCAGCCCCCTCTGCCTTTCGCTCCGCCTGCCACCAGAATGCAGCCCCCCCCCCCAAGGGTTTCTCTGAAGTTGGATTCAGCCCTCGGGAACGAAAGAGGTTCGCACCCCAGGAAGCAAAACTTCCTTCTATGAGCACAGGAACGTAAACCGGGAGAATTTCCCTTGCTGGGCCAGCGCTGTGTGCTCCGGACGGGGACCAACTTCCCAAGGGCTCACGCCCCCCGAAAGAGATTTCCCATCCTCCGCTTCCCTAGGGGGGTTTTAGGCACCGAACCCGAGACCTTCTGACACGCAGCACTGCCGTGCCGAGATCTCTGGCTACATCCGCTCCCCGCTTCTTTCGTGGAAACCCGCTGCTCCTCGTCGTCTCCCTACCTTCCGATCCGCAGGCGCTGCGTTATCGCTCGCGGCTGCTTCAGCCATAAGCTCCTTCTTCACTGAAAAGAAAAAGGAGGACGGGTGAATGGCAAAGCGGCTTTTGGGGGATGAGGGATTCAGGATTTGTATCAGGGACAGGGAGCCTCTTTCCACAAAAAACAAATACCCGCTTACTGCAGCTGAAAACTCTTCAAACAGCAAAAAAGTGGAGAGAGACACGCTCACAGTAAAACTGATAACGAAGAAAGGACCCAATGAGCGGTTGAAGAACACAAATATAATCCCTTTCAGAGGATGTCGTTTGTGAGTATAGAATTTTTAACAAGCAATTGGTTTGACAGAATGCAAATGTAATAGCTTTCAGAGAACGCAGTTCAAAAAATCATAGAATAGCAGAGTTGGAAGGGGCCTACAAGGCCATCCAGTCCAACCCCCTGCTCAATGCAGGAATCCACCCTAAAGCATCCCTGACTGGTGCTTGTCCAGCTGCCTCTAGTGTGGGAGAGCCCACCACCTCCCTAGGTCACTGGTTCCATTGTCGTACTGCTCTAACAGTCAGGAAGTTTTTCCTGATGTCCAGCCGGAATCTGGCTTCCTTTAACTTGAGCCCGTTATTCCGTGTCCTGCACTCTGGGAGGATCGAGAAGAGATCCTGGCCCTCCTCTGTGTGACAACCTTTTAAGTATTTGAAGAGTGCTCTCATGTCTCCCCTCCATCTTCTCTTCTCCAGGCTAAACATGCCCAGTTCTTTCAGTCTCTCCTCCTAGGGCTTTGTTTCCAGACCCCTGATCATCCTCTGAACACACTCCAGCTTGTCTGCGTCCTTCTTGAATTGTGGAGCCCAGAACTGGACGCAATACTCTAGATGAGGCCTAACCAGGGCCGAATAGAGAGGAACCAGGACCTCACGCGATTTGGAAGCTCTACTTCTATTATAGCTTTGACGGGGCGGTATGTCAATGTAATCAATAACAGTAATTACCCTGGTTCCGGATGGCGTCCTGAGACGACGGGGGCCGAGGCTTGGCTTTCTGCTCCAGCCTGGCCAGGGCTGCGGCAGCCGCCATCTGGGCTTCATCGGTCGGCCCGTGGCGAGACTTGGAGGGCTCGGCTTTGGACTTCTCTTTGGGGTGTCTTTCCCTGCTTGAAGCGGGGGAGAAAGAGAGAAAAAAGAAGTCAGAGAGACATTTGAGGGCAGCCGGGCTTGAGAATTGCACGTAAGAATTGCAATTGCAGGGCTGAAGTTCAACTCTGCCTTAAGAATAAGATGCTTCCTGGCTGAAACCGGCCTGTACTGGGAATACCCAAGGGACAACAGCGGCAAGGCAGGGTGGAAAACGTTCTGCTGCTTGGCTTTGCCACAGGACGGCGCCCAGTTTGAGCACGGCGTTGTTCCATAACGTTAAGAGGCATGAGCCGACGCAGTAACCCTCACATCCAAAACCAAACTTGTAATTAACTTGGTCCAGGTGACGCTCTTTATACAGCATCAGAATTAGGAACCCAGAAAGCTGCCTCGGACTGACTCAGAGCTTTGGTCTTGTTGACGCTCTCTGGGATTTCAGGCAGGAGTTTGCCCAGCCCAAGCTGAAGGTGTCAGGAATCGAACCTTGGGCTCACTGGACCAACGGTCTGACTCTGTGTAAGGCCAACACCTGGGTTCCTTTGGTCCTCCGTCAGCTGCCACAGAAGCCTTTCCTTTCCCCCCTCCTCCTCCTCCCTCCCAATCCCCTTTCCTTTTGTGTCGTGTCTTTTAGATTGTAAGCCTGTGGGCAGGGACTGTCAAGAAATACTTTTGTAAGCCGCCGTGAGAGCCTTTTTTGGCTGAACGGCGGCATAAAAATCCTTAAATAAATTAAATAAATAAAGGGCTTCCAAGGAGAGTAAAAATAAATAAACATGCATCCAGTATAAATAATGAGGTCAGGATAGGAGCCAGTGTGGCCTAGCGGTTAGAGTAGTGGATTGGGATTCAGGAGATCTGGGTTCAAGTTTCCACTTGGCCACAAAAGCTCAGTAGGTGAATTTGGGCTGGTCCCGGACTCTCAGCCTAGCCTACCTCACAGGGTTGTTGTGAGGACAAAAACAGAGAGGAGGAGGAGGACCCTGTGAGCCACCCGGGGCTCCTTGCGAGAGGGGAAAAGGCAGGACATAAATGTAATACCGAATTTCTTCGATTCTAAGACGCCATCGATTGTAAGACGCACACTCATTTCAGTACCACCAACAGAAAAAAAAGCTTTGATTCTAGGAAATAATAAATGCACCCGCGATTCTAAGACGCGCCCTGTTTTTAGAGATGTTTATACGGGGGGGGGGGGGGGGGGAAGGTGCGTCTTAGAATCGAAGAAATACGGTAATAACGAAGCTCACTGGGTGACTTAAATACAACCGGTTTTGTGAACCGCCCAGAGAGCTCCGGCTATTGGGCAGTATAGAAACGCAATAAATAAATAACAATAAATATAGTTATTAAAATAATTCTAGAAATACATCAAAAGGCAGAAAGGAATAAACAGCTCTGTGAATGTCGCATCGGCCTCCCCTTACCCAGGTAGGGTTTGGGACCACAACACCCATCAGCCCCAGCCAGGCTGAGCGGTGATGGGAGTTGTAATCCCCAAACCCTCCTTCCCTAAAGGGCTGATGACGAGAGAAGGATAGGCAGGAGGGTAAAGGCTGGCTTTTGCGACTACAACTCCCATCACAGGGTGGGCTGGGGATGATGGGAGTTGTAGTCGCAAAAAAATGGGAGGGCATCAAAGTATTTCCCCGTAATTATGGTACCACCACCCCCACACACAACTTCCCCCTCCCCAAATTTTGCCCCCCTCCCCCTCCCCGGTGGGGGGAGGGGTGGTTACCTAGGCGACTCATTGAGTTTCTGGCCCGGCCCGGCTGTCTTGAACTGCAAGTCGGCCTTGATATCTTGGAAGAATTTCTTCATGGCGGCGACCGGGGGTGGGGGGCGCTCCCCGCCCCCTAAGTAGAACAAACCCCCCCGACCCAAAACAAATCCGCCCTCCTCCGCCCTCCTTTCCGGCAACAATGAGCCGAAAAACAGGAACCGGAAGTAGAGGCGGAGGAGGGGGAAGCAAAACGAGAGCGGCTTCCGGTCACGTGCCGACGCCGGCGCTGCCGCCATCTTGGGTGAGGGAAAGAGGGCGCGTCCATCTCTCGCTCTCGCTCTGGAAACAGACGCGGGCTGGATCAGTGGAGGCTGGTGCCTCGGGTTCAGGTGGGGCAAAGAATCCGCTCTGGGTTCAATACAGAACCAGCCAGTCACACAGAGGAGGGCCAGGATCGCTTCTCGATCCTCCCAGAGTGCAGGACACGGAATAACGGGCTCAAGTTAAAGGAAGCCAGATTCCGGCTGGACATCAGGAAAAACTTCCTGACTGTTAGAGCAGTACAACAATGGAATCAGTTACATGGGGAGGTGGTGGGCTCTCCCACACTCGAGGCCTTCAAGAGGCAGCTGGACAACCATCTGTCAGGGATGCTTTAGGGTGGATTCCTGCATTGAGCAGGGGGTTGGACTGGATGGCCTTGTAGGCCCCTTCCAACTCTGCTATTCTATGATTCTATATAACTAATTATACTGTTAGTTTTACTCTACCCTGTGCCTGTTTGGTGCATTCTCTTCCCCTCCTTATTGTTTTATTATGATTTTATTAAAATGTAAGCCTATGCGGCAGGGTTTTGCTATTTTATTGTTTTACTCTGTACAGCACCATGTACATTGATGGTGCTATATAATAATAATAATAATAATAATAATAATAATAATAATAATAATAACTCTTAAGAAGCAGTCGAAGGTGCTGGACCGTATCCTCAAAATGGGTTCAGCATCTTGGGTAGCTCCTGGCTGGTTCTGATTGAAACCCAGAATGAATTCATAGCCCCACCGGAATAGGAGCAACCAGCCTCCCCTCGGCAAACATCTCAGGTCCTTTCGAGTCCAGCAGCCTGTTTTCCATAGCAAGCGCAACAGTAGAAGGGGGCAAACCACAGCTGTAAAGGCAGTGTGGTGTAGTGGCTAGAGTGCTGGGCCGTTACTTGGGAGACCTGGGTTCAAATCCCCCACATGAAGCCCTCTGGGTGACTTTGGGCCAGCCGCTGACTCTCAGCCTCACCTACCTCGCAGGGTTGTTGTGAGGGTAAATGGGAGACGAGGAGGAACATGCCAGCCACCTTGGGTTCCTCAGAGAAAAAGATGGGGATAATAAATAATAAAGCAGAGTGAGCATATGAAAAGGAGGACAGGGCTCCTGTATCTTTAACAGTTGCACAGAAAAGGGGATTTCAACAGGTGTCATTGGTATGCATGCAGCACCTGGTGAAATCCCCTCTTCATCACAACAGCTGCAGGAGCTATACTACAGTGACCACATACAGAAGAAGGCAGGTGTCCTGCAGCTTTAACTGTTGTGATGAAGAGGGAATTTCACATGGCACCTGCTGAAATTCCCTTTTCTATACAACTGTTAAAGATACAGGACCCCTGTCCTTCTTTCCATAGGGCCACCCAAAATAAAGCCAAAATAAAGCAGGGAGTGAGATTTATCGTTCCCAACTCATCTGTGGCTGAGTTAGAAGCTCGATGCTCTAAGCATCGTTTTGGAGGAAATCAAGTGTTTCCCTTGATAAGGAGACGTTCTCAAAATGCATCAGAAACTACAAATATTCAAAAGCAGCAGCGGCGGCGGCCAGCCCATGTTCCCCGGCAAATGGCATTCGCAGGCATGTTGATAAGAGATAGCCGCAGAAGTCATTCACAGCCAGATCTTCCTCTGCAAATCTGTATGATCTCCTTTTCAAGCTGTTCTCCGTCAGCGGCTGCATCCAGTGCTGACTTCCGAGTGCTTCATGTGTTTGCCGGGGATATTTTTTACCGGCTTCAGGCTGGTAGAATCATAGAATCATAGAATAGCAGAGTTGGAAGGGGCCTACAAGGCAATCTAGTCCAACCCCCTGCTCAATGCAGGAATCCACCCTAAAGCATCCCTGACAGATGGTTGTCCAGCTGCCTCTTGAAGGCCTCTAGTGTGGGAGAGCCCACCACCTCCCTAGGTCACTGATTCCGTTGTTGTACTGCTCTAACCGTCAGGAAGTTTTTCCTGATGTCCAGCTGGAATCTGGCTTCCTTTAACTTGAACCCGTTATTTAGTTCACCATGTGAACTATACTGACAAGACACCCAGGGGAAGCGCAGGGAGGTGGGAGAAAGGGAGTCTGTGTTGGACGTGGGAGGGGATGCTAGTGGGAGAAGTACAGGGATTGGTCAGGGGAGGCTGGCATATTTCTGCTCATCTCTGTGAAGAAGGGAGGGAAAGGGAAAACTGGAAGAGAGGCATTTGTAATGCGAATGAGCCTCCTGGCCCTTGTGGAGTTTGCCGCCTGTTAAGCATTTTGAGGCCACCAGCACAATTCACAGGGCAGGCTGGGTGTGGCGGCAGGCTGGGAAGGCAGTGCCAACTTTGTACCCTCGGGCCCAGGGCGAAAGTAAGCCAGCCGCACTTGCAAGCAGAGACTTGATCGAGAATAATAATTCACGTTCGTCTGGGATGCGATGCCATGTCTCTGTCGATTTTCTCCTTGATGCCCTCTGGCACACACATTGCTGCTCACATGTTCATGTGCCAACCATAGGCACATGGCTAAGCATTTATTTATTTATTTATTTATTACATTTCTATACCACCCAATAGCCGGAGCTCTCTGGGCGGTTCACAAAAATTAAAACCATTCATAATATAAAACAACAGTATAAAACCATAATATAAAATACAAAAAAAGCATGTCAGGCAGTGTGGTGTAATGGTTGGATTATCGGACTAGGCTGCAGGAGACTCGGGTTCAAATTCTGTCGCTTGGCCAGGAAGTTCACTGGGTTGTCGTGGGCTGACCGCTCTTTTCTCTGTTTTGCCTGTTTTATAGGGCCGTTGTGCGAGTATAAAGTGGAAGAGGGAGGTCTGGATATGTGACCTTGGACGCTTCGGGCATGTGCAGAATGCATCCCCCACCCCGTATTATGAGAGGAAAGAAACCTGCAAAACACAGCATTGCAAGGATGCAGTGCCTTAGAGCATGTGCAGAATGTACCTCCTTATTATGAGGGGGAAGCAGCCACAGCTGTAAGGATGCAGTGCCTTAGAGCATGTGCAGAATGCACCTCCTTGTTATGAGGGGGAAGCAGCCACAGCTGTAAGGATGCAGTGCCTTAGAGCATGTGCAGAATGCACCTCCTTGTTATGAGGGGGAAGCAGCCACAAGGACGCAGTGCCTTAGAGCATGTGCAGAATGCACCTCCTTATGAGGGGGAAGCAGCCACAGCGGCGTGGACGCAGTGCCTTAGAGCGCGTGCAGAGAGCCCCTCCTTGTTATGAGGGGGGAAGCAGCCTTCAAAACACATCTGCAAGGACGCAGTGCCTTAGAGCATGTGCAGAGCGCCCCTCCTTGTTATGAGGGGGAAGCAGCCACAACGGCGTGGACGCGGTGCCTTAGAGCGCGTGCAGAGAGCCTCCCCTCCCTGGTGCCGCCCCCTCCCCCCCTCGACCCCCCGCAGCCTGCCGACCAATCCCGCTCCTCCCCCTGGCCCCGCCCCCTCCTCCCGGCGAGCTCCGATTGGGCGCCCGGCGCGGCGCGCGGTCCTCCGGCCCCGCCCGCCCATGAGCCGCGCGGGACGCGGGCGCGCAGGGGGCGGGGAGCGACAGGGCGGCGGGCCAATGGGCTGCCGGCGAGCGCGCCCGCGCGCGCGGTCCCTCCTCCCGCCCCCCCCCGCTCCTGGCCGGCGGCCACGCCCCCTCCCCGGTTGCCTGGCGAAGCCTGAGGCCTGGCTGGGGCCTGCTCGCCCGCCGCCGCCGCCGCCGCCGCCGCCGAGATGCCGCACGGCTTCAAGGCCGGGGACCTCGTCTTCGCCAAGATGAAGGGATACCCGCACTGGCCGGCCCGGGTGGGTGAGAGAGAGAGAGACGGAGTGGGGGGGGGGAGGGAGGGAGGGGGGTATATAATATTAATATATATATATATATATATATATATATATATATATATATATAAACAAGGGTGGGGGGGGAAGCACCGTCGCCTAGCAACCGCGCCCCCTCCCCCCTCGGTCAAGGCCTGTGCGGGGGGGGCTCGGCCTCCCCCCTCCCCTCCTTGCAGCGCAGCCCTCCACGTGACTGGCTTTGCATGGGGGTGGGGGGGTGAGTGAGTGAGTGAGTGAGTGGGGGGCCAGCTTGGGTGGGCAGCAGCAGGCCCCCCCCGCCTTGCATGGTGGGGCGGGGCCATGTGGGGGGGAAGGGAGGCGGCTCCCCCCCCTCTCGGAACTCTGCACGGGCCCCCTGAGCATGTTTTGCAAAATCTAGGTGCTGGGGGGGGGGTTAGCCTCTTTGGCTCTGCCCCTCCCTCCCTCCCTCCTTCCCAAGATTTTGCTGCTATTATTATTATTATTATTATTATCATCATCATCATTATTATCATCATCATTATTATTATTATTATCATCATCATCATTATTATCATCATCATCATTATTATTATTATCATCATTATTATTATCATTATTATTATCATCATCATTATTATCATCATCATCATTATTATTATTATTTCTTTGCAAGGGGGAAAAAGGCGGGATATAAATTTAATAATAATAATTTATTTATTTATTTATTTTATTTATTACATTTCTATACCGCCCAATAGCCGGAGCTCTCTGGGCGGTTCACAATAATGACGATATATACACACATATATGTATAGATTTATTATGGCATTGCGTGTACATGCATGATAATATCAGCACCTATGCATATATAGGCAATGTATAACATGTACAGAGACAACAGAAGAGCCCTAAGGCTGGGTCAGGGCAAGGGTCCGTCTAGTCCGGCACTCTGTTCACACAGTGGAGGAACAGCTGCTGACCAGGGACCAATAATAATAATAATAATAATAATAATAATAATAATAGCATTGCAGTAGGAGCGTTGGGGAGGTGTGACTGGAGGGGGGGGAGAATGTACCTTCTAAGACCCTTGGAGAAGTTTAGGCCCATACATATATGCGCATATGTATATGTACAGGGGTGTGTGTGTGTGTGTGAGTGTCTCTAGGTGTGACTATATATATGTGTGTGTGTGTATGCATATGTATACATGTATGTATATTGCGTGTGTGTGTGTGTATAAATATATATATGTGTGTGTATGCATATGTATATACGTTATTGTGTGTATGCATATGTATACATGTATGTATATTGCGTGTGTGTGTGTGTATAAATATATATATGTGTGTGTGTATGCATATGTATATACGTTATTGTGTGTCATATGTATATATGTTACTGTTGCACCTGTATCCTGCTTTGTTGGTCCCTGGTCAGCAGCTGGTTGGCCTCTGTGTGAACAGAATGCTGAACTAGATGGACCCTTGGTCTGATCCAGCCTTAGAGCTCTTCTGTTGTCTCTGCATATGTTATACATTGCATATATATGCATACGTGTTGATATTATCATGCATGTACATGCAATGCAATAATAATACGTATATGTGTATATATGTTGTCATTATTGTTAGAGTTATATCCTGCATTTTCCCCCCTTGCAAGGAACCCAAATCAGCAGGCATGGCCCTCTTCCTCCTCCCTGTTTCATCCTAACAACAACCCTGTGAGGTGGGTTAGGCTGAGAGTCAGGGACTGGCCCAAAGTCACCCAATGAGCTGCCGTGGGCAAGTGGGGTCTAGAACCCGGATCTCCTGACTCCCAGTCCAATCCTCTAACCACTACGCCACATTGGCAATGCAATATATGCATATATTGTGGATATATAACTGCAATATATATATGATGTGGTATATGTGATGCTGTATGTATGGGTATGCTGCCCCCTGCGTTGCTCTAGCAATATCTAGGAAAAATGGGGAGGTTCACGTTAGATGCAACACCTCCTGCCCCCTGGCAAGACTTTGCCTAGACAAGTTTGAGCCCAATTATAAATATAATTTTGCGTTGTGTGAGATTAGTTGGCGAGGCTTCGTAATAGTAATGTTTGGGAGAAGTTGGGGTGCACCCCTTGACTGCTCCCAGCAAAAAAAACCATGGAACTATTTCAGCATGTGTATGTGTGTCTATATGCTTGCGCACATGTATGTAATATGTTTGTATGCAAATATGAGGGGGGAGAAGGAGGCTTTTCCTTAGGGCACCCCACAAGTCTTGGCTTTTGGGTATCTTTGTTTAGCAGCATTGCCTGCATACGCTGTCTTCACCCAAATGTTTACTGGGGACACTCTTTAACTTTTTGGTCCTGAAGCACCTTGCAAAGGATATGGAAGAATAAGGGAGGATTTCCCCCCCTGCACTCCTAGGTTTCGCACGGGTTGGCCCTGGCTGCCATCATCTCGGGAGGAGATGTGGTTTCCCCACCACCCCTCTTTTCCCAGGTCTTTGCAATTTGACGGCGTCAATTTGCACCCCACTTATTTCACCCCACCATAGAGTGGAGGGTTGGACCCATATGCCGATCGTGTCTAGGCGGGCACAAGTTTCACCTTGTGCGATAAACGCCATCCAGTGCGTGTGTGCGACCTCCCACAATTCTCTTAAAACCCCAAACTGCAAAAGCCCAGAACCTTAGATATTTGTTACTCTGTTGGAGAGCTCTTGTGTAGTGGATAGATGGTGCGGGGGGAGGATTCTCGCTCCCCGCCCCTGCATAGAATAGCAGAGTTGGAAGGGGCCTACAAGGCCATCGAGTCCAACCCCCTGCTCAGTGCAGGAATCCACCCTAAAGCATCCCTGACAGATGGTTGTCCAGCTGCCTCTTGAAGGCCTCTAGTGTGGGAGAGCCCACCACCTCCCTAGGTAACTGATTCCCTTGTCGGACTGCTCTAACAGTCAGGATGTTTTTCCTGATGTCCAGCTGGAATCTGCCTTCCTGTAACTTGCGCCCCTTATTCCGTGTCCTGCACTCTGGGAAGATCGAGAAGAGATCCTGGCCCTCCTCTGTGTGGGAGAGCCCAAAACCTCCCTAGGTAACTGGTTCCATAACTGGTTTCTTTGTTGTACTGCTCTAACAGTCAGGAAGTCCCAATCTGGCTTCCTTTAACTTGAGCCCGTTATTCCGTCTCCTGCACTCTGGGAGGATCGAGAAGAGATCCTGGCCCTCCTCTGTGGGACAACCTTTTAAGTCTTTGAAGAGTGCTATCATGTCTCCCCTCCATCTTCTCTTCTCCAGGCTAAACATGCCCAGTTCTTTCAGTCTCTCCTCATAGGGCTTTGTTTCCAGACCCCTGATCATCCTGGTTGCCCTCCTCTGAACACGCTCCAGCTTGTCTGCGTCCTTCTTGGCAACCAGTGGGTGCCATAATTTGGACGCGAACCTTTCTGTAGCTCTGCAAGACTGAGCAGTTGAGTAAAAGCAGACTATGCCTTAAACTTTTGGCATCGATTCTTCTCCTCTGGTGCAACAGATTGGGAAGAGGTGAATCATCCTGCCCTCCCCTCTGGATTTTGTGTGGCTTGACCCTATATGTTTGCCCTGATCTTGGTGGGGTCCTCCTTCCCCCCTCACCCTTCGAAACATTATACAACAGAGCAGCTCTGGATATTTTGTACCCGGTTGCGCAAGCTTTGTGAACTGGGGGAGGCCTCCTCAGAATTTTGCACGGTTGTTTTTCCGTCTGCTTTAAATGCACCTTCCATTGTGTTCTGCTCTCTGTTGTAAGTGCATGGAAAGAAAGATGGGCTCGTAGCTCAGTGGCAGAGCAGCTGCTAGCATCTTGAAAGCCTTGGATTCAATCCTCCGCATCTCCAGCAGAAAAATAGCATCAGGTGCAAGTGGTGGCAAAGCCTTCAACCAAAGTCCCTTGAGTGCCTTTCAGCTGCTGTGTGCAACCTGGCACCATCCTTCAGTGGGTTTCATTTTCCAGCTGTTCTTCTGGGCGCCTCTGTGTCAGGGCAGGCCGCAACGCAAACAAGCTAGGAATAAGCCACAGGTCTGGGTTCAGACATCGCGACAAGCCAGGGTTTAAGCAAGCTGCACTTTGTAACAAACTGGGGCCTCTCTTTCCTGCTTTGTAGCTGGTTTGTTTTCAGGGATGGGTCTGAGCACAGCAGTAAGCCGGATTTTAACGAACCACTCCGTGGCGTTAGTGTAATCATAGAATAATAGAGTTGGGAGGGGCGTGTAAGGCCATCAGGTCCTACCCTCTGTTCAATGCATGTAGTTTTGCATGCAGAAATTTCCAGGTTCCATTCCAAACACCTCCAGTTCAAAAAGAACCAGGTAACAGGTGATAGAAAAGATGCTTCCCTACCTGAGACCCACTACCCATCCGAGTGGACAGTACTGGGCTACACGGAAATTGACTTGATGAAAGCCACTGTGGCGTAGTGGCTGAATTGTCGGACTGGGAGTTGGGAGACCCGGGTTCGAGTCCCCGCTCAGCCGTGGAAACCTGCTGGGTGACTTTGGGCCAGTCGCAGGCCCTCAGCCCAACCCACCTCACAGGGTTGTTGTGAGGATAAAAATGGAGAGGAGGGTTATGTACGCCGCCGCCTTGGGTTCCTGGGAGGAAAAAAGGCAGGATATAAATGTAATAAATACATAATAAATAAATAAAAGGCCATTTGCTACATTGCAAGTAGGTGGTCCTGTTTTCGCTTTCTGGGGGTTGCATATATATCCCCCCCCACCCAAGCCTTGGCCAAAATGGGCTATTTGCAAACCAGACTTTTAGAGTGGTGGACTCCCTAAACCTTCTCTGCCGTGCCTTGAGTTTTGGACACTTTGGCATGGGCAAGTTACGATTCTTGGATCCGGTGATCTTGCACAGGTTGGGCCCATCCCTGCGGCTTTGGGGTGCTTCCCCCCCCCCCCAAACCCCACCAGAAAAAGGATGCGGAGTTTGCACCCAAAACTATAGCCATCACTTCCTGGCTTTCTTACTGTCAAAGCTGCCCTGTTCCCCACATGTTTTTCAACTTGGCTTGCCCAAGCTAAATGCAGGAAGGGGGATCGTGGCAACGTAGCTCTCTGCGTGTGCGATACTAAGCTCCACAAAATCCAGCCGCCGTACTCTTGACCTCTGTGCATCTTTCTTCTAAGAAATGTGCGAGAAGGATTAGTTGGGTCTCGGGAATCCGGATAGCTGAGCCGTGCACGTTTTTAAAATGAAAGCTGGGGGCATGGTTTATGCCTGCCTTCCACACCCACCCACCCAAAATTTTGCCTTTAGAGTAAAACGATGTCGAGCTTGGCACCAAGTTTTATGAAAGACATTCAGAAGCTGGAGAGCTGAAGAGCAAGGCAATTTTGTGGGAGTCTATTCCGGGCATGTTTGGATCATTCAAGCACTTCTGACACTGGGGGTGGTCAACTTGTATCCCTCCAGATGTTTGGGGTGACGACATCCAGTAGTTCTTGTTAGCATAGCCCAGCCTTCCTCAACCTGGGGCGCTCCAGATGTGTTGGACTACAACTCCCAGAATGCCCCAGCCAGCTGGCTGGGGCATTCTGGGAGGTGCAGTCCAACACATCTGGAGCGCCCAGGTTGAGGAAGGCTGGCATAGCCAATGTGAGGGATCATGGGAGTTGTAAGCTAAAACATCTGGAGGGCCGTAAATGTCCTACTTTTGCTTATCCGACAGTGGGGTTATCCAGTCTGGAGAGGCGGTTGCTCATTGCATCTCTGTATGAGTCACTGCTCCAGAATGATGCCCTTCCAATCAGGAGGTGCGCCCCAAGCAGTGATTCTCACGGGGGACAATTGGACCTGGTTCACACAACATGGCAAGCCTGAGCATGGGTTGAATCGTGGGTCGTTGTTGAATCGTGGGCTGTATTGCGTGAATCCAGCCACCGTGGGTTGTGAGTAACCCACAGTTCACAACCCAACGATCTCCTTCTGGGTTCTTTGCAGTTCACAAACCACAGGTTGTCGGCACGACCGGTTTCACCCAACACAGCGGCCTGCGATTCAACGACAACCCATATTCCACCGTTACTCTGGCTTGCCATGTTGTGTGAACCGCATGTACGTGTTCGTCAGGTAATCGAATTAGAGAGTTCGAAGGGGTCTTGGAGGTCACCTAGACGTACCCCCCTTGCTCAATGCAGGAATCTTTCTGGAATCCCTGACAGATGGTTTAAGTAACTCCATAAGAGCAGAGCTCATCACCTCCCACGGTCACTTCTCCTGTGAAGCAGCTCAAAGTCTGGCTGTTTCTCCAAATGTGTCCCTGAAATCCGCTTCCCTGCTGTTTCCCTCCCAAGGAACTCTGGAACTCCCTTACCAAGGTGGCTCCTTTTTTTCAATTGTCCTTCGGCTGCAAGCAAGCAGGTTTTTTCCTTATTGAGGCAGGGCTTTGCGTTGCTAAACCGTTTGGTTTCCTGAACCGGCGTTTTAATTGGCGGGTGCAGTTTTATTGCTTATTTCTTTTTCGCGGATGTGTTTTGAACCTCCCCTTAACTGCCGAGCTTTCATGCGGCGATGTTTGCGTTATGCCACAACCGTTTCTGTGTTTAATTCTTGTCAGCTACCTCGAGCGCTATTTTTAGTGGAAAGGCGGGATGTAAATAAATAAGAGGCAGAGGCGACCGCTCTTGGGTCTGGGGCTGTTTGGCTCGCTGCAGCCTTTCATTCTTCACGTTTGCCTGCACGCTAGCATTTGTTTCATGGGGCGTAGTGTGGGTCAAATGAGTTGCCAACCTAGAGGTGAAAATGGGGTGGAGAAATCGGCACAAGAACCTCAGAAGACCCCTGCTGCATCCATCTAGTCCAGCACTCTGTTCACATAGTGGCCAACCAGCTGCCGACCAGGGACCAACGAAGCAGGACATGGTGCAACAGCACCCTCCCGCCCATGTTCCCCAGCAACTGGAGTATATAGGCTTTTACTGCCTTTGATACTTAAGAACATCAGAAGAGTCCTGGGCCTGTTTAGCCTGGAGAAGAGAAGATTGAGGGGAGGCATGATAGCACTCTTCAAAGACTTAAAAGGTTGTCCCACAGAGGAGGGCCAGGATCTCTTCTCGATCCTCCCAGAGTGCAGGACACGGAATAATGGGCTAAGTTACAGGAAGTCAGATTCCGGCTGGACATCAGGAAAAACTTCTTGACTGTTAGAGCAGTGCGACAATGGAATCAGTTACCTAGGGAGGTTGTGGGCTCTCCCACACTAGAGGCCTTCAAGAGGCAGTCTGTCAGGGATGCTTTAGGGTGGATTCCTGCATTGAGCAAGGGGTTGGACTCGATGGCCTTGTAGGCCCCTTCCAACTCTACTATTCTATGAGTCTATGGATCAGACCAGGGGTCCATCTAGTCCAGCACTCTGTTCCCACAGTGGCCAACCAGCTGTCGATCAGGGACCAACAAAGCAGGACATGGTGCAACAGCACCCTCCCACCCATGTTCCCCAGCATGTTCACCCATGTTCCTGGTGCACACAGGCTTACTGCCTTGGATACTGGAGGTAGCACACAACCATCAGGTAGAGTAGCCGTTGATAGCCTTCTCCAGGAATTTATCCAACCCCTTTTGAAAGCATCTGTAGCAACAGATGTTCTAGGCAGTCTGCTGCGATGGAGGGAAGGAAGTGTTGAGGCACTCAACCCACTACCCCTTTCTATGGCCCTGTGGGAATAAGTGAGTTGCCCACTGGTTTCTATGTTAGCCCTTCTCGTGTGAGCATATGTGAGTGTGTGTGTGGTGGGGCCGAGCTACACATTTTTGCAGCTACACATTTTTGCAGCACAGCAAAAGAGCCTGCTTTATTTATTTATTTTATTAACATTTTTATACTGCTCTGGAAACTCAACCGTTGAGTGGCGTTTTCACACTGTGTAGAGAAACGTGTCGTCTGGACTGAGCCTGTGTGTATTGGTTGCGTTGTGTAACGATCTGTTGCTTAATGTTTTATGTATTAATAAAAGAGAATAAAAAAAAATGAATCGCCCAGTGAAACGTAGGCTGCCTCCCTCCATCATTAATCGTTTTGGGTTTGAACCATCTAAAAGGTTGAAGCGGCTGTTCTGAGTCTGAACGACTGGTGTCAAGTCGCATTTCTCTGCGTTTTTGGCCCTTCGGTCTCCGTCCCTCCGCGCCACTGAAATGTGGCCGCTGAGCTCTCGTCTGAAATGGGTGAAAGAGGACCCCAACCTCTGGACCTAAGCTCGTACACGTTCCTCTCTTCCTGCCTCTCCCCACAATTTTATCCTCTAGCCAATTGGGTAGGTTAGGCTGCCCGCGATCACCGAGCGAACTTGGCGGCCGAGCGGGGATTTGAACTCGGACCCTGCCAGATCTAGTCCGGCACTCTTAACCGCGCTGCTTCCACGCTCGGGAATGTGCACGCAGTCCCCTGACCCCCGTTTGGTTCACTCTTCGTTTCAGATTGACGACATAATTGACGGCGCAGTGAAACCTCCTCCCAATAAATACCCCATCTTCTTCTTCGGAACCCACGAGACGTAAGTTCGGGCCTTGGGGAGAGATGGCGGGGGGCTGAGGGCTGGGGGGGGTGGGAATCCGCCTGCTTGATGCTGCTTTCTGACAACCGCCCCCCCTCTTCTCACTAACGTTTGCTTTTTGACGCGTTCCCCCATCGCAGGGCGTTCCTGGGCCCCAAGGACCTGTTCCCTTACGAGAAATACAAGGACAAATACGGGAAACCCAACAAGCGGAAAGGCTTCAACGAAGGATTGTGGGAAATCCAGAACAATCCTCATGCCAGTTATAGCGCGCCTCCGGTGAGTGACGTGTAACGACTCTCCGACTGGGTCCGTAGTCATTCGGTTTGCAGCCGGTCCGTTGCGTTGGCGAGATAGCCGTCGGTCACGCTACGCTACATTGATTTTGGGGGGGGGGGGTTTTCCTGTTGGAGCGTTGAGAGCGTGTCGTGGGTGCTCTCACAAAATGGCTGCCGGGGCGGCGGGCGGGGCTTCTTCGTTCCTAAAATGGTGGCCATCGAGCGCTTATTTCCCAGAAGGCAAACTGGTGAGACTGAAATAAAATAAATGAAGTAACCTGTCCAAGAACCTCTGAAGTCCCGAGGCAGTGGTGGTGGGGGTCTGAGCTCCGAAACACAAGACCCGCTTTTTTTTGAACCCCGGTAAAGTTGGTGCTTTGCAGCAGGCAAGCCTCCCAGTTAAAACAATTGTTTTCATTTCAAAACAAATAGAATCTACGTTAAGGCAATAAGTTTATTAGGACTTGGGATGGAGGAGAAATTGATTTGTTTTTCAATTATTGTCATTACCGTATTTCTTCGATTCTAAGACGCCATCGATTCTAAGGCGCACACTAATTTCAGTACTGCCAACCGAAAAAAAGCTTTGATTCTAAGAAATAATAAATGCACCCGCGATTCTAAGACGCACCGTGTTTTTAGAGATGTTTATATGGGGGAAAAAGTGCGCCTTAGAATCGAAGAAATACGGTAATTCTAATAATCCTAATAAGCTGAAGACCTTTTTATTCACTCAGTATTTTAACACTTAATTTTAACTTAAATTTAAATTTATACTGTTTTAACTCTGTATTTTAACCTTATATCAATTTTGCTGCGTGGTTTTTATCCTGGTTCTGCTTTTTATACTGTATTTTGTATTTGTGTTTTTAACCTGTTGGTGGTTTTATTGTGGTTTTAATTTTTGTGAACCGCCCAGAGAGCTTCGGCTATTGGGCGGTATAAAACGTAATAAATAAATAAAATAAATAATAAATAAATAATTCAATTTATATCCCGGCTATATTCAGAATACCCTAGGTGGGATATTAATATGAATTTATTCGAGGCAAGGTGTGAACTAAACTCATTTTTCACAATTTGCGCTTCTCCGAATTTTACAGTTAAAAAAGCGGGGGGTCATTTAGAGAAATGGGCTCCATTGTAGGACCTTTTTCTGTCTAAATGTGCATACGGCTGTGCCCAAGGGAGCCTACAACTCCCATCATTTCTAGCTGGAGGTGGGCACCATTTGGGAGGCTGTTTTGTTGTCGTCGTCATCATCTGCGTTTTTATCCTGCTTTTCAGGCAGTTATTGTCTCCCCAAGGAGCTCACATCAGTCGAAAAGAAACACCGGCCCTGCTGTTAGACATAGAATCATAGAATCATAGAATAGCAGAGTTGGAAGGGGCCTACAAGGCCATCAAGTCCAACCCCCTGCTCAGTGCAGGAATCCACCCTAAAGCATCCCTGACAGATGCTTGTCCAGCTGCCTCTTGAAGGCCTCTAGTGAGGGAGAGCCCACCACCTCCCTAGGTCACTGGTTCCATTGTCGCACTGCTCTAACAGTCAGGAAGTTTTTCCTGATGTCCATCCGGAATCTGGCTTCCTTTAACTTGAGCCCGTTAGTCCATGTCCTGCACTCTGGGAGGATCGAGAAGAGATCCTGGCCCTCCTCTGTGTGACAACCTTTCAAGTGCTTAAAGAGTGCTATCATGTCTCCCCTCAATCTGCTCTTCTCGTAGAATCATAGAATAGTAGAGTTGGAAGGGGCCTATAAGGCCATCAAGTCCAACCCCCTGCTCAATGCAGGAATCCACCCTAAAGCATCCCTGACAGGTGGTTGTCCAGCTGCCTCTTGGCCTCTAGTGTGGGAGAGCCCACAACCTCCGTAGGTAACTGGTTCCATTGTCGTACTGCTCTAACAGTCAGGACGTTTTTCCTGATGTCCAGCCGGAATCTGGCTTCCTTTAACTTGAACCCGTTATTTAGTTCACCATGTGAACTAAACTGTCAAGACACCCAGGGGAAGCGGAGGGAGGTGGGAGTTTCATGGCTGGAAGAAGCTCTATGTAAGCCTTTAGGTGCACTTCAAGCCAGGCTTGCTGAAGGGAACCACGACAGCTCGCTCTACACATTACACCTCCGTCTCCTTACCGCCTCCTCTCTTTGTGGAACCGTGTCAGGGGATTGCAGAAATAGTCAATGCGTGTTGATGGCTTTTCCAGGTTGGTCACCGGTACCCCTAGGGGTGACCACATTACACCAGTTTTAAAATCTCTTCACTGGCTGCCAATTTGTTTCCGGGCGAAGTATAAAATGCTGGTTATCACCTTTAAAGCCCTACATGGTTTGGGTCCAGGCTACCTGCGGGATCGCCTTCTCCCGTACAATCCGCCCCGCACCCTCAGGTCCTCTGGGAAGAATCTACTTCAGCTAGCAAAAACTAGATTAACAACTGTTACCCAGAGGACCTTCTCTTCTGCCGCTCCCAGACTGTGGAACGGCCTGCCGGAGGAGACTCGTCAACTTCATAGTCGACTAGCGTTCAAGAAAGCTATCAAGACTGATCTCTTCCGGCAGGCCTATCCAGTGGAATTTTAAGACTTTTTAAAATGTTTTTAGGATGTTTTTTAGGAAGTTTTTAACAACGTATATTACGTTTTAATTGAGTATTATGTATTTTATCGTTCGTTGTTGTTCAATCATGAATCAAAATGGGGAGGCAGGCAAGAAATAATTTTTTAATTATTATTTCTCTCCCCTCCTCTTCTTCCTCCTTCCCCTGTCCGCAACAGCCGGTGAGCTCCTCTGATAGCGAAGTGGCTGATATCGACCCCATTGGCGGCGGAGGAGGAGGCGGAGGAGGAGGAAGTGATGTCCCGGAGGAAGATGATTCTGCCCCGGCGGCAGCCGTCGGGGCGGTGGGGCTGATCGTGGAGGAGGCGGAGAGCGACGAGGAGTCCGACAAAGGAAGCGACCACAGTGGCGTGAAGCGGAAAGCGTTAGCCATGAAAGTGAGTGCTCTTTTCGGAGCAGGGTGGAGGATGCCCACCTCTCTGGCTTCCTGTCCAGAGTGGGCGAGGCTGTTCATTTACTTATTTATTTATTTATTTATTTAAGGATTTTTATGCCGCCGTTCAGCCAAAAACGGCTCTCACGGCGGCTTACAAAAGTATTTCTTGACAGCCCCTGCCCACAGGCTTGCAATCTAAAAGACATGACACAAAAGGAAAGGGGATTGGGAGGGAGGAGGAGAAGGGAGGAAAGGAAAGCAAATTCAGGCACTACAATCTTAGTTGTAAAGTTCAGCAGTTAGTTGACAGTTGGCAGCAGGAGGGAGGGGGCTCTCAGCTGGAGCTGGGCCCAGGCACGATGGAGAGGTGCCTGGCTGCTGCTTCCTCCCTCACTGGTGGCCTCTGCAGTGTCAGTTGGTAGCAGGAGGGAGGGGGCTCTCAGTGGAGCTGGACCCAGGCACGGTGGAGAGGTGCCTGGCTGCTGCTTCCTCTCCCACTGGTGGCCTCTCCAGAGACAGTTGACAGCAAGAGGGAGGGGGCTCTCAGCTGGAGCTGGACCCAGGCACGGTGGAGAGGTGCTGGACCCAGGCACGATGGAGAGGTGCCTGGCTGCTGCTTCCTTCCTCACTGGTGGCCTCTGCAGAGACAGTTGGTAGCAGGAGGGAGGGGGCTCTCAGCTGGAGCTGGACCCAGGCATGATGGAGAGGTGCCTGGCTGCTGCTTCCTCCCTCACTGGTGGCCTTAGCAGTGTCAGTTGGTAGCAAGAGGGAGGGGGCTCTCAGCTGGAACTGGTTTATACCGTGCCTTCCTTCTGAGAGGAAGTGGTGCTCAAGCTGGCTAGCAAATCCCGAAAACCCGAAGTTTAAAATCAAACCTTCTTTTAAAGCCATCTTAAAAGCAAATACATTAAAAACCCCACCGGTGAAGGAATAACACCAGCGCCCGAGCCAAAGGCCTTCTTGAATCAAAACGTATTTGCCTACTGTTGGAAGGAGAGCAGAGAAGGAGCCAACCTTCCAAAGCCTGGGGGCCTCCGTCAAGAAGACCCTTGTCAGGATCAGGCCTGGTCTCCTTGGTGTGGATCCCGAATTGGACTAAGGTGATGAAGAAGCAGACCAGCCAAGGCAGGAAATGGGGGAGGAAATTTTCCAAGGCTCTCCAGGAGTCAAGGAGGAATCTTTCCAGGAGTTTATCGAACAGGAGGCCTAGCCTCGCAGATTATCCTTCCCCGCCCCTGGGAACCCAGTCTTTGTCAGAGGGGGAGTGAGCATCTTCACAGGTGCACTTGGTGGGAACACGGGACAGGGCCTTCTCGGTGGCTGCTCCGGTGCTCTGGAACTCTCTTCCCGTGGAAGCTAGGCTGGCTTCCTCCTTAATAGGCTTTCAGAAGCAGGCTAAAACTTCTTTGTTCCGACAGGCCTTTGGAGAATAATCTGGCCCTCCATCTGTGTTAAGGTCTTGTAAAATTGTCGTGTGTTTTAAACGTTTAATGTTTTAATATTGCAATTTTTTAATTTTTTTAATTTTTGTACATTTCTTTTCCTAGGTTTACAATGTATATGTTTAAAATTTTGTAAGGCTGCCTTGAGGCCCAGTATTGGGCAAAAGGTGGGATACTTATAATAATAATAATAGAATGGTTCCAGCCACCTGCTCCGTTTTGGTCAGCCTTTTCTACCCCTCCTCCAGCTGTGTGATCTCCTTGTGTCATATTCCACATCATAACGTGATCATTGCGCGTTTCTAGTTCCTGTGAGGCATTAGAGGGTGTGTGTGTGTGGAGGGGGCGGTCACGAAGGGATGAAGCCAGCTTCGGCAAAGAAATTTACAATGCTCCCATCCTGAAATAATAAGAAAAATACCCGCTTTGGCTAAATCTCCCAGCCTGATCGCTTGGAGCAGATTCCGAGGTACCAGAGGCGACCAGGGTGCTGTCTTCGGAACAGCTCGGGTCGGTCTTTTCCCTGCAGCTGGCAAAGGGAAGGCTGTTGCGAGACGGAGGCGTGACGGCTTCCTTTGCGTTTTAGATGCCGGCGGCGAAACGGCCTCGGAAATCGTCCAGTGACGTTGACCAGGCCAGCCCCTCTCCATCCGAGGAGGAGAATTCGGAAAGCTCTTCCGAGTCTGAGAAGTACAGTGACCAGGTGAGCTTGACCCACGGGTCTTTTGGGTGGGGGAACCTAGCGGTGTTATTGTGGGTGGGTTAAGGGATGGGATGTGGCGGACCTTTATGAGATGTACACATGGGTTTGGGACGGATCGGACGGGCATTAGCTTCAAGGCGTTTACCTTTTCATCTTTCACTTCCTCTACGGACCTTAGAGCCTATTATAGAGGTGAGGGTGGCAGGGGGGGGACTCTTTAACCCCGAGGGCCAAATCCAATTTCAGAAAAGCTCTAGGAGGCCACATCCCAGCGGTGGGAGGGGCTAAAGGCAAAAAGGGGCGGACCCTAATGCAAAAGGGTGGGGCCGAAAACACAAAACATCCCAGGCTGTTGTAACTTCAAACTCTTCCCAAGAGTAATGAAGACTTAGTGGAGGCATTTTAACCTGTCAGAAAGGGGGGAGTGAATGGCACAAAGTTGGGAACCCACCCAACGATCGGGGGTGGGGGGTGGAGCCAGAAGAAGGGGTGGAGCCAGCTGGGGAACCCCAGAGGAGCGGATTGGCATCCGAGGCAGGCCCATAGGTTATGGGGACCTTGTTCCCCTCAGGCATTGCGTCTACCAGGCCATCCCTGCAAAGACGGAATGCCATACCTGGGATGGCTAGGAAAGGAAAGGAACCTCTTGTGCAAGCACTGAGTCTTGGAGGGACGCCAGCTTTCGCTGACGTTTCCTTGGCAGGCCTTATAGCGGGGTGGTTTGCCGTTGCCTTCCCCGGCCGTGATTCCCTTCCCCCCAGCTAACTGGGTGCTCATTTTACCGACCTCGGGAGGATGGAAGGCTGAGTCGACCCAAGCCAGCTGCCTGAAACCAGCTGCATGTTAGAGAAAGGCTTCTTGGAATAAAGATGTTTTCAGGAGGCGCCGAAAGGAGTACAATGTTGGCACCTGCCTGACCTCCAGAGGCAGGGAGTTCCACAGGAGGGGGGACACCACGCTGAAGGCTCTTCCCCTGGTGGATTCCAATCGGAGGATGGATCTATATGGAACCACCAGGAGCAAGCCCTCAGATGACCTCAGTGACTGGGCAGGTTGGTAAGGGAGAAGGCGCTCTTTCAGGTATCCTTAATAATAATTTGTCACCCACTTTTCCCTCTGGATCGAGGCAGGGTACAACACAAATAACACCATAAAATACATACAACTAATTCAAACATTTTAAACCAGTGCGTCATTAAAAGCAGCACACCATTAAAAAGGCATCTTAAAATTCAACTGGGTAGGCCTGCCGGAAGAGATCAGTCTTTATGGCTTTCTTAAATTCCTGAAGACTGTTAAGCTGACGTATCTCTCCCGGCAAGCCGTTCCACAAAATGGGAGCGGCAGAAGAAAAGGTCCTCTGGGTAATAGTTTCCAGCCTTGTTTTTCTTGGCTGGAGTCAATTCTTCCCAGAGGACCTGAGTGTGCGGGGCGGATTGTACGGGAGAAGGCGATCCCGCAGGTAGCCTGGACCCAAACCATGTAGGGCTTTAAAGGTGACAACCAACACTTTATACTTCGCCCGGAAACTAATTGGCAGCCAGTGAAGAGATTTTAAAAGTGGTGTAATGTGGTCACCTCTAGGTGCACCAGTGAGCAGCCTGGCTGCCCTATTTTGAACTAGTTGAAGTTTCCGGACTAGGCACAAAGGTAGCCCTACGTAGAGCACATTGCAGAAGTCAAGCCTTGAGGTTACCAGCGCGTGCACTACTGTGTTTAGGTCTTCTGACTCTAAGAAGGGGCGCAGCTGGCGTATCAGCCGAAGCTGATAGTAGGCACTCCTGGCCGTCGCATCTATCTGGGCTGTCATTTGGAGCGACGGATCCAGTGACGTCACTCCAAATAATAGAATCCCCCCCCCTTCTCTGACAGGCAGGGTCGGTTTGAGGGTAAAGGCATAGGGTCTCCCATTGAAATGTGTATCTCTCCCGTTGCAGGATTTCACCCCGGAGAAAAAGCCTCCACCCAGGGCTACGCGGCGTGGGCCTGCTGGGGGGTGGAAGAAAAAGGTAAGGGCTTTAATAAAATGTGGCATTGGCCACTTAATGGTTGTTTTACTAAAGTTTTTGTTTATTGATTTATTGATTTATATAACACCATCAATGTACATCAGCGGTTCTCAACCTGTGGGTTGCGACCCCTTTGGGGGTCGAACGACCCTTTCACCGGGGTCGCCTAAGACCATTGTAAAACACATATTTCCGATGGTCATTTATTTGTAATTAGAAATAAATATTTTCACAATATATAATTACATCTTGTCTTTGTGATGAATCACTACGCTTTCATTACGTTCAATTTGTAACAATGAAAATACATCCTGCATATCAGATATTTACATTACGATTCATAACAGTAGCAAAATTACAGTTATGAAGTAGCGACGGAAATAATTTTATGGTTGGGGGTCACCACAACACGAGGAACTGTATTAAAGGGTCGCGGCATTAGGAAGGTTGAGAACCACTGATGTACATGGTGCCGTACATAGTAAAACAATAAAACAGCAACACCCTGCCACATGTGCTTACATTCTCATAAAATCATAGTAAGGGAAGAGAACGCACCAAATAGGCACAGGGGACAATAAAACGAACGGTGTGAAAGTAAGAACAAAGTCAAGTTCTAAAAGCTTTAGGGAAAAAAGGAACATTTTCAACTGAGCTTTAAAGGCCGTTAATTGAACTCGTGGTGCGCAAATGCTCTGGAAGAGAAGTCCAGGCATAAGGGGCAGGAAAAGGAAATGGACGAAGCCGAGCAAGAGAAGTAGAGGCCCTTGGGCGGGTGAGAAACATGGCATTCGAATAGCGAAGAGCACGAGCGGGGCGATAATGTGAGATGAGAGAAGGATAGGAAGGAGCTAGACTGAGACAAGCTTTGAAAGTCCACAGGAGAAGCTTAGATTGGATTCGGAGGTGAACTGGAAGCCAGTGAAGGGATTTCAGGAGTGGAGTGCCATGATCAAAGCGATGAGCCAAGGAGATGATCTTAACAGCAGAATGATGAATGGAGACCAACGAACTAACGTGAGAGGAAGGAAGGCCAGTCAGGAGAAGGTTACAAGCCGAGAAAGGACCAAAGTGTGAATGAGAGTCTTGGCAGAAGAGACAGATAAAAACGTTCGGATCCTGGCAATATTATAAAAGAAAATCCGTAATTGGTAACATACACACATGAGTTCAACCTTGCAGATATCAGGAAGGTGTACAATGCTTCCTAAAAAAAAAAACACAACTTCAAATGCCCCAATGAACAGGACAGTTTTAATCTGGCACTGAAAGGACCTTAATGTCGGTGCCAGATGTGCCTTTAAAAGGCCATCCCGTTAGGGACAACCCTCCCTGGTTGTTACATAACACATTAGAGATACCTGAGAGAACCACGTCCCCAGCAGGTATTCTGCTCCGAAGCGCCTCCGAGTCGGGCTCGGAAGCGAATGCAACCCCACGCCTGTCGTAACGAGATGTCTTGTGTCTTGGCAGAAAATTGAATCGGGCTCCGAATCGGAGGCTAAGGCCGATTCGGAGGAGGAAGAGGAGGAGGAGGAGGACGAGAGAGAGAACGCCAGGGCCCCCACGCCCAAGTCGGATTCTGACTCCAACTCAGACGAGTCCGTCAAGAAGCCCTCCCGGGGACGGAAGCCGGGTAGGCGACCTGGTTTTGTTCCCCTAGCTGAGTCCGTTTATAAGATGCGTGTGCGCCTGTGCATATTTTGGGGGTCTTGATGTGTCAGTTGATGCATTCGAAGAGCTGCTTTAAGCACCTTTGCTTGAAATAGCTACTTCGGTCCCTGTGGCTGCCGCTGGCTTGAACAGCCTTGCGTTCAGTCGCCAGCGTGGAAGGTGATAAGGGAGTGATGGGAAAGACCCCCCACTTGAGACCCTGGAGGGGGGCTCCCACCCTTACTGACTAAGGCTGGGCTAGGTTGACCCGTGGCCTGACCTAGAATAAAGCATTTTTAAGATGGCTCCGTCAACCCCACGCCCCAATTGCAAATCGTTCGGTCGTTGGAACGAGGGAGGTACAGGAATACGGGGAGAGGAGCGTCATTGAGAGTCAGCGAGGGCAAGGGCAAGCCACAGGGGAGAACCGTTGCCTTCGCTCTCTGCTTGCGGCCTTTTCAGAGGCATCAGGCTGTCCGCTGTTGGAAACAGGACGGTGGACTCCAGCCTGACTCAGCAGGGCTCTTCTTACATCCGTAGGTGAACGGAACGGAACCTCCCATGTCGAGCGGCAGAGGTATTCCGTTAACGGCTCTGTGATGGCACTTAGCTATCCATTTAGCTACAGGGGCTGATAAAGAGGCGATGAGGGCAATTGAGAGTCAGCGAAGGCCGTTGACGTTGACTGAGAGCAAGTGAGGGAAAATGCAGACAACACGGGAGGGCCATTGCCTTCCCGGAGACCTCTGGCTGTCCCCTGTCGGAAGCAGGATGCTGGGCTAGGGGGCTGTTTGGTCTGATCCAATGTGACCGTGCTTGTGTTCTTAATCTCTTTCTGAGTAACTCAGGGGTCTTCCCCCTGGGGTGAGCTCACTTTAGGGTCGGGTGGCTGGGAGGGTGATGTGGCAGGCCTCTTCCCGCATCGCTAAATCTTGGCTTGCTTTCCCCTCCCGCCCCTGCAGCAGCAGAAAAACCGCCCCCGAAGCCTCGTGGGAGGAAACCGAAGGTAGAGAGGCTTCCCAGCAGCTCCAGCAGCGACAGGTGAGAGGGGGTGGGGTTCTGAGCACTGCTGCCCTCCCTCCTTGATATAGGAGCTGGAAGCCAGACAGGAGATGCTGAGTTCAAAAACCATAGTATAACAAGAGAGTGGAGCTACGGGTTGGGTTCACACAACACGCTAGCCCATACTCTGTGATTGAGTGTGGGTTGTGAAAGGATGGGTTACCGTGTTGTCCGAAGCCGGGAGATTTTCTGCAGAGTGGTTTGTTAACCATGCCTTGTGGCTTGTGAACCGCCTTGAACAACCCAGCCACAAACTATAGGTTCTCAAGGTGGCATGTTCGATAAAAAATAAGCCACGCTGCGTGGTTAACAGTCCACCCCGGCTGCGTTCAGACCCTCGGTTCAACAAACAACCCACAGTTCAACCACGGTTCAAGACAACCCACGCTCAACCACTGAGTGTAGGTTAGCGTGCTGTGTGAACCCAGCCACTCACTAATACGGTGCTGGGTAAAAGGGGCGACGTCTCTCCAGTTGGAAAAACTTCAGAGGTTATATTACACAAGTCTAATAACAATTGAGTCAGGAAAATGTGTCACTGAGACGCTGTTCCTCAGGTAAACTCTTAAGGATAAGAAAGGTCAAAGTTTCGGTAGCGGTAAGAAAAGCAAAAATGGAAAAACTTGAGATGGCTCAAAAAAAGAAAATGCCAAACAAAGAACATTTAAAGTTTCCGCTTGTAAAAAAGGGCACAATTTTCATGAACTTTCAGAGAGTCTGTCTTATATAAGAAAACGGTCATGTAAGGCTTATTATTTGAGATCCACCAGACCAATTTTGCTCAGTTTTTCTTTTAAACTGGAGCTTGAGCTTTGCAGACGTGTAGAAAAATTTTGAAGGTTCCAAAAAGTTCAACGCTTTTAATTTCCTCTGTGCCAAACGGGCAGGGCAGCCCTTCTGCCAGTAGGGCGATGCACAGCCCTGCTTGGCCAATCACTGTGACGCAAAGGTGGACCCCACCCCCAGCCGTGTGGTTAGGCGGTCACCGCTGTTGAACCGCCTGGGAGAAAAGGAAAGTCTTAACCTGGCGCCGAAAAGATAACAACGTTGGCGCCAGGCGGGCCTGATCGGGGAGATCGTTCCATAATTGGGGGGGCCACCACTGAAAAGCCCCTCTTCCTTGCTACCGTGCTAAGATCCCCAAAACTCAAAGTCTGGGATTTCTTGAGAAAGAAGGGAAAGGCTGGAATGTCTCAAGAATGAGACGGGGCGTTTCGTGATGTGGCTTCTTAATCTGCCACGCTGATTAAGCAGATCTCGTGTTCACCGAAGAGCCAAGGTGGACCCCACCCCCAGCCATGTGGTTTATTTTATTTTATTTATTTATTTATTTATTTATTACATTTCTATACCGCCCAATAGCCGGGGGCTGTCACCACCGGCAGATGGTGGGGGAAGGGGCCAGGGCGGTCAATTCGGACAGGCGAGAGAGGGGCGGGCCCACACCGGGTGCAAATTTCAGAGGGCGGGGGGGTTCATTACACATTTATTTTACTTATTTGTTCATTTATTACATTTATACGCTGCCCCATAGCCGAAGCTCTCTGGGCGGTTTACAAAGATTAAAAAGATTGGATTAGAAAGACTGAACATTAAAAATCAATATATGAAATTTAAAAACATAAAAAACCAGTTGACATTTAAAACGTATTTTAAGCACTCAGCTTAAAGCTATCGGAGTCAGTTAAAGCTCAGCATATGCTGTTGAATGCCTGGGAGAAGAGGGAAGTCTTAACCTGGCGCCGAAAAGATAATGTTGGCGTCAGGCAGGCCTGATCGGGGAGATCGTTCCATAATTGGGGGGCCACCACTGAAAAGGCCCTCTCCCTTGTTGCTGTCCTCTGAGCTTCCCTCGGAAGAGGCACCAGCATGAGCCAATTTTGCATTATTCGAGAAGGAGAAAGGGCATAAGATCCCAGAACTCAAGTACGGAATTTCTTGAGAAAGAGGGGAAGGGCTGGAATGTCTCCATAGGCCTCATCTAGAGTATTGTGTCCAGTTCTGGGCTCCACAATTCAAGAAGGACGCAGACAAGTTGGAGCGTGTTCAGAAGAGGGCGTGTTCAGGGTCTAGAAGCAAAACCCTATGAAGAGAGACTGAAAGAACTGGGCAGGTTTAGCCTGGAGAAGAGAAGATTGAGGGGATTCATGAGAGCACTCTTCAAATACTTGAAAGGTTGTCACGCAGAGGAGGGCCAGGATCTCTTCTCGATCCTCCCAGAGTGCAGGACACGGAATAACGGGCTCAAATTAAAGGAAGCCAGATTCCGGCTGGACATCAGGAAAAACTTCCTAACTGTTAGAGCAGTGCGACAGTGGAATCAGTGACCTAGGGAGGTTGTGGGCTCTCCCACACTAGAGGCCTTCAAGAGGCAGCTGGACAACCATCTGCCAGGGATGCTTCAGGGTGGATTCCTGCATTGAGCAGGGGGTTGGACTCGATGGCCTTGTAGGCCCCTTCCAACTCTGCTATTCTATGATTCTATGAATAATGAGACGGGGTGTTTCGTGACGCGGCTTCTCAAGGCTGCCAAGCTGATTAAGCAGAACTCTTCGGTGTTCACCGGAGAGCCAGGGATACATTCCCCCTGTTTTCCTCCAGTCATTTCCTTTGGTCTCCTTCTCCCCCCCCGGCAGCGACAGCGACGTGGACCGCATCAGCGAGTGGAAGCGGCGCGACGAGGAGCGCCGGCGGGAGCTGGAGGAGAAGCGGAAGCGCGAACAGGAGGAGGAGCTGCGCCGGCTGCGGGAGCAGGAGCGGGAGGAGAAGGAGCGGAAGAAGGAGAAAGCGGAGAAGGGGGAGGCGGAGCGCTCTGACAGCGACAGCAGCCTGGACGACGAGGCCCCCCGGAAGGGCAAGAAGGGGCGGCCCAGGGCCCCCTCAGATTCGGACTCCGAAGCGGAGAAGGAGGTGAGCTCCTTCGCGAGGTTGGGGTGAGAACCGAATGGGGGCAGCGGAGGGTTTCGTCTAGCCAAAGAAACTTTCCGGGCCTCCCCCTGTGGATGGCAGAGCATCCTTTTTATATTTTGGTTCAGGAAATGGAGTTCCATTCCCTCCATTAGCTCCGCTTTCAGTGATCCTGCCTTCCGAAGTGTCCAAAGTACCCAGCAAGCCTTTGAGCAGGCCTTAAGGGTGGGGAAACCTTAGGCCCCAGCCTAATATGACCCTCTGGGGTTCCCCAATTGGCCAAGCCCCTTCCCTCCAATCATTTGGTGGCTTCTGGGTTTTGATGCCGTTTTCACTCCTATCCTGAGATGTTAAAATGCTTAGTCACCGGCAGAAGGAGCTTTGGAGCGGGTTCAGAGGAGGGCAACCAGGATGATCGGGGGTCTGGAAACAAAGCCCTATGAAGAGAGACTGAAAGAACTGGGCAGGTTTAGCCTGGAGAAGAGAAGATGGAGGGGAGACATGAGAGCACTCTTCAAATGCTTAAAAGGTTGTCACACAGAGGAGGGCCAGGATCTCTTCTCGATCCTTCCAGAGTGCAGGACACGGAATAACGGGCTCAAGTTAAAGGAAGCCAGATTCTGGCTGGACATCAGGAAAAAAATCCTGACTGTTAGAAGGAACCTAGAAGCTTTTCCGGTCTGAGTACTTGTTTAAAAACACCCGAACAACTCAGTACCTTTGGTTGCTGCATCATCAGGAGATATCCTCCTGGTAGATCCCAAGATTTTGGAAGTCCGTTCCATCACCGGGCCTTGAGTATCGTAGCACCCCCTGTCTGGGACTCCCTACAAATGGGGCAGGTGCCGACCCTTCTGGGTTTTTGGTGCCTACTAAAATCATACTTTCCCCACCAGGCCTTTCCAGGAAGGTAATCTTGTCCCCTGTACGCCACTTAGAAATCTCTTGAAGATAAGTGATTCGTAAATAAGGATTGAATAAAGAAGGAAGGGTTTTCACGGTCTGGAATGTGAATGCCTCTTTGCGGCATCTCCTTCTGCCCCTTTCAGGTGAAAAAGCCGCCAAAGAAGCAGTCCTCGGAGCTCTCAAGGAAACCGAGTCAAAAGGAGAAGCGGGGCCAAGGAGATGAAAAGCCGCGGAACAAGTAAGGACCCGGGCTCGTTTCCAGGTTGATTTGTTTATAGCCTGTTTAGCCTGCCCTCGAGCCAAAAGGACTCCCAAGGCGGCTTACAAAGATAAGAAATAAGGCAGGGTTACGATCTGAAAGACACGACATAAAAGGAAACAGGGTGGGTAGGGAGGAGGAAAAAGGCAAATTCAGGCACTAGATTCTAAAGTTGCAAAGTAAAATGGGGGGGTTGCATACTGAGGACTGTATGTGTCGTGGCCCTGTGAGAGTGTATAATGCAGTTTTGGGCACAGAATCCAGCTCCCAAGGAATACTTGTTTTCACCCTCGTCCAGTCAAACGGGGTTACAGAGTTACCCTCAATGCACTGGACATCGCAGAATTCACACAGCAGTAGACCTACAACACTGTCCTCCCGTGACATTGCTGGGTCCGGTCACCTTTGCGACGTCCCCAAATTTCAGCCTATCGCGACTTACCCTTTTCTTTCAGGAAGCAGAAACATAGCCGGGACCTAAAATTCCTTCCCCGCCCCTTCCCCTGTAAGCAAAAATGACTCTGGAGCAGCTTTCATAAACATAGCAATGAGAGCATAAAATATAATTGGCATCAAGAACGACAAGCAAAATGTGGATTAAAACCATTCAGTTACTGTTTTAAGAGTGACTAAAACAGCATGCTGAAATTTGAAATCCGGACATTTCTTGAAATTTCATGAAATTTGAAATACGGACATTTCTTACCTGATGCCTAACGGAGGATGGGCCAGGTGGACCTCTTTGGGGAGGGGACTGGAGAAGTCAAGCCTTCCCTCTCCCTGATTCCCCCCCCCCCCCGGGGCGCCTCATCTCGCACAGCCGAGGGAGGACCTGAAAGAGGAGCGGGAAATGACTGCGATATCCAGGCAGGTTAATACGCAGTGAGCTTCATGTGGCGCAGAGCGGTAAAGCAGCAGTTTCTGCAGCTGAAACTCTCCCCACGGCCTCAGTTCGATCCCAGCGGAAGCTGGTTTCAGGCAGCCGGCTTGGGTCGACTCAGCCTTCCATCCTCCCGAGGTCGGTAAAATGAGTACCCAGTTAGCTGGGGGAAAGGTAATCACGGCCGGGGAAGGCAACGGCAAACCACCCCGCTATAAGGCCTGCCAAGAAAACGTCAGCGAAAGCTGGCGTCCCTCCAAGAGTCCGTAATGACTCAGTGCTTGCACGAGAGGTTCCTTTCCCCTTCCTTCCCTAGTACGCAGCAGTCTGACTGGGGAGGGTGGGAGAGGTAGTCCAAGAGATCTGGAGTAGTCTTACCGAGTCATTACGGGCATTGGCTTTTGGAGAGGGCGTAGAGTGCCTCTCTGCAGGTGTTCTATAGGTGCGGCGCGGGCGCAGGCCATGTCTGTAGTATCGGTTCTTCCTTTCCTGCCCCACCGGCCGGCTCAGGCTTCTTTCTGCCTTTTCCTCCCTCCCTCTCGCTTAGAGCTCTCAAAGTGGAACGAGGCAGGAAAAAGTCCGATGCGCTCCCAGAAAGAAGGGCGGAGAAGAAAAAAGGTAACGAGAAAAGGTGTCGGGGGGGGGGGGAGAGGACAAACGCGGGTTGTTTTGCCAATGGGGGGGCGCACGGAGGGCGGCGGGGCCGCGCCTTGGCTTTTCCCGCGTTTTCGAAACCCTTTGCGCCGCTTGCAGAGCCGACGATCGAGGAGAAGCTGCAGAAGCTGCACAGCGAGATCAAGTTTGCGCTGAAAGTCGACAACCCGGTAAGCTCAGTGTCTCCCTCGTTTTGAGCCCGGGCGCGGGAAGCTATCCCGGCCAAGGGCTCCTGCCTCTCCTGGCATTGCCGGCCTTGGTGGCGCTTGGTGGTGCTCGCCGGACCTGAGCCCGCTGTGCCCCAGATCTTGCCGAGAGAAGATACCTCGGCGATTAAGGCAGAAGGGACACCTCTTGGGTGGTTCAGCAATATCAAACATCGAGGCCAGGGGGTCACGAGCTTTTTGGTCCCGAGAACCACATCTCGTACCTGCTGAGGGGTACACACATATGCAGTTGCACACACAGACGTGCTGCCCGTAGCGGGGTGTGTATTTCCTCCGCTGCCGCTAGTGGGTAGGGAACCTTTTTCTACCTCTAAAGCCGGACTGAAACGTTCAGTAGCACTTTTGGATGGCGTCCCAAATACCTAACCTTGGCATGTCTACTCAGAAGGAAGCGGCTTCTTCGAGTCGTTCCCCCACTCCTAGCAGGGGAAAGCTCTTAGCTCCGATCAGCTGGTGTTCAGAGATAAGGTCCCACCTCTCTTCTGTCATGGGAGATAACGCTCTTATCTCCAATCAGCAACTGCTCGGAGATAAGAGCTTTTCCCTGCGGGGAGATAGGGGAAGAAGCTGGTGGGCGGGTCCAGCATGCCTTGGTACGGATTCTGGGGCCATCCCTGCCCATGAGCATCGCCAGACTGAATTGATGCAGTCCGGGGGCGGGGGAGGAAAACCCTCCCCAGGTGGTTCTGCTGATGGTTCTGTTTGCGTCAACTCGGGCGGCCCGAAAGGTCATCGCACCCCTCTCTGTCCCTTTTCCAGGACATCAAGCGATGCCTGAGTGCCCTGGAAGAGCTTGGCAGCCTGCAGGTCACCTCTCAGATCCTCCAGAAACACACCGACGTTGTGGCCACTCTGAAAAAGGTGAGGGGGACGAACCTCGGTTTGTGCATCTAAAGCAGCGGTTTCTGCAGCTGAAACTCTCCCCACGGCCTGAGTTCGATCCCAGCGGAAGCTGGCTTCAGGCAGCCGGCTCGGGTCGACTCAGCCCTCCATCCTCCCGAGGTTGGTAAAATGAGTACCCAGTTAGCTGGGGGAAAGGGAATCACGGCCGGGGAAGGCAACGGCGAACCACCCCGCTATATAAGGCCTGCCAAGAAAACGTCAGCGAAAGCTGGCGTCCCTCCAAGAGTCAGCAATGACTCAGTGCTTGCACGAGAGGTTCCTTTCCTTCCCTTTTGTGACCACAGTCCCGCTGCCTGCACAGGGAGGGCACTTTATAGTTGGGGCGCTTGGGAGTGCCACCGGGGTGCCTGCTTCTTCTTCTTCTTCTTCTTCTTCTTCTTCTTCTTCTTCTTCTTCTTCTTCTTCTTATTTATTTCTATAGCGCCATCAATGTACACGGTGCTGTACAGAGTAAAACAATAAATAGCAAGACCCTGCCGCAGAGGCTTACATTCTAATAAAATCATAATAAAACAATAAGGAGGGGAAGAGAATGCACCAAACAGGCAGTATAAAACAGGCAGTATAAAAGTCAGAACAAAATCAAGTTTTAAAAACTTTAGGAAAAAGAAAAGTTTTTAGCTGAGCTTTAAAAGCTCAGCTAAAAACTTTCCTTTTTCCTAAAGCTTTTAAAACTTGATTTTGCTCTGACTTTTATCTGCTACTTGTCTGCTACTTTCGCTCTCAATGCCAGCCTTAAACTCTTTGGCCAGGCGCCTCACCCTCCTCTAATACAGGGGCGGCGGAGGGGATGTGGGCGCATGCCGTCTGCCGACTACATGTTCCTCCCCCTTGTGCTATGCGATTAAAACCCGTGTGGCTGCTAGACTGCGCGTTCTTTAAGCTGGGGGGGACGGCCCTGAGGAAAGACCTTCAGGCTTTTGCCCTTTGGGCTATGTTCGGAGGTGGGGGCGCTCATGTCCCTCTCTGCCTGTCTGTGTGCACGATAAGATCCGTCGTTACAAAGCCAACAAGGACGTGATGGAGAAGGCGGCTGAAGTCTACACGTGCCTGAAGTCCCGCGTCCTGGGGCCAAAGGTCGGGGCGAACCAGAAAGTGAGCCGGACCGACTCCGAGAAGGACAAGGGCGAAGGGGACAAAGGCAAGGAGAAGTTGCCCGAAGGAGAGACGCCGAACGAGAGGGGCGAGGAAGAGACGAGTGCCGGTAAAGCCGGCGGCGCTGAGAGGGGTGGTGGTGGATCCTTCCCTGGGTGGGACATAGCGGGGGAAGCTGGGGTTGTCTCCCTCCCTTTGAGAGGTAGACAAAACCTTGTTGGATCCTGCTCAGTGCAAGCTCATCTTCACAAGAAGTGGGACCAAAGTGCCAGCCAGTCAGCTGTGCCCTTTTCCACCCAACTCCATTCCGTTCCCCCTCCCACCTGGTTTCCCATTCCCCCCGCCCCAAACCGTCGGTCAGTTTTTATGTCTACTGAAAGGCTCACTTCTTCGTTGGGCAGGTCCACTCAAAATGAGGAGTAGGAGAGACCCAGCGTTAGGGGGATCATAGAATCATAGAATAGCAGAGTTGGAAGGGGCCTACAAGGCCATCGAGTCCAACCCCCTGCTCAATGCAGGAATCCACCCTAAAGCATCCCCGACAGAGGGTTGTCCAGCTGCCTCTTGAAGGCCTCTAGTGTGGGAGAGCCCACAACCTCCCTAAGCAGTTGGTTCCATTGTCATACTGCTCTTAACAGTCAGGAAGTTTTTCCTGATGTCCAGCTGGAATCTGGCTTCCTTTAACTTGAGCCCGTTTTTCCGTGTCCTGCACTCTGGGAGGATGGAGAAGAGATCCTGGCCCTCCTCTGTGTGACAACCTTTTAAGTATTGGAAGAGTGCTCTCATGTCTCCCCTCAATGATCTCTCCCTGCCTTTGGGTTGTCTCCTCTCTCTCGCCCTGAGACTCATGTCCCTTCCTTCCCCAGATCTCCCAGCCCCTGTGAATGGAGAATCGGCAGCCCAGAAAGGCGAAGGTGTAGAGGAAAGCAAGGACGGAGGTGAAGATTGGACTTCGGGAGAGGCCAAGAGAGGGGCGTCCCCCGAAGATGCCCACAACGAGTAAGGATTGTTTCTGGGTTTAGGGACCAAGCAGTTCTCAAGGGCAGGACAGTTAAAACGGTGTTCTGCAGAGGTGGTGCCGTTAAAAAACAAAAGAAAAAACCCAGACTCTTAAATAGAGAGATCCAGATTTTGCAGTTGGAATTCATTAGGTATATTGGCTGAATTTGCCCGTGTAAAATTTGGAATCCCACCGTCTAGGCTTATTCTATCCCACCGTCTAGGCTTATCCTATCCCACCGTCTAGGCTTTTCCTATCCCACCGTCTAGGCTTATCCTATCCCACCGTCTAGGCTTTTCCTATCCCACCGTCTAGGCTTATCCTATCCCACCGTCTAGGCTTTTCCTATCCCACCGTCTAGGCTTTTCCTATCCCACCGTCTAGGCTTTTCCTATCCCACCGTCTAGGCTTATCCTATCCCACCGTCTAGGCTTTTCCTATCCCACCGTCTAGGCTTTTCCTATCCCAAGCCTAGGCTTTTCCTATCCCACCGTCTAGGCTTTTCCTATCCCACCGTCTAGGCTTTTCCTATCCCACCGTCTAGGCTTTTCCTATCCCACCGTCTAGGCTTATCCTATCCCACCGTCTAGGCTTATCCTATCCCACCGTCTAGGCTTATCCTATCCCACCGTCTAGGCTTTTCCTATCCCAAGCCTAGGCTTTTCCTATCCCACCGTCTAGGCTTTTCCTATCCCACCGTCTAGGCTTTTCCTATCCCACCGTCTAGGCTTTTCCTATCCCACCGTCTAGGCTTTTCCTATCCCACCGTCTAGGCTTATCCTATCCCACCGTCTAGGCTTTTCCTATCCCACCGTCTAGGCTTTTCCTATCCCACCGTCTAGGCTTTTCCTATCCCACCGTCTAGGCTTTTCCTATCCCACCGTCTAGGCTTTTCCTATCCCACCGTCTAGGCTTTTCCTATCCCACCATCTAGGCTTTTCCTATCCCACCGTCTAGGCTTTTCCTATCCCACCGTCTAGGCTTTTCCTATCCCACCGTCTAGGCTTTTCCTATCCCACCGTCTAGGCTTTTCCTATCCCACCGTCTAGGCTTATCCTATCCCACCTTTTCCTATCCCACCGTCTAGGCTTTTCCTATCCCACCGTCTAGGCTTATTCTATCCCACCTTTTCCTATCCCACCGTCTAGGCTTATTCAATCCCACCTTTTCCTTTCCCACCGTCTAGGCTTTTCCTATCCCACCTTCTAGGCTTATCCTATCCCACCGTCTAGGCTTATCCTATCCCACCGTCTAGGCTTATCCTATCCCACCGTCTAGGCTTTTCCTATCCCACCGTCTAGGCTTTTCCTATCCCACCGTCTAGGCTTTTCCTATCCCACCGTCTAGGCTTTTCCTATCCCACCGTCTAGGCTTTTCCTATCCCACCGTCTAGGCTTATCCTATCCCACCGTCTAGGCTTATCCTATCCCACCGTCTAGGCTTTTCCTATCCCACCGTCTAGGCTTTTCCTATCCCACCGTCTAGGCTTTTCCTATCCCACCGTCTAGGCTTATCCTATCCCACCGTCTAGGCTTATCCTATCCCACCGTCTAGGCTTTTCCTATCCCACCGTCTAGGCTTTTCCTATCCCACCGTCTAGGCTTTTCCTATCCCACCGTCTAGGCTTTTCCTATCCCACCGTCTGGGCTTTTCCTATCCCACCGTCTGGGCTTTTCCTATCCCACCGTCTGGGCTTTTCCTATCCCACCGTCTGGGCTTTTCCTATCCCACCGTCTGGGCTTTTCCTATCCCACCGTCTGGGCTTTTCCTATCCCACCGTCTCGGCTTTTCCTATCCCACCGTCTCGGCTTTTCCTATCCCACCGTCTCGGTTTTTCCTATCCCACCGTCTGGGCTTTTCCTATCCCACCGTCTGGGCTTTTCCTATCCCACCGTCTCGGCTTATCCTATCCCACCGTCTAGGCTTATCCTATCCCACCGTCTCAGTTTTTCCTATCCCACCGTCTAGGCTTTTCCTATCCCACCGTCTAGGCTTTTCCTATCCCACCGTCTAGGCTTATCCTATCCCACCGTCTAGGCTCTTCCTATCCCACCGTCTAGGCTCATCCTATCCCACCGTCTAGGCTCATCCTATCCCACCGTCTAGGCTTTTCCTATCCCACCGTCTAGGCTTTTCCTATCCCACCGTCTAGGCTTTTCCTATCCCACCGTCTAGGCTTTTCCTATCCCACCGTCTAGGCTTATCCTATCCCACCGTCTAGGCTTTTCCTATCCCACCGTCTAGGCTTTTCCTATCCCACCGTCTAGGCTCATCCTATCCCACCGTCTAGGCTCATCCTATCCCACCGTCTAGGCTTTTCCTATCCCACCGTCTAGGCTTTTCCTATCCCACCGTCTCAGTTTTTCCTATCCCACCGTCTAGGCTTATCCTATCCCACCGTCTAGGCTTATCCTATCCCACCGTCTAGGCTTATCCTATCCCACCGTCTAGGCTTTTCCTATCCCACCGTCTAGGCTTTTCCTATCCCAGCGTCTGGGCTTTTCCTATCCCACCGTCTGGGCTTTTCCTATCCCACCGTCTAGGCTTATCCTATCCCACCGTCTAGGCTTTTCCTATCCCACCGTCTAGGCTTTTCCTATCCCACCGTCTAGGCTTTTCCTATCCCACCGTCTCGGTTTTTCCTATCCCACCGTCTGGGCTTTTCCTATCCCACTGTCTCGGCTTATCCTATCCCACCGTCTAGGCTTTTCCTATCCCACCGTCTAGGCTTATCCTATCCCACCGTCTCAGTTTTTCCTATCCCACCGTCTAGGCTTTTCCTATCCCACCGTCTAGGCTTTTCCTATCCCACCGTCTAGGCTTTTCCTATCCCACCGTCTAGGCTTTTCCTATCCCACCGTCTAGGCTTATCCTATCCCACCGTCTCAGTTTTTCCTATCCCACCGTCTTGGCTTTTCCTATCCCACCGTCTAGGCTTTTCCTATCCTCCAGTCTTTTCTAACGCTGCTCTAAAATTGTTTTCTCCACTGTGGTGCTCATGGGACACCCCCCTCCTCAGCTCCCTGCTTTTCCTGTGTGTTTTTTTTAATTTATTTATTTCTTAGAGTGTTTTTATTGATTTATTTTTAAAAAAACACACACTAGAGGCTGGCATGATGCAAAGCAGAGGGCTGGCCCCCAGCACCATCTTTACTTGGGTTCAAAGAGCGGTTTTGCGTTTCGGAACTCCGGCCCCCACCTCTGCCTTGGACGTAGGGGGGTTCTTGGGCAGTTACTTCTCTTTCAGCCTCACCAGTTTGGCTTTTGGGAAACGAGTGTTCTGTGACTTGCTGTCCCCCCCCCCCGGGGGGGCAAATATTGAAGGAAATAGGAAACCCAGTTTTTGGATCAGTTGCTTTTCGTTTACTTTCACGTCTGGGAAATGAGTATTTTGGTGACTACCATGCCCCCTCCCCCCATGGCAGCAGTTCTGTGAGTGCAGCCCCGACATCTTAAGATTCCAAACATGCCCACCAGCCTGGAAGGTTGGGCAACCCCTCCTGCGTAAAACAGCTTCCCCACAACCTGGCCCTTTCCAGAAATGTGCGATGGAAGCTGTGACCTGTGATGCGAGTTTCCTGCCTCAGCCTGGCGACGGTAGAAGATTATTATTATTATTATTATTATTATTATTATTATATTTATTTGTATCCCGCCTTTTGCCCAATGCTGGGCCTCAAGGCGGCCTTACAAAGTTTAAAATATACATGGGGGGGGAGGGAAACAAAACCATAAACAATTAAAAAATACACAACAAAATTATAAGACATTAACATAGATGGAGGGCCGGATTATTCTCCAAAGGCCTGCTTGAACAAAAAAGTTTTAGCCTGCTTCCGAAAGCCCACCAAGGAGGGAGCCAGCCTAGCTTCCCCGGGAAGAGAGTTCCAGAGCACCAGAGCAGCCACCGAGAAGGCCCTGTCCCATGTTCCCACCAAGCGCGCCTGTGAAGATGGCGGGACTGAAAGAAGGGCTTCTCCAGAAGATCTCAAAGCACGGGCAGGCTCATAAGGGAGGATACGGTCTTTCAGATAACCTGGACCCGAGCCGTAGAGGGCTTTATAGATCATTGTGCCCGGAAACAGACTGGAAGCCTGCGGAACTGTTTTAACAGGGGAGTTGTCTGCTCCCTGTAACCAGCCCCGCTCAACAGTCTGGCTGCAGCTCTTTGAGCCAGCTGCAGTTTCCGAACAGTCTTCAAAGGCAGCCCCACGTAGAGCGCGTTGCAGTAATCCAATCGGGATGTAACTAAGGCATGTGTCACCGTGGCCCGGTCCGACATCTCTAGCTGGCGCACTAGCTTTAACTGTGCAAATGAACTCCTGGCCAGAAGATCATGCCGTTCTCCTCTTTGTTCTCTTCCTCCACCAGAGCGCCCGAGTATCCCGAGACGGAACGGGCAGGAGCTGAGCAGGAGAAGGCCCCCGCGGACTCGGACTCGGCCGACGAAGACGACGAGAGCTGAGGCCAAAGGAAAGCCCCTGCGAGGAAGCGCCCCCCCCCCCCCGGCTTGTGGCGACCCGGCAATGCCCGCGGGCCCGGCCTGTGCTTTGCCCCATGTTTCAGAGATGCTTTTTCAAGCCACACATTAGATGACATTCTAGGTCATGTTCCCCTGCCTTCGTGCCCTCCTCCTCCTCTTCTCTCTCTCTTTCTCCTCGCCTTCCTCTTCCACCCCCCCCCTCTTCCACCACTCCCACCTCTCGCTCCCTAGAGAATGACAAACTCCTGGGGCGGCCCCACACTGCTGTACGTTTGTATCGGTCCCATGTTTTTTGGGGTTTTCCTGTCCCCTCCCCCCCTCCCTTGACTCCTTCCCTTGACTCTTGTGATTTCAAACAGACATGAAATGAATATATAAAGGGTTGTTTTTTAATGAAAAAAGAAATGATGCCATTTCTCTTCGTCAAGCTTCGTTTGAGTTTCCCCCCCTCCCACACCTCTTTTCTCTCGTGTCTCTCTCCTTCCCGCTCTCGAGCGAGGAACGAGACGAGCGGGAAAACGATTTTGATTCAACGCGCGCCCCGCGCGTGCGCCCTTCCGTGGCTCCACATTTTCAGAGTGTTGCACCCGTGGGGTTGCCGTTTCTGAGTGGATCGGGCTCATTTGCAGCTGAGACCTGGCTTGGCTTCTCCTGTTCCCACCCAGGGAAAGGGAAGCCACCTCTGGTTTAGGAAGGTACGTTAAAGCCGCGATCTTGACGCGGGGCCTGCTTCATTTCTGCCAGCATTGAATCCCCAAATTCTCTGTTGCTTCAGGATGGTTTCTGACGCCGTTCTCCTGCCGAGATAGGCGGGCCCTGCAAACATCACTCCAGCGGTGGGTGAGCGGCTGTAGCGGAAGGGTTCCCTCGTACCCCGTTGCAAGAACGCCTTTGGGGGCCTGTGCAGCAGAGTTGCCCTGGTTCCCGCAAGGGGCAGGAAATGCTGGGTCGTCCCAGGGAGGAGAATGAGAATCATACCTGTGTTGGTAGTCTCTCCATGTAGATTCAGGTCTCTGCACAAGGGAGCCACCCCGCTGGAGTCGCACCCTGAACACGTCTTCTGTGCTGCACATGGAATTCCCTTGGATAGAACTTGGGCCCAACCCCTCCAGGAATATCGGCCAACTCCATCGGGCCGTTATCCAGAGAGGGGATGACGTTTTGGCGGTAATCCCACCTCCCGCAGGATCACCCAGATCTACCCATGCAGCAAACGAGGCGGGTCGAGAAGACCGTACCTCTTCTACGCCGGTGGAGCTTTGAATGTTCTCGTCTAGGTGCGGCGGTTGCGGGGCTGTTTATTTCTACGGTTCCCTGCAAGTAGAAAACTAGCGCAGCAAGGTGGGGGATACGCTAGCACTAGTTTCCTACTTGCGGGGAGGACGTAGAAAAACAACATTTTCTGAAGCGGCGTGGTCTCTTTCGCAGTCAGCTGGGGGCAGGCGGAAAGTCGATCTCCGGGTGTTTTGGGCTTCCGCCTCCAGCAATCCTGCAATGCTGGCAGGGGCTTCTGGGAGTTGAAGTCCAAAACCTTGAAGTCCAAAACCCTGGTGCAGCGCTCTTGTGCAGCAAGAAGTGCCATGCCACTGCCCCCCTCATCTCCAAATTTGACAAATCTCTAGCGACCTCCATTTAACCGTGCCTTGCAGGGGAGCTTAGGAAGACTCAGGTATTTGGGAAAGGGGCATAAAAGTTGCCCCCTGGTTGCAGATGCAAAGGCGGCTCCCATATTTTGTGCGTGAATGTCACGTCTTTTTTTTTTTTTACCTCCCCCCTCCTCACATTTTCCATCTGCTTCACATGCCTGCTGCTTCTGCTTTAAACCTTCTCTAGATTCCTTCCCCTCCGCCCAGGTCTGGCAACTCCCAGAATGCAACAGGGCACTCCGTGAGTGCTGATTGGCTGCTTGGTCACGCCTTCTTTTGGAAGTTGACGATTGTGTGATTCTGCACTCCTTTTTCTTCTTTTCTTTAGGGTAGAGGGAGAGGGGCGGAGGAATTGTCTTTCTACGGCACAATGGGGGTGCGGGTTTTGGGTTTTTTAACCGAAGCAGACTGCTTCGGAACCGCTTCGGCCAGGAGGAATCCAGACAGAGGAGGAATGCCGGCAAAATCTTGATTAAAAACCCGCGGAAGAACCTTCAGATAATTACTTTGTTTTTGGTAACCATGAAATAAAGATGTTCCCGTCTGACAAGAATAGAGCAGTGTCTTCACTGTCAGTTCAGGAACACAGGGGTGGCGATTCCGCCGAAGAGTAAAGGACGTCTGAAGCGCGTGGCCGTTGGCCGTGGAATGAAGGGGCCGAAAATCCTGGCCTCCCCTTGTTCACTTTTGAAAATGAGGTTCTAGTCTTTGTAATCGCAATGCTCGTCCACAGATGTACTGTCAAATCTCACAACCCCAGGGAGTTGCTGAGAAAAGGGGATTCATGGTGTCCGGCTTAACCCCCATAGATTTCAATGGGGCTACTTTAAGTGTGTGTGTAAATGCCTGTATAGATCCATCTTGACTCCTTAGGGCAAGGATTGGAGATATATTGGCTCTATGCCTTGCTGGTGATGATAGGAATTTCAGTCCAATCGCGTCCGGAGGATAACACCTTATCCACCAGGCATTCAGGAGTTAAGGACGCAACCCTGTGCATGTTCAGACAGGAAAAAAGTCCTCCAACTCCCAGCCAGGAGAAATGGGAGATTTCCCCACCTGTCTAAACGTGTGTAGGATTGCACTTTAAATTAGGCAAACTAAGAGAAATGGTTTAAGGTGCAATCCTACGCATGTTTCTGACCAAACACCCAGAAGATTGCACCCTTAATTTGTATAAGGTTACAGAGAACTTGCTGCAAAGGTTATAGTGCAGAAATGAGCTGGCTCAGGGGATCTGCCATCCTTTAGGAAATGGATTTTTAACGAGCCCTCGTCATCCGTGGATATTGAGAAGAGACAAAACCGCTGTTCGGCAATATATATTAAACCAGAGAGAAGGGAGTTTGTAATCGTTTTAAGGCTTGTATATAATCAAAAAAGGTACAGACTAAATGTCAGAGTCAACTGCTCCATTGAGAAGACGCCTTAAACCACTACTTCAACCCTGGTGGTTAAGCTAGAAAGCTGGGCTGTGTTCAGAAGACGCCTTAAATCACAGCTTTAACTATGGTGGTTAAGCCCGGAAACCTTATTCACCGTGGTTAAAGCCATGGTTTAAGGTGTCTTCTGAACACGGCTCGGCTTTCTAGCTTTACCACCATGGTTTAAGACGTGGTTTAAGGTGTCTTCTGAGTGGGGCCTTTAGTTCCAATGTAGAATGCACTATATCAGACCTACCAGTCTCATGTCAAACACAGCAGCCGTTGGAATCAGTGACTTCCCCGGCGATTGATATGTTTGGTATGATGACAATTCATTGGAACCGTTGGCATCCTCTGTAATTTGGCGTGTTTTATTTGTTTATATGCGTGTCTTAATTACGAACTCCTTTTGGTTTAATATATATGGACTGCACCCTTGGGTGCGACCTCAGTGGGAGAACGCCTGCCTGGCATGCAGAAGGACCCAATCCGACCCGCAACATGCCCTACGAGGAACGAGGACAGACCCGTTTCCAAGCCCAGATAGCCGCTACCAGAACGGAAGGGCGGAAGGCTTCAGAACGGCGCGCCTGGAAGCTGCCCTTACTCGGCCAGAGCGGCTCTGGGAGTGGGAGGGCGACTTCCGGGTGCGCCGTTCGGTGCCCCCTTACTTTGGCGCTCTAGGCAGCCGCCTAACTGGCCTCTATGGCAGCGCCAGCCCTGGGCAGACCGGGAGTCTCTTTTCAATAGCAGCCCTGGATCTCGGAATATTGGAACCTGGTACCTCTGAGCCTCTGCAGAGTGCTTTCTCATCGTCCTCAAACTGCTGCCGGCCCTCAACCTGGTACTCCCCAGATGTAGGACTGCAGTTCTCATCAGCCCTAGGCCAAAGGGGTGATGGGAACTGTAGACACCAGGTTGGGAATGGCTGGGCCACACGCTGGGATAGTGAGAATAGGTTGCCTCTTTGGACATACAGCCTAGGCCAGCTTTTCAGTAGGAGGCCGGGGTGGACGCTGTGTGACCCTCCACACCAGGGGTGTTTCAACCTCTTTCATCCCGGGGGCCGAATTCAATCTTAGCTACAGCCCTTACTGCCAGTAACTAAAGGAGAGGAACTGCAGCCTTTTAAATTGAGGAGGGCCCCCTCAGAAAAGCAGTGATTGGAGGAATGGCAGTGACACCCCTGCTTATAAGAGCAAAAGGAGAGCCCTGCTGGATCAGACCAATCGCATCCGATGTTCTCTTTCCCATAGCATCCAACGAGACATCCCCAAATCTAGTTGGCTAATCTGACCTTCTGCCCCACGGCAGTTTCCCCTGCTGGGAAATTAGTCCTGCGAGTGGGTCAAGTGCTACACAGCGGGGTCTCCAGCCAGTATGGACTGGTGGTGGTGTGGGAAACACAATTGCGGATCAAGTGACGCTCCAAATCACCCTTCTTATTTTAACAACTTGAACCCCCAAAACTCTTCCTCGGAGACAATCTGCCCGGGCAACCCTTTCAAGTGAAACCTGCCGCCTGGCCATGGTTGAGTCAAAAGCTTGTGCCCCAGGCGGCATCTCCGTCTATGTATCTTCGTCCTTGCAGCCTTTGGGGTCGTAGGCTTGCTGGATTTTCAATATGTTCCTCTCCGCCTGCATGCCAAGCGGTAAGACCATCTTTATCTCCCTGCCGGAATCCGCATGATCGTTGCTGCGTTTCGGATCGTGTGCCGGTTGGGCTTTCCATGTGTCCCTGTCCTTCACTTCCTGTTTGGCAGAAGGCGGGGCTGCCGCCGCTGTCTCCTTGATAGACACTTTGTCGTTCTGACCCTTTAGGACGTAGCTCTGGAGGAGTTTAATTATGCTCCAGTCCTCTTTGTCAGAAGGTGGGACTTCTTTTCTTTCCTTGTGTGAAGGTTCTTCGTCCTCACAACCTTTCGGGTCATAGGCCCGCTGGATTTTCAGTATGTCTCTCCACTCCCCTTGGCCGGATGGCTGGACCTCTTCCTCCTTGCCGGAAGGAGCACCTTCATCACAACCTTTGGGGTCGTAGGCCCGTTGAATTTTCAATATGTTCCCAAACTCCCAATTGTTGAAAGATGGAACCGCCGCCTCCTTGCCGGAAGGAGCGCCTTCATCACAACCTTTGGGGTCGTAGGCCCGTTGGATTTTCAGTATGTCTCTCAACACCTGTTCGTCTGGAGGTTGAACCACCACTTCCTCCTCCTCCTTGACAGGAGGTACTTCGTTTTGACTTTTGGGGATGTAGGACTGGAGGATTTTCATTATGTTCCATGATTCCTGTCTTCCAGAAGGTGGGACCTCTTCTTTTTCCTTGGTGGAAGGTGGGACCTCTTCTTTTTCCTTTCTGGAAGGCGCTTCGTCTTCACAACCTTTTGGGTCATAGGCCTGTTGGATTTTCAGTATGTCCCTCAATTCCCATTTGTTGAAAGATGGGACCACCTCTGGGCTGAAAGGGCCGTCATCTTCATCACAGCCTTTGGGGTCGTAGGCCCGTTGGATTTTCAGTATGTCTCTCAGTGCCTCTTCGTCGGAAGGTTGAACCACCTCCTCCTCCTTCTCAACAGATGATACTTCCTCGTTTTGACCTTTGGGTATGTAAGACTGCAGGATTTTCATTACGTTCCACGACTCCGGTCTTCCAGAAGGTGGGACCTCTTCTTTTTCCTTGGTGGAAGGCGGGACCTCTTCTTTTTCCTTGCTGGGGGACGCTTCATCCTCGCAACCTTTGGGGTCATACTCCCGTTGGATTTTCAGTATGTCCCTCAACTCCCGTTTGTCAGACGGGCTGTCCTCTTCCTCCTCCTTGCCGAAAGGGGCATCATCTTCATCACAACCTTTTGGGTCGTAGGCCCGTTGGATTTTCAGAATGTTCCCCACCTCCCATTTGCTGGAAGGCTGGACATAATCTTCCTCCTTCCCAAAAGGGGTATCTTCATCACAGCCTTTGGGGTCATAAGCCTGTTGGATTTTCAGTATGTCTCTCAGTGCCCCTTCGTCGAAAAGTTGAACCACCACCTCCTCCTTCTCAACAGATGATACTTCCTCGTTTTGACCTTTGGGTATGTAAGACTGCAGGATTTTCATTACGTTCCATGACTCCTGTCTTCCAGAAGGTGGGGCCTCTTTTTTTTCCTTGGTGGAAGGTGGGACCTCTTCTTTTTCCTTGCTGGAAGACGCTTCGTCCTCGCAACCTTTGGGATCATACTCCCGTTGGATTTTCAGTATGTCCCTCAACTCCCGTTTGTCGGAAGGGCTGTCCTCTTCTTCCTTTCTGCCGAAAGGGGCATCATCTTCATCACAACCTTTCGGGTCGTAGGCTCGTTGGATTTCCAGAATGTTCCCAACCTCCCGTTTGCCGGAAGGGTGGACATAATCTTCCTCCTTGCCGAAAGGGGTGTCTTCATCGCAACCTTTTGGGTCGTAGGCCTGTTGGATTTTCAGGATATTCCGTTCCTTTGTCTCCTGGAAGCTGGAAGGTGGGGCCTCTTTCTCCACCCTTTCAGTAGGAAGTGGGACATCGGCCTTCAAATGTGGTTGCCCCTGCTCCATCTGTGGGGAAGGAAGATGGTCCTTCAACCACAGCAGTGCTTTCGGGCTCTGGAAAGCATACTCCATCAGTTCGTCCATGGAGACCTGGGCTTCAGCCATGACCGTAAAGCTCTTACTTAAGATACCACCCGATAACTCCCCGAAATTGTGAGCCGAGGCAAAACCGGAGTGGAGCTCGGACATGTCACGACAGGTTTGGTACAGTTTGTTCCGGATGTGGTCTGGGAGATCTTTCAGGTTTTCCAAGAGGTTCTTGTACGTGTCCTCGAGATCGTGGGTTAAGCTACGAGATATTTCCAGGGTCCTGGCTTCCACCTGTCAAGAGAATTGAAAGGACATTTTCAGGTTTGTAGTTTTCTCTGGCCACCAGGTGGGCAGCCAAAGGAACTCATTTCTTGCCAACTCCAACCCCCCCAAATTCCATCCAGTTCAATGACATTTTCCCCTACATAATCCTGAGTTCCAAATACCAGCCTGAACAGGTAGGTTTTACAGTGCTTCCAAAAAGTGCTTAAGCTGTGACTTTGGTGACTCTCTGTCAGGAAGGGAATTCCAGAGTTCGGAGAGTCTCATAGAATCGTAGAGTTGGAAGGGGCCTCGAAGGCCACCGAGTCCAACCCTCTGTTTAATGCAGGAATCCACCTTAAAGCATCCCTGACAGGTGGCTGTCCAGCTGCCTCTTGAAGGCCTCTAGAGTGGGAGAGTCCACAACCTTTGTCGTACTGCTCCAACAGGAAGTTTTTCCTGATGCCCAGCTGGAATCTGGCTTCCTGTAATTTGAGTCCATGATTCCGTGTCCTACACTCTGAGATGATCGAGGAGATCCTGGCCCTCCTCTGAGTGGAAACCTTTCAAGGACTTAAAGATTGCTATCATGTCTCCCTTCAGCCTTCTCTTCTCCAGGCTAAACATGCCCAGTTCTTTATGTCTCTCCTCATAGGGCTTTGTTTCCAGACCCCTGACCATCCTCTGAACCCCCTCCAGATTATCTGCATCCTTCTTGAAGTGTGGTGCCCAGAACTGGACACAGTACTCAAGATGAGGCCTAACCAGGGCCGAATAGAGGGGAACCAGTACCTCATGCGATTTGGAAGCTATACGTCTATTCTCTTTCAAGGATGTCTGTTTTTACATCCCTGTCGTTTGACCCTGACATTCAGGATCAAAAGAAAGAGGAAATCCAGGTCCCCTGACAATTCCTCCCCCCCACTGTTCAAATGTACCTGTTGGAGAGGCGCATATGGGGCTCCAACTCCAAATTAAAATTGAAGGAAAGGAAAGGAAGGAAAGGAACCTCTCGTGCAAGCACTGAGTCATTACTGACTCTTGGAGGGACGCCAGCTTTTGCTGACGTTTTCTTGGCAGGCCTTATATAGAGGGGTGGTTTGCCGTTGCCTTCCCCGGCCGTTATTACCTTTCCCCCAGCTAACTGGGTACTCATTTTACCGACCTCGGAAGGATGGAAGGCTGAGTCGACCCGAGCCGGCTGCCTGAAACCAGCTTCCGCTGGGATCGCTTAATCCCTCTTAAAGGTCTAGACTTAAGAATACCTGAACTATTCTCTGGGAGGTGACCCAAGTCCCTGAGCATCACTGTTTGGAAGCCAAGAACAGTGATTCAAGCAGAGCTGCCACCTTTGTGAGCAGTTGCTCCCGGCTTATAGGAGCCTTGAATTCTTAAATTCAGCCTTCCCCAACTTGGGGCCTGCGAGATGTGTTGGGCTACAATGGGGGGATACTGGAAGTTGTAGTCCAAGCACATCTGAAGGCACCAGGTTGGGGAAAAGGCTGCTCGAATGGATTGATTTTTCAAGGCACCCCAATGTCCCCCAACACACAGCTTGGGATTTACCAGACCAGCCCCCCACTCTCCTGACCTAGGCAGATAACCCTACTGCGCTTGAAAATTCAAGGAAAGTTACTTCGGAGGCAGGAGGGACGTCCTCTTCGCAGGCCGGTGTCCTTGGGGCGAATTCGTCCTCTCCATCGCAACCGGGCGCTGTTAGCGTTATGTTAGCCTCATCTCTCCAGATGTGCTCGGTTGGAGGCATGGGAGTCTTCTTCGCGGGAGGTGCCGGCCTCTTCTCCTCTATGCGGCTGACCTCTACAGGGGGTGCCACTATCTCTTCTACGGGGGGCATCACTATCTCCTCTACGGGGGACGCCACTATCTCTTCTACGGGGGGCATCACTATCTCCTCTACGGGGGACGCCACTATCTCCTCTATGGGGAGTGCCACTATCTCCTCTACGGGGGGCATCACTATCTCCTCTACGGGGGGCACCACTATCTCCTCTATGGGGGGTGTCACTATCTCTTCTTCGGGGGGCGCCACTATCTCCTCTACTGGGGGCGCCACTATCTCCTCAGGGGGCGCCACTATCTCCTCTTCTGGGGGCACCACTATCTCCTCTTCTGGGAGCGCCAAAATCTCCTCTACGGGGGGCGCCACTATCTCCTCTACGGGGGACGCCACTATCTCCTCTACGGGGGACGCCACGATCTCCTCTACGGGGGATGCCACGATCTCTGCGGAGCTTCCCTTTACAGGGGGCACCTCTGTCTCCTCTGAGTGATGGATCTCCATGGTCACAATCTTTATCGAATAGCTGTTCTGCCCAGGTGAAGCCACAGACTCCTCTATGCAGCTGACTACCATGGAAGGCAGCACAGTCTCCGCCGAGCGCCTGAGCTCGAGGGGAGGCGTCACCATGTCCTCCGAGCAGCTGCTGGCCGTGGAGGACACCACGGTCTCCGCTGAGCGCCTCTGCTCTCCAGAAGGCGCCGTCATCTCCAAGCAGCTGAACTCTCTAGGACATTCCACAGACTCCGCCGAACAGCAGATCGATCCAGGAAACGCCACCATTTCCTCGGAGGAGCTGTTCTCTGGGGGCGTCGCCATCTCCAACTCCGTGCTGCTGCTCTGGCCAAGCGGCAGCCCCATCTCCTCCAGGCCGCTGCTCGTGGCGAAGCAATATTCGCTTTCCTCGTGGAGCGGGTCCACGTCAGAATACCGGCCGTGGGTTCGTGTCCATTGCATGCGTATCTCGTTCAGCCGGTCAAAACTTTGGTGGCTCTCTGGATCGCATCCGTGCTGGACCTGTTCAATCTGGGATCCGCCGTCCGCACGGGGAGGGAGGGAGGAACAGAGCAGAACACGAAATGATTCACGGGGCGCTAAACACACAATATGTCACAAGGGTAACCGTTTTTTGGGCACGTCGCCCCACTGGGCGAGAAATAGCATGCTTTTCTCAATCTGCTGAAGCCTTAGGCGTTTAACAAAACCAAAATATAGAATCATAGAATAGCAGAGTTGGAAGGGGCCTACAAGGCCATCGAGTCCAACCCCCTGCTCAATGCAGGAATCCACCCTAAAGCATCCCTGACAGATGCTTGTCCAGCTGCCTCTTGAAGGCCTCTAGTGTGGGAGAGCCCACCACCTCCCTAGGTAACTGATTCCATTGTCACACTGCTCTAACAGTCAGGAAGTTTTTCCTGATGTCCAGCCGGAATCTGGCTTCCTTTAACTTGAGCCCGTTATTCCGTGTCCTGCACTCTGGGAGGATCGAGAAGAGATCCTGGCCCTCCTCTGTGGGACAACCTTTTAAGTATTTGAAGAGTGCTCTCAGGTCTCCTCTCAATCTTCTCTTCTCCAGGCTAAACATGCCCAGTTCTTTCAGTCTCTCTTCATAGGGCTTTGTTTCCAGAAGAACTCTGACGTCTCCCCTCAATCTGCTCTTCTCATAGAATCATAGAATAGTAGAGTTGGAAGGGGCCTACAAGGCCATCGAGTCCAACCCCCTGCTCAATGCAGGAATCCACCCTAAAGCATCCCTGACAGGTGGTTGTCCAGCTGCCTCTTAAAGGCCTCTAGAGTGGGAGAGGCCACAACCTCACCAGGCAACTGATTCCATTGTCGTACTGCTCTAACAGTCAGGAAGTTTTTCCTGATGTCCAGCTGGTAGCAGCAGTAGCCAGAGGAAAACGAGCTCTCCGCAAATGCATGCACATTAACAAACCAAAGTTACCTGGGTGCTAGTTGAAACAATCAAGTCTAAAAACAGATGCTAAACACAAAACCTTGAAGCAGCATTAAAAAGCGAAATAAAACCACCAAATGGGGGAAGAATGTCAGGCATTATAAGAAAAGAAAATGAGAATAAAACGGCCAGTATCGTACTGCCCTTATACAAATCTGTGGTGCGACCACACTGAGTACAGTTCTGGTCACCGCACCTAAAAATATATATGATGGAGCTGGAAAAAATGCAGAAAAAGGCAACTCACGTGATTAAAGGGCTGGAGCATCTCCCCTACGAGGGAAGGTGACATCAACTGGGATTGTTTCGCTTGGAAAAACGGAGGCTGAGGGGAGACTTGACAGAGGTATGCAAAACTATGCATCGTATGGAGAATGCAGAGAGGGAGGCATTTTTCTCTCTATCCCATAATACTAGAACCTGGAGTCATCCCATGAAGCTGAGGGGTGGGAGATCCAGGACAGATAAAAGGAAGTACTTCACACAGCGCATAGTTAGATTATGGAACTCACTACCACAAGATGTAGTGATGGCCACCAATTTGGATGGCTTTAAAAGGGGGTTGGATAAATTCCTGAAGGAGAAGGCTATCCCTGGCTAACAGCCCTGATGGTTGTGTGCTACCTTCAGGATCCGAGGCAGTAAGCCTGTGTGCACCAGTTGCTGGGGAACATGGGTGGGAGGGTGCTGTTGCACCATGTCCTGCTTGTTCATCCCTGGTCAACAGCTGGTCGGCCACTGTGCGAACAGAGTGCTGGACTCGATGGACCCTTGGTCTGATCCAGCAAGGCTCTTCTGATGTTCTTAAACAACAGTGCAAAGAACATTTAAGGTGCAATCCTATCCTGGTTTTAGACAGAATAAAAGTCCTACGTGCTGGGAGTTGCAGGATATTTTTCTGTCTAAACATGCATAAGATTGTGACCTAAACCCGCATAGGTTGTAAGGATGGGGTATTGGCCTTTGGGTTTAGGATATAGAATGGGAGTTTGTTTTTTGAGTTTAAAATATAGGATGGGGGGGTTTGGTGCCTTGCATTCAATATATAATAGAAGCCAGTATTGAAATCTCTTCATTGGCTTCCAATTCACTTCAGAATCCAATATAAACTTCTCCTGTTGACCTACAAAGCTTTTCACGGTCTAGCTCCTGCCTATCTCTCCTCTCTCATCTCACACTATTGCCCCGCTCGTGCTCTTCGCTCCTCTGATGCCATGTTTCTCGCCTGCCCAAGGGTCTCCACTTCCCTTGCTCGGCTTCGTCCATTTTCTTCTGCTGCCCCTTACGCCTGGAACGCTCTTCCAGAACATTTGAGAACTACAAGTTCAATCGCAGCTTTTAAAGCTCAGCTAAAAACTTTTCTTTTTCCTAAAGCTTTTAAATCTTGTTTTTGTTCTGACTTTATACTGTTAGTTTTACCCTACCCAGTGCCTGTTTGCATTCTCTTCCCATCCTTATTGCTTTACTATGATTTTAATAGAATGTAAGCCTATGCGGCAGGGTCTTGCTATTTACTGTTTTACTCTGTACAGCACCATGTACATTGATGGTGCTATATAAATAATAATAATAATAATAATAATAATAATAATAATCTCTCCAACAATGTTATCAAAAGTTCAAAACGAGTCCGAAGCAGCAGTGGAAAAATACAATAACATCTGCCTGGCCTTGTCAAATTCCATCAGTGAGGCCAGGCGAAAACCTCATTTGAAATCACCCCAGCCAACATGGAGACGTCACTTCCAGAGATCCCCAGAAAATCTACAGCCGAACTTTGTAGAGACAACGGCACTTGTGTGAGCACCCTTTGAACAAGGCAAACACCCCTGTCTGAAGGCGGGGACGGGGAAGGCAAATTCGCCGGGAGACGGACCGGTAAATCGGGACAAGCGAAAGGTCCGTGGTGTGGTGGACGTACCAAGCCGATGGTCTGATGGAGCTGAGAGAGACTCTCTTGGGTGTTCCGCCTCGCCAGTCGCAGCTTGCTCAAGGCCATCATGTAGGCCCGTTGGCGGAGTTTGCTGGATAGATCGCTGATCCGCGAAAGGCACACTTGCATCTGGTGATCCATGGAGGGGATGTCTAATTCCTCGACGGCCCTTTTCAGGTTTTCTGAGCCAGAGGAAGGAGAGAGAGAGAGAGAGAGAGAGAGAGACAAACACAGAGAAAAAAGAACCCGACAAATTTACGTACGTTTAAAATGCACGCACACGCATCAAACAGGCAGACGTTTCTTGAAGTCCTACCTTTATTCCAAGAAGCTTAATGTGGCTTAGGAAAACTGGGGATTTGGTTTATGCAGTACCAAATCCTTGGTCCATCTAGCTCAGTATTGTTGACACTGATTGGCAGCAATGGTTCCCCTGGGTTTCAGGCAGGAGTCCTTCAAAGCCCTACCTGGAGATACCGGGGAATTGAACCTGGGACATTCTGCATGCAAAATAAGGGCTTCACACCTGAGCAATGCTCCTTCCCTTAAAAACAAAGTAAAGATTCTAGTCCTCTTGACTCTAGTCCCTGACTGGCAGCGGTTTCATGCTTGAGTCCTTCCAAACCCTCCCTGGGAATCGTACCTGGGAGCTTCTGCCTGAAAAATAAAGTCTCTAACCCTGAGCAGTGCTCCTTCCCTTAAAAACAAAGTACATTTCTAGTCCTGATTCTTGATTCTAGTCCCTGACTGGCTGCAGTTTCAGGGAGGATTCCTCCGAGTCCTACCCGGCGATGCTAGGGGTTGAATCTCAGACCTTCTGCGTGGAAAAACAGGGGCTCTAATACTGAGCTGTAGTCCCTCCGTGGAGCTTATGCATTTTGGACATAAGGGGGAATGGGAGGAATCGAGGGAGCCGGGAGAGCAGAAAAGCAGGGGAGATTCTACACGTCGTACTTCGAACAGGCAAGCTACACGATTGCTTTGGGGGCGCACTGGGGGTGCATGGAAGCACCCTCAGTACGACGTGTAGAATCCCCCCAGGTGTGGTGTTGACCATGTTGTACCACTGCCATTGCAGATGGCTGAAGGGGAACTATCCCGCCTGGTCCTATTTATTTATTTATTTATTTATTTATTTATTACATTTCTATACCGCCCAATAGCCGAAGCTCTCTGGGCGGTTCACAAAAATTAAAACCATCATAAAACAACCAACAAGTTAAAAACACAAATACAAAATACAGTATAAAAAGCACAACCAGGATAAAAACCACGCAGCAAAATTGATATAAGGTTAAAATACAGAGTTAAAACAGTATAATTCAAATTTAAGTTAAAATTAAATGTTAAAATACTGAGAGAATAAAAAGGTCTTCAGCTGGCGACGAAAGGAGTACAGTGTAGGCGCCAGGCGGACCTCTCTGGGGAGCTCGTTCCACAACCGGGGTGCCACAGCGGAGAAAGCCCTCCTCCTAGTAGCCACCTGCCTCACTTCCTTTGGCAGGGGCTCACGGAGAAGGGCCCCTGTAGATGATCTTAAGGTCCGGGCAAGTACATATGGGAGGAGGCGTTCCTTCAAATAACCTGGCCCCAAACCGTTCAGGGCTTTGAATGTCAATACCAGCACTTTGAATCAGGCCCGGACCTGGATTGGCAGCCAATGAAGTTGTAAAAGGACTGGTGTAATGGGATCTCGCCGGCCAGTCGCTGTTAGTAAACGTGCTGCCCTGTTTTGTACCAGTGGAAGTTTCCAGACCTTTTTCAAAGGCAGCCCCACGTATAACACATTGCAGTAATCCAAGCGAGAGGTTATCAGAGCATGGATCACTGTAGCTAGGCTATCTCTGTCCAGATAAGGGCGCAGTTGGTATATCAGCCTAAGCTGATAAAAGGTGCATCTATTAAGATGCAAAATTACAGGCCGCTTTTTTAGTCTTAACTTTTTTTCCATTGGGTAGCTCCCTATTTATTTATTTATTTCCGATCCAGCTCCCTCCCTTTCGGTGCCCAGTGCTGGCAACCCTCCGCCTCTGTACCTATCTCCTCCTCGGTAAGGGGCAGGTAATGATCCATCAGTTGCTCCGGCTTGTCGAGCAAACGGTCCACAGTACGCACGAAGAGCTGGCAGATCCGGCAGTTAAGAACGCTGTGCGGCTCATCCAGTTCCATCTCTGTTTCCCACGTTAAATGCAGCTCATTCAGTTCGTCGGCGTATTTGGACGCTTCCGCCTCGGCGTTCATCAATATGCTCGCCGTCGTCTCGCCCAGAACCTTGCGGGAAAAGGGGAGGGAATGAGAAATGCCTTCAATCGATTCATTGGCTCCTTGTGGGTTTCCGTGCCCAACTTAAAGCACCCATTTAGGCCCTCGGGGTAAAATCAAACAAAAATCCACCACCCCTGCATAGTTTAGCGTAAAGCGCTTCCTGCCAAGAATGAAGCCATATGTACATCGGGGGAACCGGTGTGACTCGTAATACAACTCGACGTTACAATAATTTGTAGTCCAAACCAGCTCAGGATGGGAGACGGGGCGGTTTGGAGGGCCGCCTTCAGCAGCGACAGGCAAGCTATAGCGTTTCAATGTGTCTGCTGTTGAAATAGCCCACTGTGCTCCAGAGCAATGCTTCCTGACTGTTAGAGCAGTACGACAAAGTGACCTAGGGAGGTTGTGGGCTCTCCCGCACTAGAGTCATTCAAGAGGCAGCTGGACAACCACCTGTCGGGGATGCTTTAGGGTGGATTCCTGCATCGAGCAGGGGGTTGGACTTGATGGCCTTATAGGCGCCTTCCAACTCTGCTATTCTATGATTCTACACACTTGGGGCATTGTGGGAAATCAAAATGGCTGCTCCTGCCCACAAAAACCCAGCCCAACCAGAGCTTACAGGGCTAGTTAAAGAGTGGCCTACAGTTGATAACAGAGCTTGGGCGCTGCACATGGTTGCCACAGTATCGATCCTAAGCTGGTGACGCAGCGAAATGCAGAAAACAAACAGGAGAGGTTTTCCACCTCTTCTCTCAATGTGGGTGAGGGCAGAAAAGCGATGCTTCCTCTGATGAATTTCTGAGAGTCAGGCACATGCTAAAAGTTTAGGAGCAGTCCCAGGAAGAGAAATGGGTTACCCTCTACCTGTTACATGCCATCCAGCTTCTGGGAAACTCAGAGAACAAGCTTCCAAGCAAGAAAGAGGTTTATTATTATTATTATTATTATTATTATTATTATTATTATTATTATTATTATTATTATTATATCACTCATGGCGTTTTTTCTAGATGGACATGACAGGCTTTGCTAGTTCATGCTGTCTTTTACTGATTCAGGAATTTCCTGACTATTGAACATGTTTTAAGTATGAAGTATGACTGCTTTATGGATGTTGGTGTGGATGTATTTTGGTAGGCCCAGTTTCTTAAGGTTTTCGGTACAGTTTTTTGATGTGATGCTGGGGACTGATGTGACTAACGGAATAATGGTGACCCTTTCCTGTTGCCGTAGTTCTTTAACTTCCATGGCCAGTGGGGTATATTTGTCTCTCTTTTTCTCTTTTCTACATTTTTTTGTCACTCGGTATTGCTATATCAATGATGTACATGCATTTTTCTTTTTTGTCTATAACTGTTATGTCTGGTCAGTTGCAAGGTACTGTCTTGTCTGTATAAATTGTTCTGTTGCAGTATATTTCATGGCCTGCAATTTCCAAGATGGTTGTTATCATGTTGTTGCTGCCGTTACTTGCGGTTTGCGGAGCCAAACTACCTTCTCTATTGAAAAGACAGATCCAGGCATCATTTCGAGGGACGGTGGAGGGGCGATGAGTTCGTCAGACAAACTGAAATCTCTGTTCAGCATCACCTGCTGCAGGGTCATCTCGGGGATATCCGGCACGCTTTGCCGACAGGTGACATGCGGCGTGTGCCATTCCTGTTCCATTTCATCTTCTCTGCTGCTGTTCGTGGCGGGTGAGACAGCTGTTGGGAAACCGGACTTTAGTTCTCCAAGCCAAACGCAAGGCTCGTTGGAATGGTTAAACCTAGCACCCTGCTTCTGCTGGGGAACAGCCAGATAGAAACGCCGGGCAATATCCGTTCCCGCTCCTCTTGCTGTTCGTCCTCAAAAGCAGGCTGCTACCAAGGCTAAGAGATGCTGATGGGCTTCTCTTCCGGTGGTGCCTGACTTTGGGGCTAAAGTCCAGGCTTCGCAGACCAGAGGCCCGCCAAATAACCCACCCATGTTGCATAAATTATGCCTAATCCGAGTGTATCCAAGTCCAATATTGAAACACTCGCTAAAGATCATAGGCAAGGCGTTGGGCACCAAACGTTTATTCTCGAGAATAAGGTGACCCTTCTCGCTCATGCTCTTAATTCAGAGGCAGGACAGTAGCTTATATACTTCCATGCAGTGGTCAGAAGGGGAATTGCAGCTGAGATTGCCATGTGCTTTGCATCTGTAGCCCCTCCCCTTCTGGTGATGTAGCTAGGGGGCAGTCCTAAGGACTTGGCTGGGTCTGATTGGTCAGTTTCATTTGAAACTGACCTATGGTGTTGTCCTGGAAGTTAATCAGCAATGTGGATTCAACAGGATTAACTTTGTCTGGCAAGAAAGGGGATTGGAAGCCACTTACGAGGGGGTAAATGGAGTTTTTACTGAGGGGCATCTGGCTACTCCCTTTCCCTGCCTTGTTATGCTCATTCGCCTTTTCCAAGTGTCCCCAGGTGGGCTCCTGGTGGGGTGTCCTAGAGGGGGTGCAGGTGCTTGCGTGTACACATGTGCGGATGCATGTGTACACACGTGTCTGAATGCATGACTGCATGTCAGGGGGAAATGGACATCCTAGGTTTTTTTTATCACCCAGAGGGCCACTGGGCAACACATCACCATTGCCACCCACTGCTCTCACTCCTCCTCCTCTTTGTCACCGCGGCTACTGCTTGCTTGCTTGGCCAATGGAAAGCCAAGGAGTAAGCAGGCCCTGGGATCTCCTCCTCCTCCTCCTCCTCAAGACCTTATCAGAGCAAAAGGCCGGTGAACAAGCAGGTTGCAATGGGAAAGAGGAGGGCCAACTCCAGGGGGTGCTTCTCAGCGGGGCCCTTCTTGGCTGTGGGACCTCAGCAGCTGGCCAACCGTGCTGACTCTGGGTCCAAGACATGGTCGTCTTTCCTTTGTAAACCTCCCATGTTTCTCTATACTCTTTTCATTGTTTTTCTTCTTACTGGGGGGGGGGGGAGGAGGGGGGAGAGAACCACGAAGGAGGAAAACATAGAAGTGGGCCATGGTGCCTTTGGGTCCGTAACGCTACGGCCACTCCACGAGGACTCACAAATCTCTGTGCGTCTTGAACTAGCCTCAGTTTTCCTCCTCATGAAAATGGGGTTACAGCCTGTAGCTCTTTTCCCTGTCCTCCCCGCACGCATGTCCATCCTCCCATGCTTGGTCCCCATTTCCTCTTTCTGCTTCCTCGTGTGTCAAACCGTGCCCCCCCTTTTACTCACACTCCACATCCAGATCATCTTGGGGCAGCAGGTCAAACATGGAAGCCACATCCTGCATTCCCAGGAATTCTCCTTGGAGACTCTCAGCTTCTCTCCCCTTATGCTGAGCAAACACAAAGAACAGATGGGTTAGCGGGGAGGGGACTTTTTGAGGGGGACCAGCAGCTGCCTTTGGAATTTTGAGAGTTGTGGGCACTTTCACAAAATGGCTTCCTTGGGTTGTTTTTCCCCCTCTTATTCGTAACATTGCTCTCTTTAGAACCTAAATAAAGCTGCCATTGGAGGACAGAGCTTTGTGGCATACCAGCCCCCCCCCATTAAAATAAACAATTTCTTTTAAAAACAACAACTTTAAAGCAACATAAAAATTAGGGTGAGGGCCAAGAGAGGTGTTGTGGGTGACACCCCAGTGTTAGGGAATATCTACATGGCACATTTCAAACTGGTTTGGGGCCTCTTTGCCCAATGTGGTACCTCAGTGATATATATGCGTGATATATCAATGAAATATTTTTATAACTACTCAGCTGCCACCCCCGAAAAAGTTCCCAAGGCAGCTTATATAAAATCAGTAAAACAAGATAGTTCCTACCCATAAGCTTCCAACCTAAAAAAAGTCATGACACACAAGGAAAAGGGGTTTGGAAGGAAGAGGAAAAAATATAAGTTGATCAGGCAGTATTAACAGATGTAACCATAGGTTTTATTAGAACCCACTAAAAACTCTCATAGAAATTAGTTTTTAAAAAACCCATCAATTGACCCTAATAAAAGGGATTGTGATAACTGTTGCTTTTGGAACGTTCCTGCTCCCCAGAATGGACTAGCACCTTTTGTTAACAGATGTGTTAGGCGATGTTTACCCAGCACATGTTAAACTGGTTTCAAGCCTCTTTTTTTTTTAAAAAAAAAAAAGAATGAAAATTGTTGCAAAGATTACGGATTTAATACAGGCCTGTAGTTTTCCCCTTAGTAGGAAAAAGAGTTTTAAACTTGCATAGCGCACAAGGGGTCTTGTGGCAGCTAGTTCCGCAGACACCTACAAAACATGAAATTGCAGCGGCCGGGTCAACTTCTAAAGAACGTGACCGTGTCACAAGAGAAATGGTTCTGTTTCACATGCACACAAAACTTTGCCCTGAATCTGAGGTGAGCAACGCCTACGTAGCCTCTGATCATGAACAGAGTTCCAATCATCAACCTTGTTTTTCTCTGTTGCACTCTCAAATACCTGTTCTTCCTCGTAGTCTGCACAAGCGTCGATCCAAAGGGTGTCATCCAGGGTGAAGGATGCCGAGAGAGGATGAGAAGGAAATCAAATGGCAGAATAGTTAGATGGGACAACTTCTGGGCCGGAAATTGTTGGACCGTTGTGTGCGGGAAGTTGGAGATGGCTGCCAGCACAAAAACGTGGCCCGCTTTTGAGCTTGTGGCCATCTTGTTCCCCTCACAAAGTCGTGCTGGGCCGTTGTGTGGGGAAAAGACGGTGGCCATGTGTTTTGTAACAGTGCCCACTAAACCCCTCACTAGCGACAAAGAATGATTTGGGCTTTCCTTAGTGAAGCTCAGACGCAGGATGAATTATAATGAGATCCATAATATTGTTTTTTTGCTGGTTCTCTGGATCTTAGTTCTGTTCCATGAAGTTTTTTAAGCTGGGCCCGGCCCTACCATAAGGCGGGGTGAGGTCACCACCGCAGGTGGTAGATGCTACGGAGACTACAATGGCAGCCTCCTAGCTGTTCTCACAAATTCTCTGCCTAATCCCTTTGCCAGCCAGAGCGAGGTGTGAGGCAGAAATTGCTCTTGGGTGTGGTAAATAAGAGGTGGGCAACTCGCAGCCTTCCAGATTTTTCCTAACCCTTCCAGTAAATCTCAGAAGAGGCATTTCCAACCATTTTTTAAGAATGTGCCGAAGACGGAGAACTGCCAAATTGATGGGCGGTTGCAAGGGCGAAGGCATGTGGCCACCCGGGAAAGCCTTGTGGGGGCAGATTGGGGGGTTTTGCCCCCGAATCTGAGGTTCTGCATGTATCCCAGTCGTCCAGACATCCCCCACCACCACCAAAGATGAGGTTTATCCCATGGATGTCGCTTTGCGGCACCCGTTTTCCCTCTCAAAAGAATGATGCAAAAAGTGCCCCTATGGTTCGGGGGACGGTGTGTGTTGTGGGTGTGTGGGTGTCCCACCCCACCCCACGCACTGTCATCCATGATCTCCACGCCTTGGCCTGATGGGATGGGCCAAAAGGAACTCTTCGTTCATGGCCGCATCTTTCCTTCTCCCATGTGGGTCTGAGGGTCCAAGATACTCCCAGCATTCCATGCGGCTGTTGTGAAGCATCATGATGTCACAGATGGCCCACCTTGGCTCCAGGGGCCCTGATTCCTAGTGAACCATGGAGAGGAGACAAGCGCGTGTGTTTTACCACTAATTCGGCATAATGGCAAATTCAGACATTACCGTGACCATGCCCTGAAGGAGAGTCCAAAGATTGATCCAGATCAACAAGTCTATGGATTGGGTCAGGTCAGGGGATGCCCTGTGGTTTTCCTGCTGGGGTTTAGGATTTCAGTTTTGGCTTTTTTGGGTGGTGGTGGGGAGATACCTTGATGATCAGGGGTCTGGAAACAAAGCCCTATGAGGAGAGAGGGAAAGAACTGGGTATATTTAGCCTGGAGAAGAGAAGATTGAGAGGAGACATGATAGCACTCTTCAAATACTTGAAAGGTTGTCACACAGAGGAGGGCCAGGATCTCTTCTTGATCCTCCCAGAGTGCAGGACACAGAATAATGGACTCAAGTTAAAGGAAGCCAGATTCCAGCTGGACATCAGGAAAAACCTCCTGACTGTTAGAGCAGTACGACAATGGAACAAGTGACCTAGGGAGGTGGTGGGCTCTCCCACACTAGAGGCCTTCAAGAGGCAGCTGGACAAGCATCTGTCAGGGATGCTTTAGGGTGGATTCCTGCATTGAGCAGGGGGTTGGACTCGATGGCCTTGTAGGCCCCTTCCCACTCTGCTATTCTATGATTCTATGAAATAGAAATATAATACATCTCACCAGAGTGGAGAAGACTTCTGTACCTTCTCCGTCTGCTGCTGTCCAGGTGTCAAGTGTTAGAGAACGTTTCCCTCCTGGTTTTTTTGACTTTCAAACAGATTTGGACTGGAGAAGCCCAGGAGGTTTTGAAACAGAGGACGGCCTTCTGAAAAGACCATCCTACGGACAGGGGGAAGAATGCTAACAAGAGGCCCGCTAGCAGTACATTTGCATTTTTGGCACCAACAATTGATTGGCAATTAGATGCGGCAGAAATGCCACAAGCCCTCCGGTTCTCTCTTCTCTTGAGGAAGCAGGTCCCATCAACTAAAGATGCACCAGAATTTCCTGCCTCTTAGGGGAAAGGGGTCCCCAACCTCTTTGGGTCATTTGGGATTTTGAGCGAGAATCGTGGGGGCCCTCACAAAATGGCTGCTATGATGTGGGTGTGGGGGGGAAGGTGTCCTTGCCCATTCATAAAAGGGTGGGCGTGGCCTGTCACCAAAACACTCATTTCCCGGAAGGCAAAAGTAGTGAGACATAAAGAGATCAGACTGAGGGTTCACACAGTGGCCAACCAGCTGTCAGACAGGGATGAACAGCACCCTCAAACTCAAAAAACAAACTCGCATTCTATATCCTAAACCCAAAGGCCAACACCCCATCCTTACAACCTATGCAGGTTGTGGTCACAATCTTATGCATGTTTAGACAGAAAAATATCCTGCAACTCCCAGCACGTAGGACTTTTATTCTGTCTCAAACCAGGATAGGATTGCACCTTAAATGTTCTTTGCACTGTTGTTTAAGAACATCAGAAGAGCCCTGCTGGATCAGACCAAGGGTCCATCTACTCCAGCACTCTGTTCACCCAGTGGTCATCCAGCTGTCGGCCAGGGATGAACAAGCAGGACATGGTGCAACAGCACCCTCCCACCCATGTTCCCCAGCAACTGGTGCACACAGGCTTACTGCCTCGAATACTGGAGATAGCACACAACCATCAGTGCTAGTAGCCACTGATAGCCTTCTCCTTCTCCAGGAATTGATCCAACCCCCTTTTAAAGCCATCCAAATTGGTGGCCATCGCTACATCTTGTGGTAGTGAGTTCCATAATCTAACTATGCGCCGGGTGCATGGCGCAGGAGGGCGGACTTTCACTTTGCAGCATGCAAGATGGAGACCCCAGTTTTAGGGACCTGCGGAGCATGACAAACAGTTCAGTTTAGCTAGGATATACGGTCACACCTCTGAGACCATGAATGGGCAACTATCAGGTACAGTTGGAGAGTGCTTTAGCCTCCTGAAACGTTCTGTGGCTGAACCTAAAGCAGGTTTGATTCTTGGACAACAGCTGGGAATAAGGCATGGATAAATGTGTCGTTGTCAATTTCAATCCATGTCTCATTTTTTCCCCAATTTGCCCTGAACATGGAGATTTTTTTTTAAAAAAAAAAAATGTTTGCATAAAAATTCGTACATGTTTTTCTCCGCATTTCTCGTGATGTGTACATATTTGTAGACTTCTTTAAGAACATAAGAAGAACGCTGATGCGTCAGACCAAGGGTCCATCTAGAATAGCAGAGTTGGAAAGGGCCTACAAGGCTATCGAGTCCAACCCCCTGCTCAATGCAGGAATCCACCCTAAAGCAGACCTGTCCGATGCCTGTCCAGCTGCCCCTTGAAGGCCTCTAGTGTGGGAGAGCCCACAACCTCCGTAGGTAACTGATCTAGTCAGGTACAACCCTCTGTCAGGGATGCTTTAGGGTGGATTCCTGCATTGAGCAGGGGGTTGGACTCGATGGCCTTGTAGGCCCCTTCCAACTCTGCTATTCTATGATTTTATGATTCCATGGCTGCTGGGGTTGCTGGATCAGCAAGTGTCGCCATGGACAGGGCCTCGTAGTCGTTGGCCCAGAATCACGGATGCTCATGCCGGGCTTGGAAATGCCAGAAACTTTGCTCCCTGCACCGCCATAACAGCTTGACAGAGGAGGGAGCGTCTCCCCCACCGTCCGCTGTACTGCAGCGCCATCGCCACCGTGGCTGGCCAGAAGGTGGTATTGCAGGTATCCACTCAGCAAGAGTCGGTTACTGGAAGAGGCCGGCTGAGATCTACCTGGAGCTTGATCGCGAACAACTGTGGCCTGGAGCAAGACCTCCCTTAGGACGGACCAAGCTGCAGGCCGTAGCTCTGGACGGCTAAGACTCGTTTGGGAACGTGGGAACTATTTGAGGACCTCCTTTAGGAATAGGCAAACACATTCTTACGGGGAGGGGTCTTTAATTGGGAACAGTGCCAGGGGAACAAGTTTCCTGCATCCCAGAGGTAAGCCGATGTCCTTCTTTGCTCTCCAGTGGAAAGGTAGCACCTCCAGTTGCTTCCGGGCAATCGCGCCTCTGGAGTCGGGCATAGCTGGCATCGCACATGGAGGATTGTTGTCTGCGGGACTTTGGAGTTCGGCCTCTTTTGACTCCCCACAAGGCTAGAGGCGTGGCGGTGAAGGTGGGGGTCGCGGCGCCTGCAAGGATGCAGAACACTCTTCTGAGCTTCTGTTCTCGGAGGTCTCCCCCATGGGTTGATTGTTTCCGGCCCCGAACAGCGGTTGTTTACCACCATTGGAGGACCCGGGCTGGGCCAACCACTGGCCCGGGGGTTTCTGAGCCATGAAATCCAGGAGTTCATCCAAGTTCTCCCGGGCGCTGGTGAGCATTTGCCGGCTCTGGAGGACGATATTGGCCGGCAAATCCCGGAGCGAGGCGGAGGTGGACAAATGAGACTGGAGGTCCTCCAGGTTTTCGTAGACCCGGGTCACCTTCTCCTGCAGATGAGACGGGAGTTCGCCCACGTGCGGCAGGAGGTTGCGGTACGTGTCGTAGAGCTCGCGAGCCACAAGCCGGGTCAAGCTCAACGCCTTAAACTCTAGTTGCTAAAAGAAGAAGGAGAAACCTTTACTACTACTACTACTACTACTACTAATAATAATAATGGAACAAGGTCTTGTTGAGTGGACCGGTTTTTCACTTGGGGCAGACGGATTTGCGCAAATGCGCACGAGCGTTAATTGGGAATAACGTTGGGGCGCCGCCCTCCTGGCCCATAAAAGCCGCACACCTCTCAAGAGGAAGGCCGACGCCCACCTTGAGCAAGCCCCACCCCCTGGGAGAACTCGTTCAAATCAACACAGACCTATAATAGAGGAGTCTTGCCTGCGTTTGAAGGCCTCCAGCCAGGGAGAGCTCACCCCCACCCCCAGGCCATTTCTAGGCCTGGGGTCTTGGTTTCGAATCTCTTCCCTATTCTCCAGCGGCCTGAGATTTTTAAAATTCCTTTTTTTTTTTTGCTGTGATGCTAAAAACCTCCACAGGGGAGTAGTCACCATGTTATTGTAGACAGTGACATTATATTTAGCTAGTGTGGCATAGTGGCTAAAGTAGGGTGACCCTATGAAAAGGAGGTCAGGGCTCCTGTATCTTTAACAGTTGCATAGAAAAGGGAATTTCAGCAGGTGTTAATTGTATGCATGCAGCACCTGGTGAAATTTCCTCTTCATCTCAACAGTTAAAGCTGCAGGAGCTATACTGCAGCCAGATTTAAAAGAGGGCAGGGCACCTGGGAATTTCACCAGGTTCTCCATATATACAAAGGACACCTGCTGAAATTCCCTTTTCTATGCAACTGTTAAAGATACAGGAGCCCTGTCCTCCTTTCCATATGGTCACCCTACCATCCATCCACCCCTGTCACAGAAGAAACCATCTTAGGTTTGTTTTGAGTGATGAAATGATTCATTCGCTTTATATACCACCCAGCTGATAAATTCCGTGGATTACAAATCACAAGAAACCAATGCAACAATTAGATAAAAGCCAAAGCAATAATGCAGCTGATGAAAATGTCAACGTATCAGGATATTAAGAACAGTACAGATATTTTAAGTAGCTAGCGGTAAAACTGGCATCCATCTATATGTTTTGAATTTTTTAAAAAATATTGTTCAGCATGTGAGTGTGTTCTGATCCAGATTGGGGCCTTAAACTGCAGCTTGCTCTATTTGTAAGAAAATTAAAAAAAATGTGATCTGTGCAAATCATGCTTAATTCGTTAGTCTGTGTTCGTTTGACTCTAACGATATTAAAGACTCAGGGGTGGAGAAAAACCCCAAATGGACAAAAGATAATTCTAGTGCTGAAAATAATAATAATAATAATAATAATAATAATAATAATAATAATAATAATAATAATAATATATTACATTTATATACTTCCCCATAGCCGAAGCTCTCTGGGTGGTTTGCAAAGATTAAAAACACTGAACGTTAAAAGTGACCTATGAGGGTACTTGGCAAATATGTTTGGGGACACAGGGTTGAAGGCTATTTTCTGATTGGCTCCATTTCTCATCCGCCAATCACAGCTGAGTTGTGCCCGCAAGTGTCATTGCCTGCCATCGGAAAGCCAGGAGAAGCCCCTCCTCTCCCCCACTAGGCCCCTCCCCCAAGTCCCACCCTTTTCCAGGCTCCGCCCCGCCTCTCAGGAAACCTGCACCCACTGCTAAGGCCACCTCCTCTCCACTAGGGGCAGTGTTGAGGTTTGGGCCACTGCTTTAGACAACAATGGTTGTCTAAACCGGTTCTGTTTGGTGCAACCTCTTGGCTCGTTCACGGCCCGCGCCCCGTTCACGTCTCCGTTCCTCACCAAGATACCTCAGGCAGAAAAGAGATGGAGTCTCTGGGAATTGGCCTTGATGGCGGTTTGGGACCGTCGTCTTCGCGCTTTGCTCTCCAATGTGCCCACAAGTTGGATACCTGTTCGGGAACATTTTGGAAACTGGATGGACCGGAGAGGTCTAGCTGGAAGGCAGAAAAAACATTTATTTTTAAAGGAAGAACAGATGTTACCACCGCGGAGAGAACAAAAAGTACCCTGGCTTTGAGTGTTTTGTCAAAATACACTAAAAAAACTAGCTGCGGCCTTGTGGCTGGGCACAACGTTCTCCCACGTGAGCCATTGGCTGTGCTTCTGTGATGTCACAGACCGGCCTTTCCCCTGCAGAGCAGAACCCAAGGCAACTTACGAGGAAGCGAAACACAAGCAAAAGCCACACGGAGCCTCAAAAGGAGTTTAATAAGAGGGAGGATAAAAACCAGCCCCAGAAATGGGTGCCCCACCACGAACACTGAAGAAAAAAGTGGGGAAATTCCAGATGCTAAAAGACAATTTATTGATAGGCCAAACACGTTTCGGAAATCCTTCTTCAGGGGCCCTCTGAGTAACACGGAAACTTAAAGGGATCGGCAGGAAATAAATACGAAAGAAACCAAATTAATTCAATTGCCAATCAATCAATCAATCAATCCGTTTTAAGGGCTGTTCTGATCTTGGACATTTTAAACAGTATTTGTTTTGTAGATATGTTCGATATGTTTTTAACAAAAGAACATTTTCAGCAATATAAACTCTTGAGTTACAGGCTGGATGTTCCTTTTTCCCCATGAAAACAATCAAACAATGTTGCTAAGCAAGAGATTGTATTTCATCGGTTCCGTTTGGCGATTATCGCCTTCAATTTATGTTTATATCATAGAATCATAGAATAGCAGAGTGGGAAGGGGCCTACAAGGCCATCTAGTCCAACCCCCTGCTCAATGCAGGAATCCACCCTAAAGCATCCCTGACAGATGCTTGTCCAGCTGCCTCTTGAAGGCCTCTAGTGTGGGAGAGCCCACCACCTCCCTAGGTCACTGGTTCCATTGTCGTACTGCTCTAACAGTCAGGAGGTTTTTCCTGATGTCCAGCTGGAATCTGGCTTCCTTTAACTTGAGCCCGTTATTCCGTGTCCTGCACTCTGGGAGGATCGAGAAGAGATCCTGGCCCTCCTCTGTGTGACAACCTTTTAAGTACTTGAAGAGTGCTCTCATGTCTCCCCTCCATCTTCTCTTCTCCAGGCTAATAAACATGCCCAGTTCTTTCAGTCTCTCCTCATAGGGCTTTGTTTCAAGACCCCTGATCATCCTGGTTGCCCTCCTCTGAACACGCTCCAGCTTGTCTGCATCCTGTAAGGAGTCAGATCTAGGTATCCAAAATATCTGGCAAACTTTTGGTCCGCAGGGAACATCCGGAGAATGTTCGACCCAGAAACGTGCTGAAGGTTTTGCAACGAGGAAATTCCCAGCCTTTGGGGAGTGGGTGGGGGGAATGTCATTTATTCCGTCTCTTGCCGTAACCTACCAGATCTAATAGCTGATCGATGAGCGAGAGGTTTTGGGTGGTGCTCCGCCGGGTCGATTTCACCTGGTGCAGGATGATCCTGAAAGCCCGATTCCGCAGCTGGGTAGAAAGGGAATTGATCCGCACGAAACAGCCTTCCTTGCAGAGGTCTTGCGACGGCGAGCCGCCCTCCTCGCCCGTGGAGATGGAGGAGGCTGGGGTGGGGGGAAAAAACATGTGTGTACCTGATGTTGAAATGCCAGCTTTGGAATGCAGCTTTGCTATGGGTCGGGGTGGACTGACTGGGCGTGCAAGAGGCTGACTGACCACAGCGTTGGAAGGGCCTTGGAGGTCATACAGTCTGACCCCGTGCCTCAAGGAAGGAATCTCCCCTTCCCCCGGCCTCTGCTTAACTATCTTCAATGAAAGGCAGCCCATGAGCAGGCCCAGAGCCAAAGCATTTGGCATGAAAAGGCACTTGTTGAGGGCCCACCCAAGAAGGGGCCCCGCGAGAAGAGCCCCCACGGAGTTGGTTTTCTTCCCCATTGCAACCTGCTGCTTCACCCACCTCTCGTTCCGGACCAGGCAAGGAGGAGCAGGACGTTGCTGCGTCCTGCTTGCTCACTGGTTCGCTTCCTGCCAAACCAGCAAGCAGGAGCCATGATGAGGAAGAAGAGGAGGAGGAGGAGGAGGAGGAGGAGGAGGAAGGGCAGCCGTCGACCACGGCAGTAAGAAGGGAGGCTCCCAAAGAGAAGGGACCCATGCCCCCCAAAAAACACGAGATGGCACTCCCTGCCACCTCCCGAGGCCGTGCATTGCAGTGTCAAACAGCTCGTATCGTCGGGTTGTTTCTCGCAATGTTTAGCTGAAATCCGCTCCCCTATAATTCCCACCCGTTAGTTCCCTGTCCCGTGCTCTGCCCCCGCCCCCCCGAGAACGATTCTGCTCCGTTTCCTGCCGGGTGGCCATTCAGGTATTTGAACACTGCTCTCACGACTCCCCGGAATCTTCTCTTCCCCAGGCTAAACATGCCCGGCTCTTTCAACTGGTTCTTTGCCGTTGGTTCCCTTGCAATTCCTTTCACCGCCAGAACTCGGTGGGGGCGCTCTGCTTGAATTTGTCCCCAGCATCTCATAGGTCCCGGGTTCCAGATCTGCTCTTGTTTGGCTCCGGGTTTGTAATGCGCTCCCTGGCATAGGCGTGTGCGGCACTTTTCATTAGGGTGTGCACCCAGGGAATTATTTCTTTTTCGAAGGTGAGCATTTATCGAATACTCAGCCGTACGTATCACTCTTGCTCTCTGAGGGGCAGAGGCAGACACGCCGGAGAACAGACAGAGAACCATTCCCACTGTGTCTGGATCCCTCCTTAATGCCCTCCTTAATTCAGTGCTTATTACTCGAGACATTAGGGATGAATAAAGACATTCATTAGGGTGAATGTCTTTTTACTCAAGACATTCCCAGGCACACCCCTTGTGCACACCTATGCTCTCTGGTCACCCTCCTTCTACGTCAGAAGTGGCCAACACATGTGGCTCCCCAGGGCCATTTCCTCCATCATCATCATCATCATCATCATTATTCCACCCCGTAACAAGGCTCTCTGGGCAGTTTACAAACATTCCCTATTCCCCCAATGCCCCACCGCTGTCAAATTTGCTGTGGCAAAAAAAGGGACAATTTTTCTGGAAACAAGCAGCGGAGACGGCATGCCTTGTTTGGAAGCAGGGTCTTGCTCCTGAAAAAACTCCTGGGGTGGCGGTAATTTTGGCCATTGGGGTGGGTGGGGAATGCAGCCCAAATCCTGAACATTCCTGGGCCCTGTTCTAAGTCATTGTCCCAGCCACTGGCTTCCCTGGTGGTAGCGACGGGTGGCCATTTTGATTTCCCACAATACCCCCCACACCAAAGCATGGTGGGAAATTAAAATGGCAGGCTCCTACCGTGACTCCGTACGATGCTACATCAGGAGAGGATTGTGGGAAATCAAAGGGGGCAGCGTGTAGACCTGGCTGCCCATGTTTGGTGGGACTGGGGCAGGCGTCAGTGTTGCCGTATGGGTGGAGACTTGAGTTCAAATCCCCCCAGAGCAGTAAAACATACAGCTATCATTGAGTTATGCCAGCTTTCCCCAACCTGGCCCGCACCCAGATGTGTTGAGGAGAAATCCACAATGGATTCTAATGAGTTTGGACTTCTACGAATCTGACCTCTGGATTTGACATAAGTACCGGCATTTTCTGAGCCATGAGGATCCCATGGGCTAGTGGATCATTTCCCCCCCACACACACAATTTGGGGGGGAATGTGCGCATGTGCGCTCACCCGCATTTTCAACGACATGAAATTCTCGCACAAATCTATGCTTTAGGGTGGATTCCTGCATTGAGCAGGGGGTTGGACTCGATGGCCTTGTAGGCCCCTTCCAACTCTGCTATTCTATGATTCTATGATCCCAGCTACAGCTCCCATCATCCACACTCATGTTGTCCGGGGATGATGGTGTGTGTAGTCATTGGCTCGGAACGTTTTGTTTTCTTTTTTTTATCCATTTCTCACCGACATTGGTTTCCGGCAAAGGCAGGTAATAGTTCATCCATTCTTCGGATTTTCCCAGTGCCCGCTCAATTGTGTTGGCAAACATCTGCCCAACCGGGGATTTAACAAAGGCGTTGACGCTGTTGGCCATGGCGGTTCTGGAGTTGCTGCTGGCTTGCTTAAGATGCGAGGAGACTTTTTCCATGGTGTCGTTGAAGGACCTCTCTCTCTGAGGTGAAGCCGCACGTCTTGGCTCGCCGAGAGAGGTGTTCGAATCCTCTGCCTTCGGCCAGGCCTGGAAGTTAGGTTCATGTAGAAAGGCAGGAGAGAGAGACAGAGAGAAAAGGTGGCAGAGGAAAAGGTCTATTTTTCATACCCATTTTGGCTAACAGAAGGCAACTTGGGACTCTTTGGATCACAGTCCCCATCATTTCCAGCCTTTGGCCTTGCTGGCCAGGGCTGATGGGAGTTGTAGTGCCTTCCCCACCGCACGAGGGGCCAGTTCACAGTTATACACACAATCAACGCTTGACGGTGACCCAGGCGAACGTTTGCTGCCATTTCAGAATTTCACCCATTCGAATGGTGATGTTTTGAGCCAGACCTTCGAAATTATAATTTGGGAATAAAGAACTCAAAATCTGTTCATTGAAAAGGACGTCCCAGTTGCTTTTGATTCCAGCCAGTGTGAAACTTTAGACGCTGACAATTATCCTCTCGGACACTATAGGGTCTTCTGCCAAATGCTGGCAGATATTGAAATTACAATCCTATACAAAGTTACCTCTGAGTAAGTCCCATAGAATTCAATGGGGTTTACATCTGAGTGGACATGGATAGAATTGTACTGTAAATACCATTGCATGTCATCTGCCAGATACTACATACTATTGCATCTTTTCTTCCAAATTCTACCGGACATTTAATACCACTGCATGACACTTGGCAGACACCAAATACCATTGCAGGTCATCTGCCAAATAGTAAATGCCATTGCATATCGTCTGACAAATACTACATACTATTGTACATGTCTGCCAAATACTACATACTATTGTACATCATCTTCCAAATTCTGCCAGATACTTCATACCGCTGCATGTCACTGGCAGATACAAGACACCTTTGCGTGTCTTCTGCCAATCCCTATCCAATCTGCAACACTGAAGCTTAGAACTATCCGATGTTAAAATCGGAACTATCCGATGTTAAAAATACTGATTTATTTGGTAAATATCTGAATACTCTGAGGCCATCTACTCAATACCTGACATCTGGAATTGGAAGCAAAAGTTGTAGGGCAGTAGGCCTGACACAAGTATTTGACCTTGACGTGGCAAAAAGTATATACAGCTGCCATCCAGAGCCTCTATGGTGCTGTTTCGGGAAACACGTCATAGCGTGGCCGTGATGTGCACACTAGGTGAGGGTTACCATTGTGTCGGTTCGGATCACAATTTCCTTCTCTGGCTGGAGGCTCACGAGAATTTCCGGCTTGAACGGAGACGTTCCCCTTGAGACTTTCCCTATTGCTGCAACGGACTGAGAGAGAAAATAGAATAAAGATAGCAAGAAGTCACAAGGAGAAGCCATAAAAAAAAAATGGCACATGAACAAAATTTCATTAAGGGATCAGAGCGGTTCCAACAATAACATATGAGCCCTCCTTTAAACAGGGTAGCTGCTTTGTCAGTTCAGCGCAGAATTATCTATTCCAGGGGTTCCCCAAGCTTTTTGGACCCGTGGGTACATTTGGGAGTCTGAGAAACTGCTGGGGGCACCGGCACATCATGGCTGGCGTGTGGGCCTGACTAAGCTCAAAAGTGAGCTAAGGAGGAAGTGGGGTGGGCAGAGCAAGAGCAAAGCTGGGAGCTGGGAAAAGCAGCAAGGCAAAGGGGTAGTGTGGAAAGAGCAAGGCGAGAGGCTGGGAGTGGAGAGAAAGAGCGAGGCAAGAGGATAGAGAGGAGAGAAAGAGCACGGCAAGAGGCTGGGAGTGGAGAGAAGGAGTGAGGCAAAAGGATGGAGAGGAGAGAAAGAGCACATCGAGAGGCTGGGAGTGGAGAGAAGGAGCGAGGCAAAAGGATAGAGAGGGGAGAAAGAGCACGGCGAGAGGCTGGGAGTGGAGAGAAAGAGTGAGGCAAAAGGATAGAGAGGAGAGAAAGAGCACGGCGAGAGGCTGGGAATGGAGAGAAAGAGCGAGGCAAAAGGATGGAGAGGAGAGAAAGAGCATGGCGAGAGGCTGGGAGTGGAGAGAAGGAGCGAGGCAAAAGGATGGAGAGAAGGGAAAGAGCATGGCGAGAGGCTAGAAAGGGAGACAAAGAAGACTGTCCTAATATTTTCCAAGGTTTAATTTTGGGGGAACGGGCCAGGGAGTGGGGAGCTTTGTGGATGTTTTTTGGAGGTGCCTGTGGGCGCTCGCGGGCACCGTGCTGGAGACCCCTAATCTATTTTGACCGGCAGTGGTCCTGCAGGATTCTCAGGGAGAGAAGGGTCTTTCTCACCACTTGCTCCCTGATCCTGGAGAACCAGATGATCTCCCACTGAACAATAGCCCTTCTCTCCTCCCCAAAAAACAAAATTAAGTTCCTTGTCTTTATGGTTCTGCATCAAGGGCCAATTTAACTGGGGATCATTTACACCTTATGCCAAATCAGACCCTTGGTCCTGCTAGCTCAGGAAAGTCCACACTGATTGGGAGAAGCATTTCTTGGTATCAGGCAGAGACACACAGATACACATACACATATAGACACATACACACACACAGAGAGAGAGAGAGAGAGACAGACAGACAGACAGACACACATACACAGCAACACACACACAGTCATAGAGAGGCACTCACACAGACAGACAGACACACAGATTCACTAAGAGAAACAGTCTCAGACAGAGCTATTCACATACAGAGTAACACTGAGAGAAACAGACACACAGAGAGACACTCACAGAGAGACAGACACACTTGCACAAACAGACACACACAGAGAGAAACACAGGCACACACACACACACACAGAGACAGACAGACAAGAAAAATACACAGACAAGAGACGGACAGATACATACACACAGACACACACAGAAAAAAGCAGATCGAGAGAGGCAGTCACAGAGAGACACTCACACAGACATGGAGAGAAAGACGCAGATAGAGACAGACACAGACTCACAGAGAGAGAGACAGTCACAGAAACAGACATACATGCAGAGACAGACACCCACCCACCCACTGAAAGACTCTCTCTCTCTCTCTCTCTCACACACACACACACACACTTTTTTGTTTGTTAAAGAAGAGACCATTTCTTGAAACAGGCCGATCCCGGCCACTCCGGCCTCTCTGCTCCCATGGGAGATCCAGCTCGGCCCCGCTTCTCCGGAGTAAGATGGGCCAAAGTTACGTAAGGTACCTTATTCGCCGACAGCTGAAGGAAGGACGTTTCTTTTCCAGCAGCGGGCTGTGGGACCGTGAGCTCTTGAATCAATGGCGGGCCTTGCTCCTTCTCCAACGGTGGCTGGAACTTTGGTGGCCCGCGATGCAGCGGTGGCTGAGAAAACCCGGCCTCCTCCTCTGGTAGAACCCAGGCGGCTGGAGGCTCCTCCTCTGGAGTTAGCGGAGGGAATGGAGGTTCCTTTTCCAGCGGCGGCTGGGGATCCGTTGGCTCCATGACAGGTGGTTCTTCCAATTCCGTTGGCCAAATGGATGCCATCACCAGCGGTGGGGCAGCCGGCTCCGTGTCCGGTGTGGGCTGTGAGACACTTTGCTCTTCCTCTTCATCCAGGTCTGAGCCCTTTCCGGAGTGCTTTTCCCCTTCCTGAAAAGAAGTATTAATTATTATTATTAATTATTATCATCATCATCATCTCTTTTCTCACTTGTGGCAGTTTTTCTAGATGGACATGATGGGCTTTGCCAAGTCATGCTGTCTTTTACTGACTCAGGAATTTCCTGACCATTGAGCATGTTTTAAGGATGACTGCTTTCTAGATGTTGGTGTGGATGTATTATGGTAGGTCAGTTTCTGAAGGTTTTGGTAGGCCCAGTTTCTGAAGGTTTTGGTAGGCCCAGTTTCTGAAGGTTTTCTGTATAGTTTTTTGATGGGATGCCGGGGACTTCTGAAGGTTTTGGTAGGCCCAGTTTCTGAAGGTTTTGGTAGGCCTAGTTTCTGAAGGTTTTCTGTATAGTTTTTTGATGGGATGCCGGGGACTTCTGAAGGTTTTGGTAGGCCCAGTTTCTGAAGGTTTTGGTAGGCCCAGTTTCTGAAGGTTTTCTGTATAGTTTTTTGATGTGATACCGGGGACTTCTGAAGGTTTTGGTAGGCCCAGTTTCTGAAGGTTTTGGTAGGCCTAGTTTCTGAAGGTTTTCTGTATAGTTTTTTGATGGGATGCCGGGGACTTCTGAAGGTTTTGGTAGGCCCAGTTTCTGAAGGTTTGGTAGGCCCAATTTCTGAAGGTTTTGGTAGGCCCAATTTCTGAAGGTTTTGGTAGGCCCAATTTCTGAAGGTTTTGGTAGGCCCAGTTTCTGAAGGTTTTGGTAGGCCCAATTTCTGAAGGTTTTGGTAGGCCTAGTTTCTGAAGGTTTTCTGTATAGTTTTTTTATGTGATGCCGGGGATATTATTATTATTATTATTATTATTATTATTATTATTATTATTATTATTGTCATTTGTATATCGCCCCATATCTGAAGCTCTCTGGGCGGTTTACACAGGATAAAAACCACTTAAAAGCAATATACAAAACTTTAAAACCACAAAAACATACAATTTAAAACCACAAAAACGTACAATGTGACTAATGGAATAACTAATGGAACACAACTGATGTGACTAATGGAATAACTGTGGCCTTTTCCTGTTGCCATAGGCACAGCGGGAGAACGCGCACGCCAAGAAGCAACAACTCCAGTTGCTTAGACAACACTGAAAAGATAAGATACCTCCTCTGGCGTTTGCTCGGGAAGCGTCGTCTCCTCCGTTGCGGGCAAATCAACAACTATCTGCTCTTCCAGAGGATATTTGGGCTCCCATTCTGGTATCATTTCAGGAGCATTGTCCTCTGTCTCTGGGGGCGGTTGATACTCCAGTAATGTTGATTGCAACATTCCTGTCTCCTCCTCCTCCTCCTCCTCCTCCTCCTCCTCCTCCTCCTTCTCCTCCTCCACATTCTCTGGGTACAGTTCTTCCTTGCCCTTGTTTTGAGCTGCTGTGGCTGTGAAGATGCACATCAAATCGACTTTCCTGCATGCATGCCTAGCCCCAACTTCACCCCGCCTGTCCCCCTCCTCTAACCACTATCCCCCCATCTTTGCCCCCCCCCCAGTGTGGCCGGTACTCACTGGGATGCTTGGAGCCAGACTGAATCTGTGGGTCATAGCTCAGGGGTGGACAAGACGTCCTCCTGGTGGTGTTGCCAGCTGCATCTTTTTTGAAGTCCACATCTGTGTTGGTGTCAGCAGTGGGATCTCTCCTCTTGAAAAGCTGGGACAGGCTGATTGTTTTATGCATGGAAATCTAAGGGAGAGAGGTGGTGTTGAGTCACGTGATTTTTCACAAGAGGGAACAAAATAACTCTTCAATTCCGTCAGGCCATGCCAGCATGGCCAATGGTGAGGAATCCAAAATATCTAGGTTAGGGAAAGGTGCCCTAGGAACAACATCCTTTGCAAAGATGCCTGTAGGTTCTATTCCCGGGGTCAATCATATCTAATAGCCTAGCCACAGTAGTGCATGTGCTGGTAACTTCCCGATTAGACTACTGTGATGCGCTCTAGGTGGGGCTGCCCTTGAAGACAACACGGAAGTTGCAGCTAGTGCAAAATGCAGCAGCTAGACTGCTGGTGGGCACATCTTACAGAGATCACATAACACCGGTCTTAAAGGAACTGCACTGGCTGCCTATACGCTTCCGGTTGGAATTCAAGGCGTTGGCAATGACATTGAAAGCCCTAAACTGTTTGGGACCTCAATATTTGAGGGGGCGCCTCTCCCTATATATGCTTCCCTGGGATTTCAGATCTGTTGAAGGAGCCTTCCTCTGCGTCCCCCCAATGCGAGACATACGATTCGGTGGCATACGAGGAGAGGGCCTCCTCCGTTGTGGCACCCTGGTTGTGGAATGCCCTCCCCTTGAAGGCCTGACTGGCACCGAACCTGGCTTCGTTTCAGCACCAAATGTGGCTTTTTAATCAAAGCGTCTCGGGGGTGGAGGGTAGGGGGTAAATTTGCCTAAAAGCTTTAATTGTTTTTACTGCTTTTAAATTTCCTACTTTTTATTTTTTAAGCTTGTTGACGGTTTCCTACCTTTTATACTGTTTGGATGGATTTTATCTGCACGCCGCCCTGAGTTCCCATCGATAGAGGGTGGGATATACAAACGCTTTAATAAGTAAACAATAAATAAATAAATCATTCCCCCAGAAGGCTGCCATGCCTTAAAGCACAGCGATGAACGGCTACCTCTCTCTCCTGCCTGATGTAAGTCGTTTCCATGGGCGGGTCGGAACAATTTGTCGTGGTCACCCTGATGTCTTCGGAGGAATAATCTAGACCGGAAATGCAGAACAACCAATGGATGTCTTGAGTCGAGTTTCTTTGCTCAATGGCAAACTCTCACCCCGCCGCCATCAAATTTTCCGTTCGTCTCTACTAGGGCTGTTCACCCGCTACCCGAACCACTTCGGATCATGATCCGGACCTTCCAGATCAGGCATGAACCAGTTCGGGTCGATCTGGATCTCCCCTGATCCGCTCCAGAACTGGATCCGCCCAGAGAGCTTCGGCGATTGGGTGGTATAGAAATGCAATAAATAAATAAATATTCGCCCCCCACTTACTTGCTTCCGCGGCAGACGGTGGAGGCAGGTAAGTGGGGAAGGGGGGACAAAATGAGGGCTGAATAAGCCCCCCTCCCCCGGCTCTGCCTTCTGCTGCCACATGGACCGCGGTAGCAGAGCCAAGTTCAGGGTCGGTGCTACCATAGAGGCCACTCATGCAGCTGCCTAGAGCGCCAAGCTAAGAGGGGCACCGGGCACAGTGCAGCACTCATGCACATCGGCCCGAGGATTCAGCTGGGCCTGGGTGGGCGAGATGGCACCCTGTGCCCGCCCAGCCGAAGCAAAGCCAGGGACGCTGGGGTGGGAGTGGGGCAGCGCCACGTTCGGACTTCCGGAGTGCGCCCAGAAGAGAGAGAAAGAGAGAGAACGTATGGGTGCAGGGGGTCTTTGAGCGAATGCATGTGTTCATGCGTGTGTTTGTTTGGAGTGAGTGATGCTGAGTGTATGTGTGCATGCGCGCGTGTGAGTTGGGGTGGGATGATTTGGAGGTGATATTCCTATTAAATCATGCATTTTAGACCCATAGACGTTCCTTTCCAATTTGTTTGCTGTAACTGGAATGACATATTTCGTGCACTTTAAAATAAATCTAGCCGTTTCAAGTTTTGGGATTCTTATTTTTTCCAGGGAACATCTGTTCTTAAAAATCGAAGTTGGCATTTTCGGGGGGTGGGTGGGGGTGAAAGTAGCTCACCTTGCCTAGGGTGCAAAATAGTCTGGCACCGGCCCTGGCCAGGTAACCCCCCTCCCCCCTTACCTGGCTCTGCCGCTGTCACCACACGGACCGCGGCGGTGGCGGACAGGGGAGCCAGGTCAGCGCCCCTCCCCCCTTACCTGGCTCCAAAGCTTCGGAACAGTCCGAATCGCTTTAGACCGTTCCAAACTGCTTCAAGCCAATCCGGACCTCCCCCGATCTGCTCCGGAACCGGGCTTCGGAGGTCCGGATTGACCCGCTCCGCTTCGGATCCGTAACAGAGCGGAGCACACCCCTAATTTCTACCACCCTCACCCCACACCCCTCCGAACTGGAGGAAACTCCAGGGTCCTCCCCAGCCCACCAAGACAGCTTGCGCATTGAACCTGGCCTGGGGTTCAGCCATTGAGTGGTGGTCCAAAATGAAGCCAGACCCCCAGACTTCATGATCTAACTGTGCACCCCATTCCTAAATGATTCCGCTGAGAGAAAGCACCCATGGGGGAATCCGGAATGGATCTTCCTGCGGAAAGCGTGAGCCAGGGATGTGCCTGACCACCCACGGCCAAGCAGATGGGCCAGATTCACCAGCTGGCTTCCCTACTCACACTCCGCCATGATCCCCACTCGAGAGACCAGGGGGTTGGGGGGGGCTTGTTTCACGCCATGGTCGCTCCCCGACCAGGGGAGGGAGCAGGAGGCTTTTCAGGTCAGGCGCGGCCGAGAGAAGGGCTCCCCGGACATCATTCCGTGCAGCGCTTGTGATGTGTGGCGTGATGTCATAGATCAGGAGTTGGAATTTTGCCCCTATTCTTTGCCTATTCTCCTTTGGAAGCTTCGTCACTGCAGGATGTGGAACGAACGGCCTACAGAAAAGACGCAGACGGCGCAATGCCATTTTCAGCCGTGCAGGAGAGAGGCTACGGGGAGACCCGATAGAGGTGTACAAAATCGTGCACGGTGTGGAGAAGATGGACGGGGAGACATTTTTCTCCCTCTCTCAAAATCCTAGAACCCAGCGGGGTTTTCCCATGAAGCTGACGGGTAGGGGATCCAGGACAAATAAAAGGACGGACTTCTCCACGCAGCGCAGAGTTGAACTGTGGGACTCACTGCCACAAGATGTGACGATGGCCACCCATTTGGAAGGCTTTCAAAGGGGGTTGGATCAATTCCGGGAGGAGGAGGCCATCAATGGCTACTAGCCCTGTTGGCTGTGTGCTACCGCCAGTATCTGAGGCAGTAAGTCTGTTTGCATCAGTTGCTGGGGAACATGGGTGGGAGGGTGATATTGCACCATGTCCTGCTTTGTTGGTCCCTGACTAACAGCTGGTTGTCCACTGTGTGAACAGAGTGCTGGACTAGATGGACCCTTGGTCTGATTCAGCAGGGCTCTTATGTTCTTAAGACCACATTGGATGGAGCTTAGACAATGTTCCTCTTCCATTTTCAGCATTTCAAAGAGCCAGATCTTTCCCCGTTTATTATTATTCACTATATTTATATCTCACCTTTTTGCACTTGCAAGACGCCTGACACTGTCCTCCTCCCCCCCTCTCCATTTTATCTTCACAACCACCCTCTGAGGTAGGTTAGGCTGTGAGTCTGTGATTGGCTCCCAGTGAGCTCTGGGAGCCAATCACAGACTCACAGCCTAACCTACCTCAGAGGGTGGTTGTGAAGATAATATGCTCTTAACCCAACCTCTCCCAAAATGGCGCCCCGCAGATGCGCTGGACTGCAATGGCCATGTTGGCCGGGGATAATGGGAGTTGAAGTGCAACCCACCTAGAGAGCCCCAGGTTGGAGGAGCCCATCTTACCTCTACCATGTTCAACCTCCCCATGGACCTCTCCAAAAGGCGTTTCCCCCAAATGTAGGGATGTTAATCCATCCCTCAAACCGTGCCCCACCCCACCCCAGTCAATTCCAAGTAGTTGAATGATTTGTGTGGTTGGTGTCCCCACCCACCCCTGCTTTCTCCTCCCAAATACAGGAAGCCATTTTGTTGCAATGCAGTAAAGTGTTTTATTGTTGAATTAAGGCACAGGGTGTAAAAAAAAAATGACAACAAAGCGAGTCATAGGAAGGGAATCGAATCGCATATAAGAAATGTGGAGACAATCCATATTTAGAAACGCACTGCTGGATTATACAACGGAGAAGCTCAATTCAAGCCTCCAACCAAGTCTTTTGGCACATATCTTTTAAGGCACCTGCAAAAATAGTCTCTTTTAATCAGCTGCTTTTGAACTTTTGAGTTGTGCGGAGATATGAAGGTTGCTTCCAGATCTAGCCCTACCTGGAGTAGACCCAGTGAAACCGATGGGACTTAATTTAGTAACAACTAATGTGAGTCCCATCAATTTGATGGGTCTACTCGAAGTGTGGGAAAGTCTGGATCCAACCTCAGTGATGCAAGAACAAGTCCCTTTTCCCTCCTCCTACGGTGGCAGACATCTTGCTACATCAACGCTTCCCTCTAGTTTTCCAGCGTGGACGTCAAGCGCCGTGCAACACAGGACGTCTCATTTTCCGAGGCCGTGACCTCACGGCCATCTTTGGCATTTCCAAATGGCCAAACCGGCTTCAGGCACGCTAGCCAAAACTCCACTTCGGGAACTTTGGCCACAGTTATTCAGAAAGTGAAGGACTCTACGCCCTTTACAAAAAGGAGGAGAAAGTTCTGCTTTGAATAGGGAATTGGGTGAAGAAGAAAAATCCCTCTGGGAGACGGCAGTTTTAGTATTTAAGACTTGGCTAACTTGGGTTAAGGAAGATACACCAAGATGGCAGCCAAAGCTTGCGTTCCAACTAGGCCGCAGCCTGGCTCAAGTAGGAGAGACAAATGAACCATTCCAAAACCGCACCCTGCACCACGAACCCATTTTCTCTCCCACTGAGATTTTTTGCGCCCGGACGTCCTATACGGAAGCGTGAGGCAAGTTATATTTCCCCCTTTGCGTAAGGCCCGCTTGGAAGCTACGAATAGAACAACCTACTCTTGAGAAAATATGCTCGATTCCCCCCTTCACCAAGAACAGAGAAGGGCCCAAAACAATCCTACTCCATTTCTATTTCTTCCCCCTCTGCCTTGCCAGACGGGACAAAAGGCCCCACTACCCAAGAGAGGGGGGCGTTATGGACAACGTGGTCCACTAGCTCTTCCGACAGCTGACGGGCCTTGGTGAGCCGTTCCCTGCCCTGGGCCAAGACGGAGCTAGACAAATCCTGAAAGGACCCGGCGGACGCAAAGGAAGCCCGGAGGTCCTCGACATTCTGCCGGACGAGCCCCACTTTCTCCTGGAGGCCGGCGGGCAAACCTTGGAGGTTGGAAACCAGAGCCAGGGTGGCCGACTGGAGCTGCTGAGCAAGGCCACGGGACACCTCCAGAGCACGCGACTCAATTTGCTGTAAAGAGAAGAGGACAGGAATCGCATCAAGACTGGAGCTTCGAAGGACTGAGGCCTACCACATACTCTTTAGGCCCTCGCCCCTCCTGGAGAGAGGTACGGATTTGGTAAGATCCATTCCATCTGCGTTTTGTGGATCGACAGCTGCCTTTCGTTCCGCCATCCGGTCATTGACGGAATTGCATTTTTCTCATTTTCACAAATTTGCGCAGATGCGCAGTTGCGGAACTGCGCAGTGGCGGAGATGTGCGAATCCCCCCCGAAATGCACAAATCCTACCAAAAGATGCATTCGGCCGGTGGGGATTTTTTTTGTATGTTTGTCTCTATGACTAAAAGAGCCTCGTGTGGTGCAGAGCGGTAAAGCAGCAGTTTCTGCAGCCGAAACTCTCCCCACGGCCTGAGTTCGATCCCAGCGGAAGCTGGCTTCAGGCAGCCGGCTCGGGTCGACTCAGCCTTCCATCCTTCGGTAAAATGAGTACCCAGCTAGCTGGGGGAAAGGCAATAACGGCCGGGGAAGGCAACGGCAAACCACCCCGCTATAAGGCCTGCCAAGAAAACGTCAGCGAAAGCTGGCGTCCCTCCAAGAGTCAGCAATGACTCAGTGCTTGCACGAGAGGTTCCTTTCCTTTCCTCTATGACTAAATTTGAGTAAAATTCCGGAAAGGGAAAAAACAATCTGTAAGTCTGTGTACTCCATGCAACTGGGGGGAAATCCGGTCCGCTGCAGACTGCAAGACGGATTCATAGAAATCTGAACTCGTTGGATTCCGTTGCGATTTCTCCGACACCTCTACCCTCCTTGCTAGTGACGTGTGCCAGAGTTAGCCTTACAATATGGACCTCAGAACTGGCCAGTGTTTCATTACAGGGCAGTAGCAAAACCACCAGCTAGGTCTACATGGGGCTGCCTTTGAAGACTATTTGGAAACTATAACTGGTACAGAATGAATGCTTGTGGGAGCTAAAGGTTTGGATGATATTACTCTTATCCTGTTATCTCTTACATTGGCTGCCTGAAAGTTTCCCTAACTCACCGCAGCGGTGGTGGTGGACGACAGAGCCAGGTAAGACCCCCTCCCCACTTACCTGTCTCCGAAGCTTTGGAATGGTCCGAATCGATTTCGAGGTCCGGATCGCTTTGGGTCGATCCGGACCTCCCACAACCCGCTCCGGAACCGGGTTTAGGAGGTCCGGATTGGCCCGCTCTGCTTCGGATTCGGGGATCCGAAACGGAGCGGACCGCACCCCTAATAGGATTGTGGCCTTTAATCTCTTCAAATGAATAAAAGAGATTCTAAAACTGGATATTCTCACGGAGAAGTTTTTGGTTTCGTTTTTAGAGAACGGATTTCTCCAGGGAGTGACCCACCTCAGGCCCGGTTGTCACATCTTTCTGGCTCGCCTCCGGATTCTGCTGTTGTCTCCACTGCAGCCACGTCTGATTCAACTTCTCCTGCCCGCTTTGGATTTTCTGATCCACTCCTTGTTTGAGCTGCTCAATCTGGGCGGAGGAGAAGGAGAGAATGGTCAGCAAAGCCCTTCCCGGCCTCGGCGTTCCGAGACGGCATTTGCGAGCGGAAAACAGACAGGCGAGGCAAAGGGGCGGTTGAACGCCGAAACTAAAAAAAGTAAACGCCTTCGTTTGAAACGACGGGTTTCTGCTCCAGCACCCATGTCACAGAAGACAACCTGACGAGGCCGAGAGGTGTTGGACAGCCTGGGCTGATGGGATTTGTAGTCCAGCAACGCCCAGAGCCTCGCCCGTGCCCGTTCTAGGAGGAGAATTGCTTCCTTACCAGTACGATGGTTTGCTGCAGCTGAGAAAGGACGTCTTGGGTGCCCTGCTTGGCGTCTTTCAGTTTGGCCAGGGAGTGTTGGTAGGCCCGGTGATGGAGTTTGCTGGAGAGAGACCCCAGGCGCACGAAGTAGCTGCGTTGTTCTTTCTGCTGCTCAACGGTGGCCATGTCAAAGCCCTCCACAGAGGTGGCCAGTTTGGCTAGAAAAAAGCCAAGAGGTTTTAAGCGGGGTGGTGTGGGGTGAGCGGAAGTCTTATGGATCTCCGGCTACGTCTTATTCAAGAACAACATTTCTTTTGGGCCTATTAGAACAGTCTACCGCTCCCGGACTGTGGAACAGCCTACCGGGAGAGTTCCGCCAACTTAACAGACTTTCTGAACTTAATAAAGCTATCAAGACAGATCTCTTCCGCCAGTGGCAGGTAAGTGGGGAAGTTGGACTTGCCTGCTGCCTCGTCGCGGCTGCCATCTTTCTCCTGGCGGCTTCCGGAGCTGCCGGAAATGAAACGGAGTAGGCCGTGCGATAACTTAAAATCGCACAGCCTACTCCCTTTCATTTCCGCCAGCGGCAGCACTGGAAGCCGCGAGAAGATGGCGGCGGCGGCAACGGAGGCAGAGGGTAAGGAGATGGGGTGGGGGGCGGGGGCGGCCCCGAAGCGCCAAGGCGGCCCAGAGCTTTGGAGCCAATCGGCTTCGGACCACCTCGGCCTTCGCCAGAACCGCCTCGGATCCGATTCGGAAGGGTCTGAACCACCCTGATCTGCTTCGGATTCGGGGTTCGGATCTGAGGCGGTGCACAGACCTAATCAAGAATGCAGAACGTCGATGTTGGGGGCCAGATTCAGCCCTATGGTGTTACCCAGATGGCAAACTCCCAGTGCCCTTATAGAATCATAGAATAACAGAGCTGGAAGGGGCCTACAAGGCCATCGAGTCCAACCCCCTGCTCAGTGCAGGAATCCACCTCAAAGCATGCCTGACAGATGGCCGTCAAGTTGCATCTTGAAGGCCTCTAGGGTGGGAGAGCCCTCAACCTCCCTAGGTAACTGGTTCCATCGTCGTACTGCTCTAACAGTCAGGAAGTTTTTCCTGATGTGCAGCCGGAATCTGACTTCCTGTAACTTGAGCCCATAATTCATGTGTCCTGCAGTCTGGGAGGATTGAGAAGAGAAGCATGGAGAAGAGAAGATGGAGGGGAGACATGATAGTACTCTTCAAATACTTAAAAGGTTGTCACACAGAGGAGGGCCAGGATCTCTTCTCGATCCTCCCAGAGTGCAGGACACGGAATAACGGGCTCAAGTTAAAGGAAGACCAATTCTGGCTGAACATCAGGAAAAACTCCCTGACTGTTAGAGCAGTATGATGAAATATCAGGAAAATCATCCTGACTGTTAAAGCAGTATGACAATGGAACCAGTGACCTAGGGAGGTCGTGAGCTCTCCCACCCTAGAGGCCTTCAAGAGGCAGCTGGACAGCCATCTGTCAGGGATGCTTTAGGGTGGATTCCTGCACTGAGCAGGGGGTTGGACTTGATGGCCTTAGAGGCCCCTTCCAACTCTACTGTTCTATGATTCTATGACCCCGGGGGGGGGGGGTAGGACGCATCACACCCTTGACCTCCAATCATTTGGCGATTTCCTGGCTTGATGCGTAGTTTTTCCACCCCACCCCGCCAAGCAACCATTCTAAAAAGTCAAAACGCCTCTGAAACGAAGAACTTTTAAGCTTCAGTATGACTAGTATTTTTTGGCCCCGCCCCCTTGCAGTTGGCCCCGCCCAGCACTGGGATGCAGCCCCCGGGAACTTATCCGGCCCTCGGGTTGAAAGAATGTCTGAATCCCTGCTCTTAGATCTTAAAATACTTGAACATGGAAATAGCAGTAGCCTTCCTCGCAGGGCAGGATTCCAGAACTCACCTGGAGCCCTCTGAAAAGGGTGCACAGAACTGTACAGGCAAGGTGCCTGGGGTGAGAAGGCTAGGGCTACGTCATTATTTATTATTTATTTTATTGTATTTATACCCCCGCCTTTTTGCCTCCAAGGAACCCAAGGCAGCGTACATAATCCTCCTCCTCTCCATTTTATCCTCACAACAACAACCCTGTGAGGTATGCCGGGCTAAGGATCTGCGGCTGGCCCAAAGTCATCAGGGCCCAGTGGGGACAAGAACCCAGATCTCCCGAGTGGCAGTCCAATGCTGTAGCCACTACACCACACTGCCTCTCATCCTTACACCTCCAACTTGCTGGAACTTCCAGCCTCGGTTCCACCCTTCCAACTGCCTCCGTTAAAAAGCCAACAGCATCCCCATCAACTCACCCAGCTCTTCGTCTGTCAGTGGTAAATAGTGGTCCACCAGCGCCTCCGATTTCCCAAGTACAGCGTCCATACCGCTAGCTACCATGTGCCCCACCGATGACACCGTGTTGACGCTGCTAGACACCGCTGACTGCGTCATCTCCACACCTCCTTGGACCGCCGACCGGGTCATCTCCACGCCCCCTTGGACCGCCGACCGGGTCATCTCCACGCCCCCTTGGACCGCCGACCGGGTCATCTCCACGCCCCCTTGGACTGCCGACCATGTCATCTCCATGCCCCCTTGGACAGCGCCTTTGGTTTTATCCACCATCCCAGTCACCGTGCTACTTATAGCGTCCTTCGCCCCGGTCACTGTGGACGTGACCAGCTCCTTGGTGTCTGAGATCACCTGAAAGACCATTTTGTACATGGTTGTTTCCCTCACTCCAAAACCACAACAGACATGCCCCCAAGGACCCCATATTGGGGGGGGGTCAATTTCTTTACAGTCTTCCTGATCGCTCGGGATTGCTGTTTGGTACAAGCAAGATTATTTGATGAAGTTATCACTTATTGTCCTAACAGAACACACCAGGAGGTTGTTGTCTTAACGCCTCTCAACATCAGCAAATTCAAGAAATGGATCCCATCTTCCATAAAATATTTGAAGGAACGCCTCCTCCCATATGTACCTGCCCGGACCTTAAGATCATCTACATGGGCCCTCCTCCGTGAGCCCCTGCCAAAGGAAGTGAGGCAGGTGGCTACTAGGAGCAGGGCTTTCTCCGCTGTGGCACCCCGGTTGTGGAATGAGCTCCCCAGAGAGGTCCGCCGGGCGCCTACACTGTACTCCTTTCATCGCCAGCCGAAGACCTTTTTATTCTCTCAGTATTTTAACACTGAATTTTAACTTAAATCTAAATTTTACTGTTTTAACTCTGTATTTTAATCTTATATCAATTTTGCTGCGTGGTTTTTATCCTGGTTGTGCTTTTTATACTGTATTTGGTATTTGTGCTTTTAACCTGTTGGTTGTTTTATTGTGGTTTTAATTTTTGTGAACCGCCCAGAGAGCTTCGGCTATTGGGCGGTATAGAAATGTAATAAATAAATAAATAAATAAATAAATTCTCTCTGAGCTGAACTTAAAGTAGAGCCCAGGGGTGAGAAATCTGTGGTCCTCCAAAAATTTTTTGGACTACAACTCCCACCAGCCCTAACCACCGGCCATGCTGGCTGGTGTTGATAGGAGGTGGAGTCCAACGCTGCCCCCCCGATATAGTCAAACACTGGTCTTCCCCCTTCTACTGGAAGTCCAGTAGATGTGTACCTGACCCTACTGACCTCATTGCCTGGCTGATTAAGACAAGTTGATTATGTTATTCCATTAAGAGAATCTCCCCTTAATTAACTGGGGCACGTCTCTAGCTGATTCAACACGTCTCTTTTCTTATTCTTCATTTTTTAAAAAGACATCACAGGATTCGTTTTACAAATCTTGCAAAACTTGAAAGGAAAAGCCATATATATATATATATTTTACACATACGATAATCACACTACATCAACTCAATATACCACAATAATGAAATTAAAAAACACTTATTAAAATAACATAGTAATATCTCGTGCACCCCCTCCCCCCTGGATCCTTATTCTCCTTTCCAAAATTGTAATGCACCCTGCGACGGTTCACTCCCTTTCCCTGTACAGCACCATGTACATTGATGGTGCTATATCAATAAATAAATAATAATACAAATTTAACAAATGGTCTCCAAATCTCATCAAAATCATTTCGCTCCAGCACTCCTTCTCGTAACTTTTATACTACTCGTGAGTCTGTCATTAATAGCTATATCCTAGACTTCTTTATACCATTCTTCTATTTGATAATCCCTTTCTTCCTTCCAATTCCCGGCAATTATTAACCTAGCTGCAGTTAATAAATTACTTATTAATTATTTCCTATTTTGCGTACATTTAACCCCTTCATGTGTTGATAAGGAGTGCCTACTATCAGCTTCGGCTGATACGCCAGCTGCGCCCCTTCCTAGAGTCGGAAGACCTGAAGACGGTCGTGCACGCGTTGGTAACCTCAAGGCTTGACTCTGCAACGCGCTCCACATAGGGCTACCGTTGTACCTAGTTCGGAAACTTCAACTAGATCAAAATAGGGCAGCCAGGTTGGTCACCGGTACATCTAGAGGTAAGCATATTACCCCAACATTAAAATCACTCCACTGGCTGCCAATTAGTTTCCGGGCAAAGTACAAAGTGTGGGTCATTACCTTTAAAGCCCTAAATGGTTTGGGTCCAGGTTACCTGCGGGATCGCCTTAGAATCATAGAACCATAGAATAGCAGAGTTGGAAGGGGGCTACAAGGCCATCCAGTCCAACCCCCTGCTCAATGCAGGAATCCACCCTAAAGTATCCCTGACAGAGGGTTGTCCATCTGCCTCTTGAAGGCCTCTAGTGTGGGAGAGCCCACCACCTCCCTAGGTCACTGGTTCCATTGTCGTACTGCTCTAACAGTCAGGAAGTTTTTCCTGATGTCCAGCCGGAATCTGACTTCCTTTAACTTGAGCCCGTTATTCTGTGTCCTGCACTCTGGGAGGATCGAGAAGAGATCCTGGCCCTCCTCTGTGTGACAACCTTTTAAGTATTTGAAGAGTGCTCTCATGTCTCCCCTCCATCTTCTCTTCTCCAGGCTAAACATGCCCAGTTCTTTCAGTCTCTCTTCATAGGGCTTTGTTTCCAGACCCCTGATCATCCTGGTTGCCCTCCTCTGAACAAGCTCCAACTTGTCTGCCTTCTCCCATATAGTCTGCCCCGCACACTCAGGTCCTCTGGGGTGAACTTACTTCAGTCAGCTAAAACTAGGTTGACATCAGTTTCCCAGAGGACCTTTTCTTCCATCACCCCCAGATTGTGGAACGGCCTGCCGGAGGAGATTCGTAAAATTAACTCTCTGTGTGATTTTAAGGCAGCTTTAAAGACTAGCCTTTTCCGGCCGGCCTATCCAGATCAATGTAAAATCAAGAATTTTTAAGATGTATTGATTCCTGTTCTAATGTTGTTCCCCGCCTCGACACAAAGGGAGAGGCGGGTAAGAAATAAATATACTATTATTATTATTATTATTATTATTATTATTATTATTATTATTATTACAGTGCTGTCCTTGGCCCTATCGTTACCTTCCATCCCATTATATCATTTATCTCTTTAAATACTATTTGCCAAAACGTCTGAATAGCTTCACAAGTCCACCACATATGGAAATATGTACCTTTTTCCTGACATCCTTTCCAACATCTTGCAGAATACTTTTTATCCATTTGATGTAGTCTTACTGGTGTTAAATACCACCACCTATCAATTTATAATAGTTTTCCTTTATTCTTACTGACATAGTCTTTAATCAACGTGGGTTCCATATCGTTTCCCACTCTTGACTACTCCACGGTCTTTCCATATCTTGATCCCATGTCATTTTCATAACGTTCATGCTGCTCTTCCAATTCCAGCAATATCTTATATAAAGCGCTCATTATACCCTTACAAACTATTTTTCCACCTTCCTCTTCCCTTTGTATAATCAGCTTTTCAATCTCCAAACACTGGATGGGAAAGTTCTTACCTTATCCGTTGGCTGTTGAAGGACTGGCAACTTCTCTTCCAATTTGTCCAATCCTTTGCACGCATATTCATTGGCTGTTGAAACTGAACAGGCACAGAAAAAGTTACACAATAGAATATACATTTTTTTCCCTGCACCTGCACTTTTTTCTCCATATAAACATCTCTAAAAATGGGGTGCATCTTAGAATCGCGGGTGTGTCTTAGGTTTTTTTTCTTTTGGTGGTACTGAAATTAGTGTGCGTCTTACAATCGATGGCGTCTTAGAATCGGTAAAAATGCAATAATTTATTTATTTATTTATTACATTTCTATACCGCCCAATAGCCGGAGCTCTCTGGGCGGTTCACAAAAATTAAAAACATTCAAAGTGTAAAGGAAAAAGGAAAGGAACCTCTCGTGCAAGCACTGAGTCATTACTGACTCTTGGAGGGATGACGTTTTCTTGGCAGGCCTTATAGCGGGGTGGTTCGCCGTTGCCTTCCCCGGCCGTGATTACCTTTCCCCCAGCTAGCTGGGTACTCATTTTACCGACCTCCGGAGGATGGAAGGCTGAGTCGACCTGAGCCGGCTGCCTGAAACCAGCTTCCGCTGGGATCGAACTCAGGCTGTGGGGAGAGTTTCAGCTGCAGAAACTGCTGCTTTACCACACAGCATAAAACCATAGTATAAAATACAATATAAAAGCTTATTTTATATATAAAATAAATAAATAAATAAATAAATGATAGCCCCAATCTGTAAAATTCCCCCCACCTCCAAAGCCCTTCCAGCCTCGGGCTGTATCACTCCACATCCCTGGGTAAGGAATTATCCTCCTGCCCTCCAGTTCGGAGGAGACAGTGAGGCAGGAAACGTCCACAAGACCCCCAGGGGTAAATAAACCTCGCTTTTGCTCTTTTAACCAGCAATGCACACACACACACACCCCAAAACCCCATGGAATCACTCACTCTGTGGCTCCAATTTGTCCAGAAGGGGCTGGGCTCCACTGACAGCCACAGAAGCGATGGTTTTCACCCCTTTCTCAGCCACATCGCAGACGGATTTCACATACGGGTAGCTCTCTTTGGTAGAGGCGTACGCGGCGGACACCATGTCGTAGGCAGAGCTGACCAGGGGCAGGTTGGCCACCCTGTCAGCCATGCTCTGAGGAGGAAACGGAACATCGGCACAGTCATGAGGACTGGGAACTTGACAGCGCCGATGAAAACAGAGCCGCCTTCTGGAAGCGAAGTTTCAGGCTACAACTCCATCGCCATGTTGGAGCCCATGCGGATGGTCCCAGGTTCAACCCTGCGCATTAGCAGGTAGGGCAGGGAACGGCCTTCCATCTGAAACCTTGGAGCGGCTCTGCCAGCCAGCACTGAATTAGGAAGCCTTATATGGGCCCCTACATTTCTACCACTGATCAGAACCAGCGGCAAGGCATAAAAACCTAGGTCGTGCGGTATTCCCTGCTCGGCGCCGTTCAGAACGTCTCAGACCTCCGATGCACCATTTTATTTTCCTCCTCCCTCCTCGCTCCTTTTTCCTCGCGTGTCGTGCCTTTGCAAATTGTAAGCCCAGCGGGCACGGCCTTGCTCAACTGATTATGAACCGGGGGCCCTTTCGGCTGAGGGGCGGCGTAAAAAATACTTTTAGAATCCAGTACCAGCAAGTCAAGATCTCGTTTAATATATACATTAAATCTGAACGGGACTTACTTTCTGGTCTTGCTCTTCTGCTGGCGGTGGTGAGGAGGCAGCACTGTCGGTGGAAGCCATGGTCAGGGTGAGGTGCAGCTAAGAAGAAAGGAAGTTAGAAACTCACCAGAGTGCTTATCAAGAAACGTTTGGAGTAAATTCCAGGGCTGTCTAGAAATAGCCCAGTCAGAGGTCGGGAGCTAGGCGGGCGCATTGTGAATTGTCCTTGGAGGGAGACGTGTTTCTCAGAAGGGATTAGATGGAGGGGCTGGGCCCCCTTAAATGCAAAAAAAAAAAAATTCTTTGTACCCAACTTTTTGGGTCGGCTCCACGACGCTGTGCAAGGACGTTGCAAAAGAGGACTCCGATTTCTTGCAAGATGCAAACAAAAGCCGTCGTCTGGCTCTTCCCGTCTGAAATTACGTGACCCGACTGTCAAAATTAAAAGAAGCGGCAGCGCGGGCGATCACTTTGGGACCGGGTGCAAGCCGCCCTCCCCTCAGCCACCAGTGCCCCCCCCAGCAAGATCCCCCCAAGATCCAAAGGGACAGCAAGGTTTCTGAACACATACAGAGTGTGGAAATCGAGGTGGCTCCACAGCAGAGCTGGGGGAAGTTTCAGGGACTCCAACACCCATCAGCCACAAGGGTCAGGGATGATGGGAGTTATAGTCCAATGATATTGGGAGCGCCACCGTCCTGCCCTTTGTTCAAGGCACGGCGCTTATCCCACGTTATGCCTGCAAATCCTATGCGGGGAGATAGCGCCTGGTCCAAAGTTCCCCTGAGCCACGCTGGAGGTGAGTCAAACTTCATCTCGTGACTCGCTTGCTCCACCTGGTCCATGGATCTTCGGAATTCACCCAGACAGCGTGGTACAGTGGTTAGAGCATCACCGCCCCCGCCGCCCCCAGGCTGGCTGACGCAGGAGTAATTTTGCACTGCGTTCAACGTAGCTTACTCCGCAGTAAATGGCGTTCAGGGTGGCAGCCTTAATTATGGATCCTTCGAAAAGGATGCTATAGGAAATTATTTCCTTTACGACTTTTTTAAGCGCCTTTTTAACGCAGGGGATTGAAGACCTAAGAAAACTAGCAACGTTTGGAAGACCGGCACACAGGCGCCGTTTACGCATGGACATATTTGGATATTTGGCCCGCATTCACTGAAGTTTATGCGTAATTTACTGTTCCCCCCCCCCCAATTTAGAACATTGTCATGTTTGAAACGGAGGCCTTTGAAGTATGTAGTTATACTTGCATTTTTTGGTTTGGTTTTATTTTGGCTAAAACTTATGATAAAAAAGGACTTTTTTAAAAAATGAATGGTTAAACATGAATTGCCTTGCAAAGTTACTATGGATTAATTTCTCCATCTTGGTGTAGTGGTTAAAAGTGCCAGACTGGGATGCAGGAGACCTGGGTTCGAGTCCTGCACTCTGCCATTATTATTACTTTGAATAATAATAATAATAATAATAATAATAATGATGATGCAAGAATGCATAGCCAAAGATCTTGTAAGGAGTACTTTGCCCTGTGTTAAGCTGTTTTAACAAGGGGCGTTTAGTATCAATGCAGCTAGTTCTCATTGAGGCCGTGCCAAGGTCTCTACCATTTAGGGGCTTGCTTGAGGAAATGCTTCTCTGTGCAGGGCAAATCCCCGTGCCTAGAGGACTAGCATGTCAGGGACAACAGCTCTAGTTTAACCTCTTCCTAACATTTTAGGTTAGGGAATTGAAGGAAACACCTGCTTTCCACACCGAAAGCTCCAGATTCAATTGCCGGCAACTGTAGCTCAAAGGATCAGGTAGTGGATGATGGGGAAAAGATCCCACTCTGCAATTTCAAGTGCGCATTTTCAGGATGCCAGCCACGCCCTCCTCCACACTACTCCATTACGTCCCCTGCCGCCAAAGCAAGCCGCCATTTCAGGGTTACGGAGCTTAAGTCTTCACCGAGCTGTTTCGGGGTAGCTCCCTCTACCTTGTGCTCCTGCAAAGCCCGGGTTTCCCGTGACCTTCCCTCTCTCGAGCACGGGTGACACGGCCTTGCTTACTTAAGCGTTGGCACTCACAACCCGAACATCCAATATAGAGGGATTAAAAGTTGATCCGAAGGTGGACGGGTAGCTGTACCCAGAGACGAGCCAGACTTTTCTCATGCAAACAACCTCCACTCCCACAAGCAAGAAACTCCAAATGTTGACACAAAACCCTATGTACTATGACAACATGCCTCTGACAGCCAAATGGAACAGGTCCTCTTGCGCATATCTGGGGCAAAGGCTTGGTACTTTCACCCAAAGGCACATTTGGCAAGCATTTCTCCACAGCAGGGGTGAGTCAACAGCAGGCCGCCACGCAAATTTCACCCAGTACGGCTATTTCATCATTCCCCCATCCCAGAAGAGACAGGCCGAGAGAAAACACGTTAGGGTTATTTTAAGACAAGCTGGACCGCTTGGGTTGATAGCTTCATTAGAAGTGGAGAGATGCTAACATGGTCACAACACAAGAGCACCTCTGAGCATATGCCAAAGTTCCTTTTGGGTGTGGGACAATGTTTTCATTATAGGCAGACTGAATATTATTTATTATTTTATTTATTGCATTTATATCCCGCCTTTTTTCCTCCAAGGAACTGAAAGTGGCATACATAATCCTCCTCCTCCTCTGCTCCATTTTATCTTCACAACAACAACCTTGTGAGGTGGGTTGGGCTGAGAGCCTGTGACTGGCCCAAAGTCACCCAGTGGGCTTCCATGGCTGAGGGAGGACTAGAACCCGGATCTCCCAACTCCCAGTCCAACACTCTAGCCCAGCCTTCCTCAACCTGGGGCGCTCCAGATGTGTTGGACTGCATCTCCCAGAATGCCCCAGCCAGCTGGCTGGGGCATTCTGGGAGTTGTAGTCCAACACATCTGGAGCGCCCCAGGTTGAGGAAGGCTGCCTAGCCACTACACCACACTGGCTCTCTATTGAAGACTTTCTCAACCTAGTACCCTCCAGACGTTTTTGACCCAAATCCCCATCATTCTTGACTGTTGCTTAACTGGGGCTGATGGGACCTGAAGTCCAAAAGCTCTGAAAGCAACCAGGTCACGGAAGGCTGAAATATTGGATTGTTCATTTTGTGAACCGCCCAGAGAGCTTCGGCTATTGGGCGGTATAAAAATGTAATAAATAAATAAATAAATTCATAGGAATAGTTCTAAAATGAGGTGTGTTTGGGGGCCCTTATGCCTCATTTACAGTCAAAATTATTGTGGCTACGAATGTGCAGGCTTACAACTGATTGCAAAGTAGTATATTTGGCTAGAATCATAGAATAGTAGAGTTGGAAGGGGCCCATAAGGCCATCGAGTCCAACCCCCTGCTCACTGCAGGAACCCACCCTAAAGCATACCTGAAATTCGGCTGCCCAGATGCCTCTTGAAGGCCTCTAGTGTGGGAGAGCCCACCACCTCCCTAGGTAACTGGGTCCATTGTCGTACTGCTCTAACAGTCAGGAAGTTTTTCCTGATGTCCAGCCGGAATCTGGCTTCCTTTAACTTGAGCCCCTTATTCTGTGTCCTGCACTCTGGGAGGATCGAGAAGAGATCCTGGCCCTCCTCTGTGTGACAACCTTTCAAGTATTTGAAGAGTGCTCTCATGTCTCCCCTCCATCTTCTCTTCTCCAGGCTAAACCTGCCCAATTCTTTCAGTCTCTCCTCATAGGACTTTGTTTCCAGACCCCTGATCATCCTGGTTGCCCTCCTCTGAATATACTTATAACTGAGTATTATTGAATACTTATAACTGAGTATTCAATAAATGTCCACCTTTTAAAAAGAAATAATTCCCTGGATGCACACCCTACCGAAATGTGCTGCGTACGCCTATGGTGCACACTTAGGGGCATGAATGCGCCCCACAACCTCTGGAATAGGGTTGGGCAACGGGGGAACCCTTCGGAGATTGCGGGAATGCAACTGTTTTGATTCACAGTTTTGTAGAAATGTTGTCAAGAAGTAAATTAAATCAGCAAACTCCGGTCCACCCTTATGAGCATCACCAATACCGAGGAATGATAGTAGTAGTATGGTAATCTCTGGAGGAGGCCCACGCACGCTCCCTAACCATAGAGGCAATTCAATGGGGCTCACTCCCAGGCAAACGGGTTTTAGGAGTGCAGCCTTCGCTTTCTGCGGTGCAACCCATGCTTCATGTTGAAACGTTGTGCAGGTGTATTTTATTATATTCTTTTATTTAATTTGTGGGTCTTGCTATTTACTGTGTAATCTGTACAGCACCATGTACATTGATGGTGCTATATAAATAAATAATAATAATAATAATAATACAAGTCGGGCTGGCTAGCGTTCAAAGATCTTAGCCACCTACGTTTTGAGCTGACGTTCTGCTAACGTAGGAACTTAAGAGGATACGTTTACACGCTGGTCCATTCAATTCAGGATTGTCGCCACCGGCCTTCCCAACCTGGTCGCCGCCCAGTGCGGACTACAACCCCCCAACATCCCCAGCCAGCCACGCTGATGGGATTTGTAGTCTGACCCAGCCAGAGAGCCCTACCAGGGATTAAACCCAGGACTTGCATGCGAAAAGGTTGCTGTACCCCTGACTCCCTCCTGGAAAAAAAACGTGTCCTCACTTTAAAGCCTGCCTAGAAATGCACAAGGCCCTGGGTTCGAATTCCAGGATCTCCAGGCACAGCTTGAGAAAGAATTCCCGGAGGACTACTGCCTGTCTGTGGAGTCTGGATTACAAGTCCCATCTTCCCCAGGGAGGATGGGCATTGTAGCCCAGGGCATTGGGAGCGACTGGACCGTCTGGAACACACCTCTGTTAACTGAATTTGGGGATAACTAACTCATTTTGGTTCATGCATTTGCTCAATTTTTACATTTTCTCAGACTAGCTTTAATTTGAACGCGGACGTGCGTTGTTCTGTATCTACTTTGGCGTGGAGGTTTAAATGGATTTCATCTTGTTCTCTTTCATCTTGGCGTGGAGGTTTAAATGGATTTCATCTTGTTCTCTTACACAGCCTGTGGCTTGATGTATTTTATTGATTTAGGGCACGGCCCTATGCATGTTTGGACAGGGGGAAAAATGAATAAATACGGCAGCATGCTGCAAGTTGTACGGCCTTTTTTAATCGGTCAATAACAATAATATTAACAGGATTGCATCCCTTAATTTATTTACTAGGATTGCATCCCTCAATTTATTTATTACACTTCTCTCCTGGACAAAGTTCTCAGGATGATTTCCGCCCATTATTTCCTACATAGACTTCTAAAGGGATTTTATTTCGTCAAGTTTTAATATGGCCTCTGGATTAATTCAATCAATTCAATTCAAGGGGTTCTGTTTTGGAACGGCTCCGGCTACACAAAACTCAGCCAGGTTTGATTCGATTTGCAATGCTATTCCAGCACCCCGGCGTTTGAGAAAGTGATGGCCCAGTCAATGCACGGGGATATAAATCCACACGTTCTGTTAAATTGGACCGAGAGATGTAGCAACCCTGGGAGACCAGGAATGATCCTTTCTAGGAAGCCCAGAAGCAAGAGACCTTTTCCTGCTAGCCCTGGGGGCTGGTACACTGCCCCTGCTTAAGGAAGCTCGATTTCAATGGAGGCAATTAAACGCATGTTAAGTCCTACTCACTTAATTTGATTTAATGAATTTATTACATTCATATCCTGACTTTTTGTCTACCTACAAGGAACCCAAGTTTTTTTTTTTACATGATCCTCCTCCTCTCTGTTTTAGCCTCCCGACAGCCCTGTGGGGTAGATCAGGCAGAGAGCTGTTTTTAATCTTTGTAAACCGCCCAGAGAACTTCAGGCTATGGGGCAGTATGTAATAATAATAATAATAATAATAATAATAATAATAATATAAAATAATAATAATATGCTCTCTCCACCAGAAATATCCTCCACCTCTGTGGTTAAGCCTTTTTTGAAGCTGGGCCTTGGCCTGCGGGTGGGTGGGGCAGGGTCTCCAGATACGTTGGACTCCAACCCCTATCATTCCCAGCCAGCCATGGCTGGCAGGGAATGATGAGACTTGTAGTCCAACCCATTCAGAGGATATTCAGTAGGGGAAGGCAACTCCTCACCATTTCCAGCCAGCACGGCAAGGGCTATGCTGGCTGGGAATGATAGGCGTTGTAGTCCAACACACCTGGAAGGCCCCAGGCTGGGCTACGTCTTCACAAGCCAGCTCCAAATCCGATTTGCTGCCAAGCCCGTTCCCGTCCCACCACCAACGCCAGCCGCTCCCAACTCACCAGCGTCCTCCGGTTCGGCTCCAGCAACCGCGCTGCGGGGCCCGCCCAACTCCGGTCCTTATATACTCCGGAGTGACTCCCCTTTCGCGATTGATGCAATCAGGAGCAAGCGGGCGTCATGTGGACTCCGGAATGGGGCTGGGCGGGGCGGCAGCGGGTGGGCGAAGAAGAGGGGAGGAGGGGAGGCGGGGCGGACCCGGAGCGGGTGTGTACGAGTGTGTGTGTGTACGCGTGTACAAAGGCATCACGTGAGCGTCAGTTGCGGGAACTTGCGAGGGACTCCGCCTCCAATGGAGGAAGCGAAAGTGGAAGTGGGGGTCTATGCGGGGTGGTGCTGGGGGGGCAGGGCAAGCCAGCTAGGAAGGGCCCCAGATGTTATTGGACTCCAGTTCCCATCGTCCCCAGAACAGTGCCCCTCTGGCGGGGGCTAGAGTGCCACCCGCATCTGGCCAGACCACCCGTCATTTGCACCCTAGGAAACCCGTTGCTCTCCAGGTGTTCCTGTACTCCATCTCCCATCATCCCCAGACCAGTGCCCCTCTGGCTGGGGCTGATGAGGTTTGGAGTGTCACCGCATCTGGCCAGACCACCCGTCATTTCCACCCTGAGTTAGGGAATCCCTTGCTCTCCAGATGTTCCTGGACTCCATCTCCCATCATCCCCAGACCAGTGCCCCTCTGGCTGGGGCTGATGAGGTTTGGAGTGTCACCGCATCTGGCCAGACCACCCGTCATTTGCACCCTGAGTTAGGGAATCCCTTGCTCTCCAGATGTTCCTGGACTCCATCTCCCATCATCCCCAGACCAGTGCCCCTCTGGCTGGGGCAGATGGGGTTAGAGTGCCACCGCATCTGGCCAGACCACCTGTCGTTCGCACCCTGAATTATGGAACCTGTTGCTCTCCAGATATTTCTGAACTCCATCTCCCATCATCCCCAGACCAGTGCCCCTCTGGCTGGGGCTGATGAGGTTTGGAGTGTCACCGCGCATGGAAGGACCCACCATTGCTCACCCCTGGGTCAGGGAACCCGTTGCCCTCCAGATGGTATCTGACTACAACTCCCATTATCCACAACCGTTGGCTGCTTTGGCTGGGGGCCATGGGAGTTGGAGTCCTTCAACATCTGAAGGGCCATGTGTTCCCCAACCCTGGTTGTATGGGCCGAAGTTGTTTCATCATTGACGGGCAGAAATTCAACTGGGCCAGCACCCAGAGGATTAAGCCCCACTGAGTGTGATGGGATTTACTTCTGCGTAAACATGCATAGGATCAGGCCGCAGGGCTTCAAGCCTATTCAGAGGCACTTGGGAGCAAGTCCTATTAAATATAGTCAAGAATTAAAGAGTTAGCTAAGTGTAGTGTGGTCTAGTGAGTAGAGCACTGGGTTTACAATCATAAAGTGATCATTGTGAGGCCCAGGCTTAGGCCTTGAAGTGCACTCTACTTATGCCCAGAGACGCTTTTCTTTAGTATTCGTTTACATTTCCCAAGTATAACTTATTAGGCCTTTATATACAACAGTCTATCACAAAACAAACATTTAACCAAAGATATCAATACAAAGATAACATCAAGTCAACACAAACCCAAATCGTATAGAATAAACTTCGAAGTTTGGCTCTCTGGCTTCAATAAATCAATGGTCAATGCAAAGGAAGTCCCCGGCTTCAAGGCTTGGAAGAAACGAAAATCTGGGTACGGGAGATCTGTGTTCGAATCCAGCCGCAACAACAAAAGTTCCCTGGGCAAGTCAAATTCTCTTGGTAGAGCTTGCTGGAAAAGCGGGCGTGGGTTGCCGGCCCTTTGCTGGTGTGGTTTCTGTCAGGGAAGGAGGGAAAATACATTTCCTTCAGCTGTTCTTGCTCTAGTTCCCTGCCCTCAAGGAGCTTCCAATCTAAAATAGACAGAAAGGTGGAGGAGGAGGAGGTAAAGACAGGGAAGGAATTATTTCTCCATTGGGTTACGAGGCCCAGCGCAAAGCAGGGAAAGCCGAAGTCCACACGGGAAAGGATGGGTTTGCAGAGGGATTTGAAGGAAAAGACAGAGTGTTCACCACCGCATGCACACACACGGTAAGCATGTGCCACTAACAATGCACATTTTCCCACACGGAGAAGAGGGCAGAGGGTTCACCACATACATGGCACACGTGTGTAACTGACACACACTTTTCCACACAGAGAAGAGGACAGAGGGTTTACCACATACTCCGGAGTGGCTCCCCTTTCGCGATTGATGCAATCAGGAGCAAGCGGGCGTCATGTGTAACTGACAATCTATGTGTGTAACTGACATGCATATTTTTCCACATGGAGAAGAGGACAGAGGGTTCACCACATACATGGCACATGTGTGTAACTGACACATATTTTTCCACAAAGAGAAGAGGACAGAGGGCTCACCACATACCCGGTACACGTGTGTAACTGACGATGCATATTTTTCCACATGGAGAAGAGGACAGAGGGTTTACCACGTACACGGTACACACATGTAATTGACAATCCATGTGTGTAACTGACGATGCACCTTTTTCCATATGGAGAAGAGGACAGAGGGTTTACCATATACATGGCACACATGTGTAACTGACACATATTTTTCCACAAAGAGAAGAGGACAGAGGGTTTACCATATACACGGTACACGTGTGTAACTGACAATCTATGCGTGTAACTGACGATGCACCTTTTTCCACATGGAGAAGAGGACAGAGGGTTCACCACATACATGGCACATGCGTGTAACTGACACATTTTTCCACACAGAGAAGAGAACAGACGGTTCACCACATACACGGTACATGTGTGTAACTGACAATCTACGCCTTTGCTTCTAGCACAGAACTTTAAGGAGGCTCATGTAATCATACTCTGTTTTAATTTCATGTATTTTAAATATTTATTATGTGTTTTTATATGTTTTTATATGTTTTATTGGTCTGTTGACTGTAATAAAAGGAATTGATTGAATTGAATTGAGAAGCACTACTTCAAAACTGGCTCAGAGCTCAGCCTCTTACGGCAACCTGAGGTTCAGTTTCACCAAAGGGCTTTCCTTGTGCGTGCGCCCACATGTTTGGGCAGGGGCTTTTGGTGCGTGGACGCCACAGAATTTGATCATGCGCTTGCAGATCATGCGCCAAGAGGCCAAATGCCATTCCTTAGCTTGAAGGCTGGGCCGGCGATCCGACTGGTATTGTCTGCCTCTCCAAGGCTGACCGCGAGTAAACTCCCAAGCGACCTTCAGGCTGGGCCCAGGCATGAGGCCATTGTGGGCTCCCGGTTGAAACAAGAGACTGAGAGTAAAAAAGAAAAGCGAATAAAACCCCTGCAGCAGTATTAGCACAGCTAGGTTGCTCAAGCCATTGGCTGTCTTGTCTGTATCGCTCCTGACTCACCATTTCTTTATTTACAAAATTTGTATTCCGTTCCATACCTGAAACAGATTCCGGAGTGGTGAACGTAAGAATTAAAACAGTAAAAGAAGCAACAATTAAAACACCATTATTATACTATTATTTACCAGAACAGAGCAATGCCTTTATTACAGGGATTTCTGGATGTCAGGACTGAAAGAAGTTTTATGAGGGCCGACAGAAACGTCACAAAATAGCGAGCGAGCTTTCGAGTCCACCAGAAACCTTCCGCAGCCTGAAGAAGAGTTCTGTAAGACCTGAAAGCTTGCTTGCTATTCCAAATTGTCACCAAAACTGTAAAATGGACAGAAAAGTGACTAACAGCCAGGTACATAACAAAATAAAACAAAAAGATCAAGTTGTGCAATGAATAAATCCGAGAAAAGAATAAGAACCGAGACTTAAAAAGGCCTAAACACAAACCCAGAGATAAAATAATATACTCATACTCAGAAGGCTGCAATCCTATACACACTTACCGGGGAGTAAACCAGTCCATTGTCGCAGCCAGGCACCGGTTCAACACATCCACAGCCTCACCTGATAAAGATGAAAAGGAGAAGTAGAGCTGCGTGTCGTCAGCGTACTGATGACAGCGCACTCCAAAACTCCGGATGACCGCACCCAACGGTTTCATGTACATGTTAAGCAGCATGGGGGACAAGACCGACCCCTGCGGAACCCCATACTGGAGAGATCACAGGGCCGAGCAATGTCCCCCAAGCACCACCTTCTGGATCTGACCCGCCAAGTAGGAGCGGAACCACTGCAATGCAGTGCCCCCCACTCCCAACTCAGCCAGACGTTCCAGAAGGATGCCGTGGTCGCTGGTATCGAGAGATCAAGGAGAATCAACAGAGTTACACTCCCCCTGTCTTTCTCCCGACGTAGGTCATCATACAGGGCGACCAAGGCGGTTTCTGTGCCAAAACCAGGCCTGAAACCCGACTGAAATGAGTGTGTGTGTGTGGTCTTGTGTGTCTTTCAACTGTGAGACGCCTTTAGATGATGACTCACTTCCGTCTCCGAGCAAAGTCCACCTCCACACAAAAGCCTGGTCTGAAGTCCAGGTGAACGTCGAAGATGACAGCTGCCCTCTTTCCCCATAATCCTTTAGTGCAGAGGTGGGCAGGTGACAAGATAGGATCTGAGAACATCCAAAGATCCCTGCTGGATCAGACCAAGGGTCCATCGAGTCCAGCGTTCTGTTCACACAGGGGCCAACCGGCGTGCTGAACCGGATGGACCCTTGGTCTGATCCAGCAGGGCTCTTTGGGTGTTCTTATGTTCTGTTCTGGATCTGACCAAGGAAAGTCTTTCTAGAACCAGCAACCTGCTCCCACAGATAGAATCTGTCAGGGATGCTTTAGGGTGGATTTCTGCATTGAGCAGGGGGTTGGACTAGATGGCCTTGTAGGCCCCGTCCAACTCTGCTATTCTATGATTCTATGATACTTGTGTACAAAGCTCAAAACAACTTGGGACCAGGATACCTGAGAGAGCGCCTTCTCCCTTACCAACCTGCCCAGTCACTGAGGTCCTTAGGGAATTGCTCTGAGTGGTTCTGCATGGACCTATGGCATCATTGCAATCCATCAGGGTTACAGCCTTCACCGTGGTGGCCCCTTCCCTTTGGAACTCCCTGCCCCTGGAGGTCAGGCAGGCGCCAAAACTAGGCTTCTTCCGGCGCCTCCTGAAAACAACTCTGTTCCAGGAAGCCTTTGTTTTTAAATTGAACAGTTTTAATTTGCTTCCTGAATCTTCTTTCTTTTGGTGTTTATATATATTTACGTTCACCACTCTGGAATCTGCTTTAGATAATTGAGCAGTATAAAAATAATTGTAAATATGTAAATAAATAAATAAAAATACCCCACCCCCACACACACACCCTTAACATGCAATGGGCACAGATGGCAAAGCCCATCCCACATAAAAAGAGCCTTCAATGTACTACACCACCCACTCAGTTTCCAAATGCCACACTGCCCATAATCCTCTGTGCATTGGCCACAACTTCTCTTTCTGCGCATGCGCGGTTCTCTCTCCTCTGCCCCTCCCCTCTCTCCTCTGCTCCCGAGTGCTGAGCGGAGACGTGTTGAGTTCTCCGCTTCGCGCATGCGCAGACGGCTCCTTTCGCTCCCCCTTTCAAAGAGAAGGGGTGAGAAGCGCTGCGGAAAAGTATTTTCTCCGCTTCGCCAGCAGAGGGCACAATCCTAGGTGGCGAGCCTTCGGGAGTGGCAGGTTCGAGTCCCGCTTCCTCCACGGCAACATTTTGGTTGTCTAGCCAGATTGCCAAATTCTGCAGCAAAGTGGCAGTAGAGCATAATATTAGGGTGACCGTATGAAAAGGCGGACAGGGCTCCTGTATCTTTAACAGTTGCATAGAAAAGGGAATTTCAGCAGGTGACATTTGTATGCATGCAGTACCTGGTGAAATTTCCTCTTCATCACAACAGTTAAAGCTGCAGGAGCTATACTAGAGTGACTAGATTTAAAAGAGGGCAGGGCACCTGCAGCTTTAACTGTTGTGGTGAAGAGGGAATTTCACCAGGTTCTCCATACATACAAATGATGCCTGCTGAAATTCCCTTTTCAATACAACTGGTAAAGATACAGGGGCCCTGTCCTCCTTTTCATAGGGTCACCCTACATAATATAACACATAGCGTGCCTTCTCTGGTTTAGGAACTCTAATCCAGGAGAGTTTTGGACTATAGCTCCCATAATCCCTGACCACTGGCTCTGCTGGGTGGGAGGTGAAATTCAAAACATCTGCAGACCATTACGTCACCTACCCCTGCTATAGTACCACAGGCACTCTGCGTATGCTCAGAGGCATCCCCTTCACATCGCTCCAGACGGCCCCAGCATTGTGAAAATAGCTTCTGGAGCTAAAACTTGCAGAGAAAACTGGCTGAGATGGTCCCGGCCTACGTGACCGTGTGTTTAGGGGAAAGGCTGCCCTTCAAGCTTAAGGCTGCAAGCTCTTAGGGGGCAGAGACCTGCCCGTTTTATTCTATTTATTTATTTATTTATCACATTTCTATACCGCCCAATAGCCAGAGCTTTCTGGGCGGTAGTGATGGATATCAATTTAGATGGCCTTAAAAAGGGGGTTGGATAAATTTCTGGAGGAGACGGCTATGTGATACCTCCAGTACCAGAGGCATTGAGCCTACATACACCAGTTGCTGGGGAACATGGGCGGGAGGGTGCTGTTGCATTCATGTCCAGCTTGTAAGCTTCCAACTGGGGAATCTGACTGGCCCCTTTGGGTACGTTGGACGAGAGGTGCCTCTGATTTTTTTATGCCAGGATGGCAGAGATTTTTAACAAACTCGTTATGATGCAGTTCAGAAGAATTTTTTATTTCAGACAAGAACAAAAGAATGAAAGAAACTGGCCATTCTACAGTTGTACAAAATGTTACCGGCGCTTGTAGGAGACTGGTCGGCCCGGCTCTTCTTCCCTTGGCCTGATGTTGATTCAGTAACAAGAAAAAACCCACCTTTACCGAGCCCTGTGCGAGATCCGTACTGGAACTAAAACACATCTGCTGCAGTTGCGTCTTTTCAACAGCATGTGAAGAGGAGGGGAAAAAATAGAGAAATATAGTCACACTGTATCCCCAAAGGCTGTGGGAAGGGTTAAAACATGAAAAATCTGTGGAGGAATTGGTGAAAGTTGAAAGCCATGTCGGGGCACCGGAATACAGGGATATTGTAGGCTAAAATATCTGGACTGGCCACCCCTGGTGTTCTCTAGGGGTGTGCTCTGCTCTGTTACGGAACCCTGAATCTGAAGCAGAGCTGGCCGATCTAGACCTCCTAAGCCCAGTTCCGAAGAGGATCAGGGGAGGTCTGGATTGACCCGAAGCGGTTCAGAACAGACCGTTCCAAAACTTCGGAGCCAGGTAAGAGGGGAGGGGAGCTTACCTGGCTCCCCGTCCGCCGTCGCCGCAGTCCGCAATATCGATCCGGACCTCCGGATCTCCGGATTGGGGGAGGACCGGATTGACCCGAATCGGTTCAGAATCGGGGAGGCCGTGCACAGCCCTAGTGTTTTCCAAACATCATGATCTACAATTCCTATCACTGCAGCAAACATGGCTGGGGTTTTAATGGGTGCTGTAGTTCAACGTTACCTTGCAGGCACCGGGGTTAAAGATGGCCACTTTAGAGCAAGATTTCCTTTTTAGTATCCTAAAAAATGAAAGGCTTTCAGCATAGGCAAGACTGCAGCATTCCACAAACAATAAATCCAGAAGTTTTAGTAGCCCGTGTTTAGGTACGTCAACCAAACCCTCTTATCTCGGTCTGAAAAATTGAGGTTGCAGTCTAAGTTTTGCGGGGTTTTAAAACGCCCTTCGACAGGGCGATGGCGGAAAGGAACTCCGATGGCCCTTCTCTTTCCAGATTCGTCGGGGTGCTGTGCGAAGGATTGCAACCTCAGGGAAAGCGAGCGTGGGAGAGAAAGCGCTGCAGGGTGACCCAGAAAAGATGGTGGATCCATTTTGGAAGGAGCAGAATTAGTCGGCGACAAAGATCTCGGTCCGGTACCACTGCTTCCACCATCCATGTTAGTCTAGAGCAGCCTTCCTCAACCTGGGGCGCTCCAGATGTGTTGGACTACAACTCCCAGAATGCCCCAGCCAGCTGGCTGGGGGATTCTGGGAGATGCAGTCCAACACATCTGGAGCGCCCCAGGTTGAGGAAGGCTGGTCTAGAGGCACAGTTTATGTTATGTTTACAACCGCCCTATTCCTACGGATACACAACGCCAGCAAGGTTCTATAAAGGCACATCTAAAACAAGACAGGTGTCGTTCAACCTGGGCTCCCTCCGATGTTTCTGGGAACTGCTGTTCTGCGAGAATGCTGAAGACCCTCTCGCAAGAGTTCTTAGGAGCCATCAGACATTTTTGAAACCCGGAGACGCTCTTAAGGATCCTTCTTCGGCTCAGAGGATTCCTGTTGCGGGCTACCAGGTTTCTTGTCGGGGTTTTCCTGGGCTTGGAGGCCATCGCCGGCCTTCCCGTTGTCAACGCTTAGCTCCTCAGGATGTTCCACCAGATTGGGGGCAAAGGGGCCCACCACCCACGGAAGAGGGATGCTCTGTACCACGTAGTCCACCATCTCGTCCACAGACCCCCGAGCCTTGGCGATCCGTTCACGGCTCTGGAGCAAGATGGCGTTGGGCACGTCTTGGAAGGAGCTGGCGGCCGAGAAGGAAGAGTGGAGCTCCTCCACGGTGTGGCGGACCTGCTGGACTTTTTCCTGGATGCTGGCAGGAAGCCCTTGGACGCTGGCCATGAGGGTCACGCAAGACAGCTGAAGCTGATGGGTGAGGCCCCGGAACATGGCCAAAGTCTGGGACTCGACCTGTAAAATACGAAGACATGGAACTTTCTTTGGGCGACATTTGGCTGCCGGCGTGTCACAATATCCTTTTTGGGGAAACAAAATGGCATCCGTAGCGACTAAGGAGCGTGAAACAGACCATCTTTCACTTGCGTGCAAGCTACGTGGGGCCGTTTCAGTGAACCGTCATTGCTATCGAGTGCTAAAAGGGCCAAATTTGGGGTAAAACCCAACACAAGCCCGACTTAGATTAGATCCGTTGAAATGAATGGGACTAACTTAACCCTCATTCATTTCAATGGGTTGACTCCAAAGAGGCCTTCTGCTGGATTTTATCCTTAGCTTGCAAGCTGGAACAGGGAGGTTTGAGCATATAACATCGATTCTGGCCCGCTTGCATTGGCTGCCTATACGTTTCCGAGCCCAATTCAAGGTGCTGGTCTTAACCTATAAAGCCCTACATGGCTTGGGACCGCAATACCTGATGGAACGCCTCTCCCGACATGAACCTACCCGTACACTGCGCTCAACATCTAAGGTCCTCCTCCGAGTGCCTACTCCGAGGGAAGCTCGGAGGATGGCAACAAGGGACAGGGCCTTCTCAGTGGTGGCCCCCCAATTATGGAATGATCTCCCCGATTAGGCTCGCCTGGCACCAACGTTGTTATCTTTTTGGCGCCAGGTCAACGCTTTTCTCTTCCCCCAGGCATTTTAACAGCATTTAACAACGTTAAGTTTGTTTTTAATGGACCCCAGAATTGTTGTTTTTAAATGGATGCTGTTGTTTTTATACTGTTGGTTTTTATGTTTTTTTTAAATTTTGTATACTTTTTAACGTTTACCATTTTTAACTGTTGTAAACCGCCCAGAGAGCTTCGGCGGTGGGGCGGTATATAAATGCAATAAATAAACAAAATAAATAAATATAAAACAAGACAAGCAAGCTAAATTTGATCTTCGTAGCGCGTCGGGGCGGTTTGAGGCGGCAAAGCGCCAATTTATTTGGGGGTCTTCCCCACCTTTTATGGGGCACCCCACAGACTGTGCAGCGGCTCTCAGGGTATTTGTGGTTTAAGTGGGCTCCAAATCTCCCACAGTTCTTACCCCTGTCCTACAGTGATTGACACCCCCCATCCCCACCCCACCCCACCCCCCCGCGCCTCCTTGAGTGTTTCCATCATCAATGGGGACTAGAATCTTTGGAGGGAAAAAACAAAAATAGGATGAATGAGGGTGAGTGAGAAAGTAGGAATTTACAAGTGGGCAGAAGCTCTCAGCCATGTGGCAAGTGAGAGCCCCCCACCCCCATTTCAAGGGTTGGGAGAAACCAGTCTTAACAAAAAGGGGTTTCTCTCCCGACCAGAGGAAGCGAGAGGGCCGGGCTACCTCAGGCTGCACCGATGAGTCCAAGGCCTCATCCCTCCCAGTTTGCTTCTGGTTCCAGTCCAGCCACATCTGGTGTAGCTTCTCCTGACCGCCCTGTAGTTTCTGGTCCACACCCTGTTTGACATGTTCAATCTGACAAAAAATAAAAAGGACAAAAAAGGCTGGGATAGAGAAGGTCCAGAGGGAAACCCACCAGAAGTTTGATTTTTAGAGAAAAAGATCTCCAGTTAAATATTCAGGAGCTCACATGGCAGCGTGCACCTGTACGTCCCTCGTTTCTCCCTCAGCTCTGAGTGACCCCCCATTTCAAGGTCCTCCTGCCCTGAATCAAGCCAGCTCAAGCGTTCCTCAAGGAAACAGCCCTGTTCCACCGCTGACGCCTCTCCCCTGGAATGCTCGTGAAGCATTCCGTGACGTCACAGCAGCTCCACCAATGGCTGGCGAGCGACAGCCAGGAATGAAGATTCAGAGCCCGGTTGAGGAGTTCAATGTGAAGAGCAGCCTTCCTCAACCTGGGGCGCTCCAGATGTGTTGGACTGCATCTCCCAGAATGCCCCGGCTGGGGCATTCTGGGAGTTGTAGTCCAACACATCTGGAGCGCCCCAGGTTGAGGAAGGCTGGTGTAGAGGGTGGAATAAGGAGCTTTTAGCACCCCCGGCTTACCAGCACGATGGTTTGGTGGAGCTGCGAAAGGACGTCCTGGGTGCCTTGCTTGGCGTCTTTCAGCTTGGCCAGGGAGTGTTGGTAGGCCCGCTGACGGAGCTTACTGGAGAGAGACCCCAGGCGCACGAAATAGCTGCGTCGCTCTTTCTGCTGCTCTACGGTGGCCATCTCAAAGCCCTCCACAGAGGTGGCCAATTCGGCTGAGAGAGAGAGAGAGAGAAAGAGAGAGAGAGAGAAATGGTTTAGCGCACGAGTGCCAAGCCAATTTTGGAGAAACGCTGTGATGAATGGTGGGCGGGACATCCCCCCCCCCCAAAATACCAAGGTAATCTTGGACCCCTATCTGGTCTTCCAGGTTACCACCAATGGCCACACCCATTTCCCTTAGCTCCACCTTCTTTCTCCCAACACGGACTATTTATTTATTTATTATTGCATTTATATCCCACTTTTCTTCCCCCTTAAGAAACTCAAGGCGGCCTTCATAATCTTCCTCTTCTCCGTTTTATCCTCACAACAACCACCCTGTGATGTAGAATCATAGAAAAGCAGAGTTGGAAGGGGCCTACAAGGCCATTGAGTCCAACCCCCTGCTCAATGCAGGAATCCACCCTAAAGCATCCCTGACAGATGCTTGTCCAGCTGCCTCTTGAAGGCCTCTAGTGTGGGAGAGCCCACAACCTCCCTAGGTCACTGGTTCCATTGTCATACTGCTCTAACAGTCAGGAAGTTTTTCCTGATGTCCAGCTGGAATCTGGCTTCCTGTAACTTGAGCCCATTATTCCGTGTGCTGCACTCTGGGAGCATCGAGAAGAGATCCTGGCCCTCCTCTGTGTGACAACCTTTCAAGTATTTGAAGAGTGCTCTCATGTCTCCCCTCAATCTTCTCTTCTCCAGGCTCAACCTGCCCAATTCTTTCAGTCTCTCTTCATAGGGCTTTGTTTCCATTCCCCTGATCATCCTGGTTGCCCTCCTCTGAACACGCTGGGCTGAGTGTCTGTGACTGGCCCAAAGTCACCCAGTGGATTTTCATGGCCAAGTGGGGATTAGAACCCGGATCTCCTGACTCCCAGTCCAACTCTCGAACCACTACACCACACTGCTTAGTGGAACCCTGCGTTTGCGCCATTTCCTATCATTCCAAAAAGCCTCTCGCAAGGGCCGTAAGAGCTTGGAGCTACAAGGTGCCGGTATTTTGTGTGACACCCACCCCTAGAACACGCCCCAAAGAGCATCCTTGAAATAGGATCCTGGCAAGGTACTCCGCTTGCTCAAACATCCTCCAACCTGTTGCCCTCCCAGATGCATTGGGCAATCATTCCCAGCATGCTGGCCTGGGTTGATGGGAGCTGTAGTCCTGACATATTTGGAAGCTGCAGCTTGTGCAAAATGCAGCGGCCAGATTGACAACTGGAACCAGAAGGTACAAACATATAAGAACATTGGCTGCCTATAAGTTTCCGAGCCCGATTCAAGGTGCTGGTTTTAACCTATAAAGCCCTACACGGCTTGGGACCGCAATACCTGATGGAACGCCTCTCCCGACATGAACCTACCTGTACACTGCGCTCAACATCTAAGGTCCTCCTCCGAGTGCTTACTCCGAGGGAAGCTCGGAAGATGGCAACAAGGGACAGGGCCTTTTCAGTGGTGGCCCCCCCAATTATGGAATGATCTCCCCGACGAGGCTCGCCTGGCACCAACATTGTTATCTTTTCAGCGCCAGGTCAAGACTTTTCTCCTCTCCCAGGCGTTTAACAGCATTTTAACAACAGATGCTAAGTTTGCTTGTTTTTAATGGACCCCAGAACTGTTGTTGATTAAATGGATACTGTTGTTTTTATATTTTTGATGGTTTTAAATTTTGTATACTTTTGAACTTCTGTAAACCGCCCAGAGAGCTTCGGCTATGGGGCAGGATATAAATGTAATAAATAAATAAATAAATAAATATTCCGGTCGGGGTGGGGAGAAAAGACTGAGCTAGCTGACAAAAAGGAGTCCACTCAGGGAGAAGTATACGCACCCAACTCTTGATCCGTCATTGGGAGGTAATGATCCACCAGCTTCTCGGAGGTGCCTAGCACCGCATCCACACCCGTCGCCACCATCTGTCCAACTCTGGAGCCCATGACCGTGTTCACGCCGCCGGCCACCACCGACCGGGTCATCTCCACGCTGCCCTGCACGGCCCCCTTGGCCAGGCCCATCATGCCGGTGACGCTGCTGGTCACGGCTCCCTTGGTGCTGTTGACGGTGCTGGAGACGGCGTCCCGGGCGCCCGTCACTTTGGTGGAGACGAGCTCCTTCGTGTCCGCCACCACCTGGAAAGTCAGGAGAGCAAAGATGAGAAGCCGTGCATGAATACAAGGCAAGGGCCTGCGTCCCTTCGATCCTGACATTTTGTTCCCGAAAAAGGATCCTTTCAAAACCCGACAAAATGAGAAAGCCCACAAGCAATGGGATAAGCAAAAGAGATGTTTGATGTTGTCATAATGAACAACTCCAATGTGTTTCAGACCACTTGAAGGTCCTCCTTCAGGGAAACCCAGTGCGACCACGTTTTGGAAACTTCTGTCGTGTTTCCAAAAACCTCCCAATAAAGACGTCTGCCACATAATCCACAAAGCTTTATTCAGGCAATAAACACCTTTTCCCACCTGAAGAGAGTCCAACGTCTAGGAAATTCCTCTGGGCAAAACTATGCAAACTAAGAGAGACAAATGTCCTTTCAAGACAAAGGGGAAGCCTTTTCCCAGGACGCTTTAACTTCAAGGAGGCTGGTTCTGAGGAAGCCATTGGCGAGAAGCTAGCCAGGCTGACTTTCTCTCACCTACATTTAGCTCTGCTCGTTTTGAGTCTGCGGCAGACTCTAGGATCAGCCAGCCCTGAAGTGACCTCCCCGTCTGAAGAATACTGATTTCCCACAGACTGTGGGTTGTTAATGTTTTCAGTGATAAGGTCTGGCGAAGGTTCATCCCCAGCTGGTGACGAGCCCGTGGGAATCACCTCCCCTTCTCCCTGTGTAGCCTGGTATGTTTCTGGTGCCGTCTCTTCTGCTTCAGAATCTGATTCGGATTGATCGCCTGAAACTCCTTCCCCCAGCCTAAGGGGAACAGGCCCGGTCACAGACTCTTCAAACTCCAGTCCCTGGCGCGAACACAAAAAATGCTGAATTTCCCGGAAAGGCCTATAAGTGGCTGGAAATGCGTTGACAATGTTTATTACTGTGAATTAAAACACCTATTTGGCTTAACCTATTGCTCTTTGGGTCCCTTTAAAACACACACACGCTTACGAACTACTTTTTCCAAAGTTGTTTTCTAAAATAATAATAATAATAATCCACGGTTGTTAAGAAATTCTGTAGCGCAGACCTATGGCTTGGCTTAAAAAGAAAGAAAAAGTGGTATTTGCACTGTGGGCACGTATGAGGTGCACATGGCATGTGTGTGCGCGGGGGGTGGGGGGGGCACCCTACCAGAAGTGTATGCCTTTAATGGCTTTCAGAACAGCCATGAAAAAAACCCCACTTTATTCCAGTCCGCTTTGGCGTGATTTCGGGCTCTGTGTTTTAATCACGGTTTTCTCTGCTGCTGTAATTTTAATAGAATCATAGAGTCATAGAACAGCAGAGTTGGAAGGGGCCTACAAGGCCATCGAGTCCAACCCCCTGCTCAATGCAGGAATCCACCCTAAAGCATCCCTGACAGATGCTTGTCCAGCTGCCTCTTGAAGGCCTCCAGTGTGGGAGAGCCCACAACCTCCCTAGGCAACTGATTCCACCGTCGCACTGCTCTAACAGTCAGGACGTTTTTCCTGATGTCCAGCCGGAATCTGCTTGCTTATTTTATTGTTTTAATAGCTTTTAGTCCCTTTATACCATTGCCTTACTAATGGTGGGCTGTCATAAGAGGGGGGAACAACTTGAAAGGTGGGACTACTACTAGTAGTAAAGTAGGTGCAGTTGTGTTTGTGCTGTACTAACCGTCTCAGAGGGCCGTTGCAAAATGGGCAGTTTCTCCTCCAGTTTATCCAGGCCTTTGCAGGCATATTCATTAGCCGTTGCAACTGGAGAAGGAGAGAGAGAGAGTGAGCGAGTTAGTTAGTTGCTGTCAACAGAGTATTTTGCAAAGAAGCACGTAGAAATGTAAGAATGGCATGCAGATGTTTTGGCAATAGCTTTATATTTGGACAAGGCTGGCCGGTGCCCTGCAGACAGCAAAAAGTAGAATATAACCGTGCGAAAGAGAGCGACCGCTGCCGAACCTGAATGTCCAATATCTGTGCCGGTTCCTCACAGAATTGGAGAGGCCAGGCCCAGACCTCCGGGACTTGCTGACGGCTTGCTCCCCCCCCACTCCTAATACACAAGACCGAGGATAAAGCTGCGTTCACCCACTTTGAGGCTCCAGCTTGGTCAAGAGAGGCTGGGCGCTGCTTGTGGCCACGGCCACGATGGTTTTCACCCCTTTCTCTGCCACGTCGCAGACGGACTTGAGGTAGGGGTGGGTCTCTTTCGTGGAGGTGTAGGCGGCAGAGACCATGTCGTAGGTAGAGCTAACCAGCGGCAGGCTGGCTACCCGGCTGACCACATTCTGGCGAGTGAAGGAAGAGAAACACAAAAGGGAAGGGTTATACGTTGGGTGCGTAGCGCTCCTTCTAATACCGAACTCGAGTGCTGAGTGCCAACAGGACTCGAGACATAAGCAACCAGGACATGAGACAGGGAGGTACCAGCATTGAGGGGATGCTGGTGGTCTGCCAAGGAAAGCAAAAAAATAATAAAATGGAACACAACATGAGAAATGTTCTCATGGGGAAAAAATACCGCAGGGGACGTGTTCCACCCCTCAGCACTGCTGGGGGAGAAGGTCTCCTCTCCTTCCCCCAAATAAGAAAGGTATAAAAAGGTTGCATTTTATTTTATTTATTAGTACATTTTTATCCCAGCTTTTTCCCCCTCTTGTGAGGCAGCTTACATGGTCTTCCTCCTATCCCTTCTATCTAGTCCACGGTCCAATGCTCTAACCACTACACCACACTGTTTGGTAGGTTAGGCTGAAAGTCAGTGATTGGCCCAAAGTCACGCAGGATTTGAACATGGATCTCCTGAGTCCACGGTCCAGTGCTCTAACCACTACACCACACTGTCTCTTATTGCCCACTTGAAAAAGAGGGACAGAAATAAAACCGGTACAACATTAAAATAACAACCACAACAGCTTAAAATTCTTAGGTTTAAAATTCATCTGGGTAGGCCTGCACTCTCTGAAACAAGAACGCAGTTGAGCTCTGAAATCTATGTTTTCCCCGAACACTGAGTGCCAACCTTGCAATTAAAAAAATCGCACACACACAAAAATCGTATATCAAGAAAAAGTGTGCAGAAAAACCATTTTAGCCTATGTGTGGGGGAATATGTATGTTTTTTTTTAAAGTGCATTAAACTGTGTACCCCAAAATGCAGGTGCTCAGTGAGATGCGGACAAATTCATGTACGAATTCTTGTGCATGTTGAAGTTTGCAGATAGATGCGCAAATAGGAACGGGCAAATGTTAAGGTGTGAAAATCCAACAAATTGAGTGATAAAAGATGGATTTACCAGCCTCTTGCTAAGGTCAGACTCAGAGAGTGAGACTCATGTCCACATACCTGTTGTTCAGGTTCTTGGCTCGTGGGAGCAGTCTGGTTCTCCACGCTGTTTTCTTCTGATGACATGGCGCAACTAAGAGAGAAAAAGACTCGTCAGGAGTTGATGCGTCTTCCCACGGCGGCACCTACGGAACTCCACGACACTTGATACCGTGACGGACACCACAACAGGAGGTCTTAAAAAAAAAAGAAGAGAAAAAGTTGCATGAACTCAGCTAAAACAGGTTTATCAACGGCTAATTTACTGAAGCAGAACCTCAAAATCCCAAGGTAGTATACCTTGGAAGAGCATCGGGTTGCAGCATCGTTGCAGGAGAAAAAAAAGACGGCGCCTAGCTATGTCCTGGTTCAGGGTTTTGAGGGGGCTTCCCATAGGCACTAGCTCATCTCTGTGGGCCAGAGGGTGGGTGAAACAAGTAGCAACAGCCAGAAGCAATAGTAGAGCCCTGGTCTGGTTGTGGGCCCCCAGTTGGGATGTGGGTCTCAGCAATTGCCGGCCATGCCAACCAGGACAGGCCCAAATAGAAGCTCTGCTCCAAGCGGAGCTAAATTGGGGACATGTCCCCCACAACAGCTTTGGGGGGAAATTCAGCCCTCTTCCCGGTCATTCCATTTGCAGCCTCCCCGAATGATGCATCAGTCCCCAAATTGGAGTCCTCCTCAAAGACACCTAACGTGCCCCCCCCCCCCCAAAAAAAACACAGGGAATTCTCATTACAGGGGAATATCGGCAGTGGTGGGAGATTGCTCTTTTCGGGGAACCTCCCCACCACACCACACCCCACCTGCAAGACAAGCCTCCGAAAAATTCCAGAATTCCTGGGACACTGTTTGAAGGCCAAGTGGACTAGTTTCCTGGATAGTGTTTTTTTTTTTAAGAGTTAGAAGGGGTCTCAGGAGGTCATTTAGTCCAACCCCTGACTTCTCAGTACAGGAAACTCACTTCATCACCAAATCGTGGGTTTTTTTTGAACGGGGAAAAAAACTGCACAGAAGCCAGGAAGCCCAGAGACGATTGGCGGTTGGGGGGAAAGGGGTGGGGCCCTCTGGAGAATTTCAGAGGGCTGGATTGGGACCCAAGGCGAGCCAAATTTGGCACCTGGTGTTGAGATTATCCACATCTGCCTTGGAAAACCTTCTGATTGCAAACTCCCCTTTTGGTATTTCGGCATCTTCTCTCCGCCGCGTGCTCTTTACAGTAAATAAAAGTCATTTTAGTCCTCCTGCACCCCATTAAGCAGGCGATAAAGATCGGCATCCGAAGCGACTGCTGAGTTAACGCGCCAGCCCATCTTAAGCCAATGCAGTGTGACGCACTGCATTGGGACCGTGAATGGTGTCCAAATACAAATCCTCTCTCTAATTCGAGCAAATCCCTCCCAAATCTGCTCCATTTTACCAGACATTCCCCCCCCCCCCCCACACACACACAATTGCTGGCTTATTCCATTACGGGGCTCAAGGCATACCTGTCCTGAGTTCTATTGGGGGATTTGGAAAGAAACACTCAGAGGCCAGTGAGAGATTTGTATCCGAGATCGCAGGCTGGCCCAGGAGAAAACCAGTCTGACGGGGCAGCGCCCAGAAGATCGCCTCTAACGGGGATGGAAAATTTGGCCCTCTGGTGGACCCAATAAGCCATGCCACCCCCACCCCCCAACCACTGATCCTTTGGTGATGATCCAAGTTTTGTACATCACCCCCCTCAATGGGTCTGAGCATAGGAGACTGTGCTAAGAGAATGGATATCTGACTTTTGTTTGAATTACCCTGAGGAAGGACCTTTTGGGTCAGAAACACATTGGTAAATTTTAATAAACCACATCTCCATGTGCAAAATGATGCTTGGTGTGGAAAATGTGCAGAGAGAGAGAGAAGTTTTTCTCCCTCTCCCATAATACTAGAACCCAACGGGGTCCTTATCCCATGAAGCTGATGGGTGGGAGATTCAGGACAAATAAAAGGAAGGACTTCTTCACACAGCGCAGAGTTAAATTATGGAACTCACTACCACAAGATGTCGTGATGGCCACCAATTTGGATGGCTTTAAAAGGGGGTTGGATCAATTCCTGGAGGCAAAGGCTATCAATGGCTACTAGCCTTGATGGTTGTGTGCTACCTCCAGTATTCGAGGCAGTAAGCCTACGTGCACCAGTTGCTGGGGAACATGGGTGGGAGGGTGCTGTTGCACCATGTCCTGCTTGTTCATCCCTGGCCAATGGCTGGTTGGCCACTGTGTGCACAGAGTGATGGACTAGATGGACCCTTGGTCTGATCCAGCATCAGGGCACTTCTGATGTTCTTAAGGAGAAGGAGAAGGAAGAGAAGAAGATGAGGAGGAGGAGGAAGAGAAAGTTTGCACCATGTCCTGCTTGTTCATCCCTGGCCAATGGCTGGTTGGCCACTGTGTGCATAGAGTGATGGACTAGATGGATCCTCAGTCTGATCCAGCAGGGCTCTTCTGATATTCTTATGTTCTGATGGGCTGGATTGCCTTGGTCTAATCCAGCACGGTTGTTCTTTATTCCTTATGCCTGACGGAGTTGGTTCCGGTATATTGCTGCAATGGGCAATGCTGCAATGTATCAGGAATAATTGAACAGCTCAGAGACAGGGTAGAATTCTGCATTGAGCAGGGGGTTGATTCCTGCATTGAGCAGGGCGTTGGATGGTGAATAAGTCTTTTTGCTTTATTCACCATACTTAAAGCCGTGGTTTAAGGTGTCTTCTGAACACAGCCTGGCTTTTTGGCTTAACCACCATGGTTAAAGCCGTGGTTTAAGGTGTCTTCTGAACACAGCCTGGTTTTCTGGCTTAACCACCATGGTTAAAGCCATGGTTTAAGGTGTCTTCTGAACACAGCCTGGCTTTTTTGGCTTAACCACCATGGTTAAAGCCATGGTTTAAGGTGTCTTCTGAACAGGGCCTCTCTCTCTCTCTCTCTCTCTTGCACAAACATGACGGCACTTGCATTGCCGTGGGCCTGTGTGTGCTCAGAGGTTGACCTTTCCGGCACGCTGTTCTCTCGAAATGAGTACGCCCTTTTCCGTGCCCGTGGCAAGCAGCCCAGTGGGGGAAAGGGAATTCCTGGGACGGACCTGAGCCTGTTTGGCTGATACCTCCAGGCTGTTTCTCAGCCGCGGGGTGTTTTGTAGCTACCTAAGCTGCCCGTTCCGTTTCCGCCAATGGCTCATGACGGTGCAGAACCGCTTTCGGCCCGAAGGCTGGATCCATCTTCAGCGAAGTCCTCAGGGCGTGCGTCCCGTGGGTGGGGCCGGTGCCGAAAGGGCGGGGCCAAAATACCAGCATGGTTTAGCTTCGAGATTTTCCTGCCGGTAATGAAGACTTAGGAGCGGCATTTCATACTTTTAGAAGGTGGGGGAAACCGCAAAAATTCGGAAACCAACGAAAGGTCAGCGTTTGGGGCGGGAAAGGTGTGACCTTCTGGAGGGTCAAAGGAGAACCCCTAAAAAGACATTCTACACCCCTTCATTACGGCCCTGCTTCCTTGTCCCTTCACCCAACTCTTTTTCATCTAAGAACGTAAGCGCATCACAAAAGCCCTGATGCTGGATCAGACCAAGGGTCCATCTAGTCCAGCACTCGGTTCACACAGTGGCCAACCAGCCGTTGGCCAGGGACCAACAAAGCAGGACATGGTGCAACAGCACCCTCCCACCCATGTTCCCCAGCAACTGGTGCACACAGCCTTACTGCCTCGAATACTGGAGATAGCCCACAACCATCAGGGCTAGTAGCCATTGATAGCCTTTGCCTCCAGGAATTGATCCAACCCCCTTTTAAAGCCATCCAAATTGGTGGCCATCATGACATCTTGTGGCAGTGAGTTCCATAATTTAACTCTGCGCTGTGTGATGACCCCTTGGGCTCTAGTATTTTGCGAGAGGGAGAAAAATGTCTCTCTCTCCACATTCTCCGCCCCATGCATAATTTTGTACACCTCTATCATGTCTCCCCTCAGCCTCCTTTTTCCCCCGAGCTAAACAATCCCAAATGTTGATGTAACCTTCCCTCCTAGGGGAGATGCTCCAGCCCCTTCATCATTTTCGTTGCCCTTTGCTGCACTTTTTCTAGCTCTATAATATCCTTTTCTAGGTGTGGTGACCAGAACTGGACATGGTATTCTAAGTGTGGTCGCACCATAGATTTGTATAAGAGCAGTTTTATGATACTGGCCGTTTTATTCAGAATGATAGCCCATCATTCTGTTCACACAGTAGCCCAGATGGAAAACCCACAACATAACATCCCAGATCTGAGAACTGCAATACACCCTGTGGCTGAGCCAGAGATTACCAATCACCTGATTATTATTATTATTATTATTATTTACATTTATATACCGCCCCATAGTCAAAGCTCTCTGGCCAGTTTGCAAAGATTTAAAACCTGAACATTAAAAACCGATATACAAAAATTAAAACCATAAAAACAGATTATATACAATATCCAGTTCAGGGGGTAGAGCCTGAAGTCCTCTAATGTGGCTGGACTCCAACTCCCATCAGCCCTAGCCAGCAAGGGCAGGGATGATGGGAGTTGGGGTACACGCACATCAGGAAGGCCACAGACTTCACACCACTTTATTAGCCAAATTCTTTTTTTAAAAAAAGAAGAAGAGTAGTTAAATAGGATACAGGTTTGCAAGGCCTTTTAAATTTTACAAGCTTTCAGTTGATCTAACGAACAGCGGAAGAGAACACTTGGTTAAATTCTCAAGGTCAAATCAACACCAAGAGACAGTCTGGGGTAGTGGTTAGAGTTCTGGACTGCGACTCGGGAGACCCGGATTCAGGTCCCCGCTTTGGGCCAGCCCTTGACTCTCAGCCTGACCCACCTCACAGGGTTGTTGTGAGGATAAAAAACATGTATGCCACTTTGGGCGTAATGAATACAGGGCAAATTGTTCATGCATAAATTCCATTGGTTTTAACAGAAGGGAGTTGAAAACAGGTTTCCAATTTACATGGACATAAAAGCACTCAGCGTTATCGATTTAGGGTGCAATCTTAGGCATGTTTAGACAGGAAACAAATCCTATAACTCTGGGGACGTCATGGGAATTGTAGGACTTTTGTCCTATCTAAGCACGCATAGGATTGCACCCTTATTGTCCTGGTAATTTCTTATCCTAGGCATTTAATGGAATATATAACGGGCGTATACAGTAGTCTAAATTTGTCTAATATTGTATTTGAAACTGTTTTCAACGCTCTAAATTGTTTAAAATTTTGTACGTTAACATTTTTATGCTGTATTCCTCGCTGTATTTTATTATCTTTGCACTGTGATACACCGTATAGAAATGATAATAATAATAATAATAATAATAAGCCATTAACCATTAACTTGCCACAATGCTGCAAAGTGCTTTGTCTTAAGTTTAGTTTTACTTTAAAACAAAAAGATACTCAAAAGAGACTTGATTGTACGCCTGGAATGCAGTGGAGAGAGGTGAATTCATTCTGATGTGTTTTCACATGTCCTCAATGCACAAAGGACAGGCAAAAAAAGTTTGTTAAAACACCAAGACTCGGAATCAAAAACCCTAGAAACACAACGTGTATACCTGCAAAGAAACAGGAACAGCAGATATTTAAGCAAAGGCCTTCTAGAAAGAACCAACAGTACTTTTAAGGCTGCAATCCCACACACTTACCTGGGAGTAAGTCCCATGGAATTCAATGGGGCTTGCTTCTGAGTAGGCCTATATAGGATTGTAGTGTTGGACCTGCCGTTGATTAAAAAGGCAGACCCACACACCCAGCCACCCACACACAACGTGACTGTGTGTTATATATTTATATGCATCCATCTTCCTTCGTTGTTTGTGATTTCTGAGTTTGGAAACATTTCCAGAACTTTCACAGAGGATCCGGGGGACCTTTTTAACAGTGTCAATTTCTAAGAGGTCGGGAAATCCACGTGTTAATCTGTTGCAGCAGACACAATAGAGTCTAAAGCAGTGGATTATCAATCAATCAATATTGGCCTTTTCCAGTTGCCTTCCTCCACGCAATTTCCTGGGAGTGAGTTCCTTTGAACTCACGGGGTTTACTTCTGAGTAGACGTGTGAAGACGTCAGGAGATTTGTAATGATCATTAAAAAGTTGGTTTAAGGGTTGGGTGTTTGGTTTTTTAATTAAATAAAGAACTCAATTTTCTAACTTTTGTTCCTCAAGGAGGGAGCAGAAAGATTTCCCAGTCTGAAGTTACAGCCGTGTAGGTACCGACCCCACAAACGAAGCCCCCATTAGCAGAAGCAAATCCGGCCCCGCTCCACAAAATCCAGCGCAGGCTGGTGGCTCCGATTCCGGTGGGGCTGCGAATCCGATTCCGGGTTTCATTCCGAACCAGCCAGAACTCCGAAGGAGATTTCCAAATGCTGAACTCGTTTTGGAGACTGACTACCCGCACCTTGGATAGTTCCTTCGGAGTTGTGGCCGGTTCTGATTAAAAACCGGAATGGATTCGCAGCCCCACCGGAATCGGAGCCACTGACAAAAACTGGAGTCAGTTTCAATAACTCGCCCCTCCCCGCATTGCAATCTGGGAGAATTGGTTTCCCAGCACCCCCCCCTCCTCAATTGCATATGATCTTCTCCTTTAAATCATTAAAAACACAACCACGCACCCACTTTCCACTTACCTCGGGGTAATAAAACGACCACGCTGCCTCTTACGCCTGCTGGGCGACTGATCCACACCCAGGAGTGGGGCGTGGTGAGAACTTTGGATGCGGGAATTTAGCTACATTGCAGCGCGTCATAGCCAATCAGCTGAGGGGAGGACTCCGCTGCAGCCAATGGGGAGCGATGGAACGCTGCTCCGCGAACTCGTTACAAAAGGCAATGAATAAATAAATAATTTCCTCTCGCTACACGTGGGTTGGAGGTGGTCGTGGGAACGCGCGCCTGGGGGAATATTATTATTATTATTATTATTATTATTATTATTATTATTATTATTATTATTATTATTATTATTATTATTTATATAGCACCATCAATGTACATGGTGCTGTACAGAGTAAAACAGTAAATAGCAAGACTCTGCTGCATAGGCTTATAATCTAATAAAATCATAGTAAAACAATAAGGAGGGGAAGAGAATGCAAACAGGCACAGGGTAGGGTAAGCAATAATAATAATAATAATAATAATAATAATAATAATAATAATAATGCGATCTAGTTTCAAAAAGACCAGGATTATAATTTGAAATCCCGAAAATCTTCCATGTATGGTGAAGAAGAAGAAAAAAGGTTGTGTTTGCGTGTTTATATTATGATAAAACCAACCATCCAACAAGAGAGCTCCGGGGCATATACAGAAGTCTGACCCCGTGCAGATTTGGGAGTAGAAGGCAAATTTTCCGGTGCCCACTTTTGATTTCTAGCTAAACTGCAGGCAGACATTGGGACTGTACTTTGGTTGACGTTTGTGTATAATCCACTTTTTCTAGAATGGTGTAGTAGCCCGTTGAAATGGACATTATTTAACGCATGTAGGTATCTTATCTATTCACTTTTGTTGTGATCTGTTTTGCTGAAATTTACAATAAAAAGGAATATTTAAAAAAGAGATTGCACTTCTCTAAAGTCCTTTTTGTTGAATGGAAATAATAATAATAAAAAAGACTAAGGGTGAAATTCTATGTCCTACAACCCTCAGCATTCCCCGGCCAGCTATGGCTCTCTCTTTTCTCCTGCCTAAATATGCATAACATTGTGCCCTCAGGGGAGTGGGCGCAGTGAGACAGAAGCTTACAGAATTATGCAGGGTTGGGACGGAAATAACTCCCCTGCCCCCCTATAACTCTCTCGACAAAGGCCAATGAAAGTCCTGCTTTGCACGGTCTGCGGAACTCCCTGCTACAAGACGCAGCGACGAATGCGAGGTTTGATGATTTGGAGAGGGGATGTAAGACTGATTTTTGGAGCTTTGGGTAGTCCTATTGTAGGATTTCGGTAGCTGTGATGGCTAAAATCATTTATTTATTTGTTACATTCACCTCCCGTCTTTTCCTCTCTTGCCAGGAGCCTAAAGGTGGCTTCCATGGACTTTCTCCTCTCCGTTTCATCCTCACGACAATCCTGCGAGGTTGGTTAAAGCTGGGCGTCAGGGACTGACCCCAAGTTTGCCTTGCATTTTGTGTCTTGGGCTGTGTCTTGTCTTTGGTCATGCCACCCCGACCTGGTTCTCCTTTGCTGTGCATGAGTGAAGGGAACTCACCTGGTTTCACCTGCCTCTTGTCTGCTAGGGAATTGCCCTTGTTATCTCCAATTTGTGATTGGAAATAACAGGAAGGGATCCCCCTCCCTCCAGGGCTTGGGAAGGACGTGTGGCCAAGGGGGCGGGACCCACAAAAGAGGCAACCATGGGCCTCTGCAGATTAGTTTTGGCCCATGGGCTGGTTTTTTTTGCATCCCTGCCCCAAGGAAAGTATGGGGAGTCCAATTGTCCCCCGCAAGCTGCCACCCCCCTTGAAGATTGAGCGTGCTCCATAGCCGTGGAATGTTGACGGCCTGTTGGGTCGGGGGAATGGAAAAAGTTGGCGGACAGGAAAATGGAATGGAGTACTGTGGAAGAGGGCGTGGCTGGCATTGAACAGCCAACAGGACCGGCTCCCCCCTGCAACCTTTCCTTGTGTATTCTGGCAGCATCTAAGCCAGAGGCTGGAAAATTTGCCCCCTCTTAGAAGCCGGCCATGGTGTCATGGCAACTGCAGTCAGGTTGCTTTTGAACCAGTGTTCCTGTTTGCAGCCCAGGCTCAGGTTACCATAGCAACCCCCTAGATATGCTTAGCTCTCTAATGGGGGTGGGAGTCAGGGCTTTGCTCCTATCCTGCCCAGTGCTGAGTCCTGCTTTTGAGGCGGGCTGGCCGTACCCGACCGAATCGTTGCTGGCGGATCAGAGTTCCGGGTAGAGCCGAGCTTTGAATGAACGGAGAATGGAGCTATTAACATTCCTTTCGTTAAAAAAATAAATCCAGCGGTTTGTGTAAACGTTGCTTTAAAAGAACCGAGAAACGCAAAACGTCCTGTTCCACCAATACTGCTCGGAACAGGTTGGAGATTTTCAGAAAGGCCGGCTGCCGCAATGAAAAGAAGTGAATAAGCAAACACCAGAGGGCCTTTGCAAGTGTGGAAAATGCCTCCTATGCAGCCAGTCCTGTAAGGCAGGCTTGTGCCAGTTCCCGCATAGCTTAGAGGATTGAACCCGGGTAGGGTGACCCTATGAAAAGGAGGACAGGGCTCCTGTATCTTTAACAGTTGTATTGAAAAGGGAATTTCAGCAGGTGTCGTTTGTATATATCGAGAACCTGATGAAATTCCCTCTTCATCCCAACAGTTAAAGCAGCAGGAGCCCTGCCCTCTTTTAAATCTGGTCACTCTAGTATAGCTCCTGCACTTTAACTGTGGTGGCGAAGAGGGAATTTCACCAGGTTCTCCATATATACAAAGGCTGAAATTTCCTTTTCTGTGCAACTGTTAAAGATACAGGAGCCCTGTCCTCCTTTTCATATGGTCTCCCTAAACCTGGGACCTTCTGCATGCAGGGTGCCTCTCTTGCCAGGAGCCACGGCCCTGGAGCGTGTTCAGAGGAGGGCAACCAGGATGATCAGGGGTCTGGAAACAAAGCCCTATGAAGAGAGACTGAAAGAACTGGGCATTTTGAGCCTGGAGAAGAGAAGATTGAGGGGAGACATTATAGCACTCTTCAAAGACTTAAAAGGTTGTCACACAGAGGAGGGCCAGGATCTCTTCTCGATCCTCCCAGAGTACAGGACACGGAATAACGGGCTCAAGTTACAGGAAGCCAGATTCCGGCTGGACATCAGGAAAAACTTCCTGACTGTTAGAGCAGTATGACAATGGAATCAGTTACCTAGGGAGGTTCTGGGCTCTCCCACACTAGAGGCCTTCAAGAGGCAGCTGGACAACCATCTGTCAGGGATGCTTTAGGGTGGATTCCTGCATTGAGCAGGGGGTTGGACTAGATGGCCTTATAGGCCCCTTCCAGCTCTACTAGTCTAGGATTCAATGATTTGAGTCAATGTAAATTGGTACCGGTGTTTTGTTTAGGGTGACCGCATAAAAAGGAAGACGGGGCTCCTGTATCTTTAACAGTTGCATAGAAAAGGGAATTTCAGCAGGTGTCATTTGTATATACGAAGAACCTGGTGAAATTCCCTCTTTATTACAGCAGTTAAAGCTGCAGGAGCTATACTAGAGTGACCAGATTTAAAAGAGGGCAGCTTTAACTGTTGTGATGAAGAGGGAATTTCACCAGGCTCCCCATATATACAAATGACACCTGCTGAAATTCCCTTTTCAATACAACTGTAAAAGATGCAGGAGCCCTGTCCTCCTTTTCATAGGGACACAGTACTATTGGTCCCCTTCCCACTGTGTCAGGCACCCCCAGCAGGTGCCTGACTTTGCCGACCTCTGGCACTGGATAGAAATGTTAAGAAAATCCCCAATTGAATGTTTTCTGAGTTGCATGGATTATGCAGATTTGTGGACTGTTTTTAAATATATATATGGGGGGGGGGTTTGCACTGCTGTGCAGTAGTGCAAGTGCGAATTTGCAAAGAGAACCAGAATTCTTGTGGATCCCTTAAAAACAAACACCTATTCAGTCAATCCAGGATTTTCAGTGGGTTTTCCGCCCCCGCCTCTCTTCCCTCCTCCTTTTGCCTAACTCCTAATGTTCTTTTTTTCTGTCTATATCAACAGTTCCCTTTATTATTTAAAGGAAGGCGAAACAAACAGCAAACCAACGCCCGGACAAAAAGCCGCCGGGCGCTTTGGGCTGGCAAATACGACGTCGCGATTGGATTTTATTGCATGGTTAAATCACAGCAAATTGCCCGGCATCTTTAAGCAATTGGGTTTAATTTAAACCTTCCGTGGGAGCCGTGTTTCACCATAAATTTCTGAGCGAGAGCCATTTGCGGATGGCGTTGTGTGTTTTGTTCCCAATTAAAAATAGGGAAGGGGGGGGGAGAGAAGTTGGGGGGAGAAATGAAGAAGGCAAAAAACCAAGAAGTCACACTGAATGTGGAAGCAATTACTATGTCACTGCTATCAGCTTCCTTTAATAGGGAGCTCAGCTGGTGAGTGACAATTGAACTGTGACCAGTATAAAGCCACTGAGAACCAAGAAGGGGGTTACTACTAGTAGGGTGACCCTATGGAAAAGAGGACAGGGCTCCTACATCTTTGACAGCTGTATTTCAGCAGGTGTCGTTTGTATGCATGAAGCACCTGGCAAAATCCCCTCTTCATCGTAACAGTTAAAGCTGCATGCTCTCGCAAAATGGCTGCGATGGTGGACCTGGGTGGTCAAAAGAGGCCCGTTTCCCAGAAGGCAGAGGGGCGAGGCAAAAACTTGCCCAGGAAGCTAAGTTACAAGGCTAGGGTGACCCTATGGAAAGGAGGACAGGGGCTCCTGTATCTTTAACAGCTGTATAGAAAAGGAAATTTCAGCCGGGGTCCTTTGTATGCATGGTGAAATTCCCTCTTCATCGCAACAGTTAAAGCTGCAGGAGCCCTTCTCTCTTTTGTGTCTGGTCATGCTAGGCAGGGCGCCTACAGCTCTAACTGTTGTGATGAAGAGGGAATTTCACCCGGTGCTGCATGCTTGCAATTGACACCTGCTGAAACCCCCTTTTCTAAAAACTATTAAAAATACAGGAGCCTTGTTGTAGGGTCACCCTAGACGGGAGCAACAGGACCCAGCGTCCATTCCACAGACGATGAAACTGAGATGCTCAGAGACTGTCGGATAAATTGGCCAAGGAACTGAATGCAAACTAGAAGTGGGGTTCTAATATTCAGTTTAGAGAAGGCAAAATGGGGACATTGAAACACACACACACACAGACAGACACCATCCACAACCAAAACCCCATGCAGAATTCTTTTTCTTTCTTTCTTTCTTTCTTTCCAAACAAAATACCTCCCCTCACTTTCCCCCTTGCCTAGTTTGGGGGGGGGGGATGGAGGGGGTTGCTAGGTGTGTTTCAAATCAAAGCACTGGGCTGTAGCCAGGAGCCAATTTTATTTCTCAGCCTGCCAACGTTTCACTTTGCAACACGCCAACCACCAAGTCAAGAACAGGAATCAACAGTGGCAGGGAACCTGTCGGCGCTCAAAGGAGGGGTGTGTGGGAACCACGCCGGGGACTCGGATTTGGAGCCTTTGCGCCTTTTCATTTCGCCGTCCTCCGAAAGGGCGAGGGAGGAGGAACCCGGCAAAAGTGATCTCCCACTTCAGGATTCAGCAGGTGCCAAATGCGGTCTCCTTGAGAGAGGTCACTGCTTGGCCTTCGAGGTTCTTGGGGGAGGCACAGGTGACTTCCGGCTTGGAAAAGAGAGTGACAGAGCTGTTTGTGGCCCACTCCAGCAGGGAGCGCAAGTGACAGTCACACGCCCATGGGTTTCCAGAGAGATCAAGGCTCAACTCGACGGCCCGGCTTGAGAACTGAGGATCCAGCGAAGTGAGCTGGTTGCTGGAGACATCCAGCAGTTCCAGATGGCCCAGCGGCATGAAGATCCCAGCTGGAAGGTTGGCCAGGCTGTTATTCTGCAGGAAGAGGAACTTCAGGCTTGAAACGACGTCGAAAGTGTTGTTTGCAATGGTTCGGAGTCCGTTGCCTTCTAGGATCAACCTCTCCAGACGGGACAAGCCGTCCAGGATCTGCGGTGAGACGGTGCGGAGGAGATTCTGTGACAGGTCCAGGGTGGTCAAATTCTTCAGCTCCTGGAAGCAGGAGTGCGGCACGTCCATCAGCTGGTTTTGGGAGAGGTCTAAGATCGTGAGCTGTTGTAGGGTTTGGAACCAGGACGGACGAAGGGTGGTCAGCTTGTTCCCCTGGAGGCTCAGTAGCTTCAAAGCGGTGGAATTCTGGAATACCCCCAGAGGCAGATCTTCTAGGAGATTGCTGGTGAGATCCAAGGTGTGCAATTCTGGGAGGTCACGGAAGAGGCCGTTGGGAAGGGTCTTCAATCTGTTGTTGGACAGGTGGAGTTCCTGGAGATTGGGAAGGCCACGCAGCGCCTCTACGCCGATGACGGCGAGGTTTGTGGACTCGACGGAGATGAGCCTGGTCCTTTCGGGGAAGCCGACAGGGAACTCACTCAGGGACCGGAAGGAGCAGGAGAACTCGGTGAGATTGACTGGAGCAGGAAACGGCGGGCAAGGGATGGCCCAGAGGGAGTGGCAGTGAAAGGACGCCAGGAGGAAAGCAACGGAGATGATTGGGGAGGTGCAATCCATTGTGGGGATCTATATGAATGCACAGAGAGAGAGAGAGTTGCATGGGTATTGAGAAGATTGAAGGGAGATATGATAGCACTCTTCAAACACTTAAAAGGTTGCCACACAGAGGAGGGCCAGGATCTCTTCTCGATCCTCCCAGAGTGCAGGACACGGAATAACGGGCTCAAGTTAAAGGAAGCCAGACTCCAGCTGGACATCAGGAAAAACTTCCTGACTGTTAGAGCAGTACGACAATAGAACCAGTTACCTAGGGAGGTTGTGGGCTCTCCCACCCTAGAGGCATTCAAGAGGCAGCTGGACAACCATATACCCAGTGCCCACCAGGCCTGTGGGATCACAGGTCCCATGATTCCCAACCAGCACAGCCCCTTGGCCATTCTGCCTGGGGATGATGGGAAGTGACATCAAACATGCCTGTTGGACACCAGGTCGGGGAAGGATTATGTTGGTTGGGGATAATGGAATATGAAGTCCAACATACCTGGTGGAGACCAGGTTGGGGAAGGATTATGTTGGTTGGGGATAATGGAATATGAAGTCCAACATACCTGGTGGACACCAGGTTGGGGAAGGATTATGTTGGCTGGGGATAATGGAATATGAAGTCCAACATACCTGCTGGAGACCAGGTCAGAGAAGGGCCATGTTGACTGGGGAGGATAGTGAGTGAAGTCCAACATGCACCAGGTCAGGGATGGAACATGTTGTCCGGGGTGATGAGAAGATTCTTTACGACACATTTGGAGAAAGGCAAGTGGCCTCTGAGGAGGGAAAGTCCTTTCTAAGGGTGACCCTATGGAACGGAGGACAGGGCTCCTGTGTTTTTGACAGTCGTATAGAAAAGGGAATTTCAGCAGGAGTCATTTGTATGCATGCAGCGCCTGGTGAAATTCCCTCTTCATCACAACAGTTAAAACTGCAGGAGCCCTGCTGTCTTTTGTCTCCGGTCAACTGTTAAAGATACAGGAGCCCTGCCTTCCTTTCCATAGGGTCACTCTGGCTTAGGAAGACCAAAGGACAAACCCCCTTCCATTTCCATCTCGGAGACACGCCCAGGCAGAACTGGACGCATCACTTTATTTCTGGTTTAGTGGCATAGGCGTGCACAAGAAGTGTGCAGGGTGTGCCCAGGCACACCCTAATGTCTCAAGCAATAACGTCCCTCTGCCAAAAGCCATGTTTCAAAGGCGCCAGCAAGAGGGCCTCCCGGAGGCTAATATCGCCTCGTAAGACCCTCCTCTGGCCAGTGTCACCACAAAACCCCACCAAAATAAATAAATAAATAAATAAATTTCCCTGGATGCACATCAAAATGAAATGTGCTGTGCACTCCTATGGTTAGTGGGGGAGCGGCCTCCCAGCCCAGAACTGTCTCTGACCACTAATTTCTCCAACAGTAAGGAACCTCCTGGGCAAACCCTGCTGTACCACTTTGACTCATCGCGCTGCAGTCTCTTTCCCCAACCACAAACCTGCAGGTTTCGGAGACGTCCTTAAAAGGTCACTCGGGCAAGCCTTCCCCGGCGCGGCGCTCTCTTGATGCGTTGGACTACAACTCCTATCATCCCCATGCTGGCTGGGGGCTGATAGGAGCTGTGATCCAACACATCCGGATAGTGCTGGGTCTGGGAAGGAAAGAAAATCCATACAGCACTATCCTTCGGGAGGTGCGGCCACCAGAACTGTAACCTACCTTGCAGGGTCGTTGTGAGGCTGTTATTTTTGGGAGGGGGGAGGGAAAGAACTCTGCATGCAGCCTTTACCCTTGGAAGGAGGGTTTAGCCATGCCAAGTTTGAATCAGATCCATCCATGCCTTGATTTTTTAGGATATTTTTTTTTAATTCCCCATTCCAGCCTGGTGCCCTCTAGATGTATTGGATGGAGCTCCTGTTCCCTGAAATGGAAGCCCAGCCACTGAAATAAAGAGCCTGCCTGTGCCTGACTCAGGTGTAGAAGCTTCCTCACTCACGATGCCAGCCCGCCCAGCAGCACTTTCACTTTCATCAATGTGGATGATTGACTTCTCAGGTCTAGGTTATCTGAAAGACCGCATTCTCCCCTATGAGCCTGCCCGTGCTCTGAGACCTTCTGGGGAGGCCTTTCTCTCAGTCCCACCAACATCCCAGGCACGCCTGATGGGTACGCGGGACAGGGCCTTCTCGGGGACTGCTCCAAGGCTCTGGAACTCCCTTCCTAGGAGTTTTTTAGTGAGCAAAAAAAATCGTCGCCACCCGGAAGTACAGAAGAGCCATTTTGAGCAAGAGAGGTTTTTCCCATTTTGGTACTTTGAACTGCCCGCCTGCCCTCAATATTTCACCAAACTTCTTGAAACACGCAGGGTATGTAAAACCAGCATTTCTTTCTGGCAGGTCTCCGTTTCAGAAAGATCGGTGAAACATTTTTCATTTTATGAACATCAGAATGACCCACCCCCAATTACGGCCTTAACATGGTGGAATGCTCTTTTCACTCTTTTCAGGAGTTCTCTGTGCTACAGTTTCGGAGGCAGGCAAAAACATTTTTGTTTCAGCAGGCTTTTGGAACTACACTGGACCTGTGTTAATATACTGGATTCCCCCCCCCCCTTTTAATCTGTTGCAGTTTTTTTTAAAACAACAACAACAACATGTTTTTAATTTTACTGTAGGTTTAATTCTATTTTAACTTTTGTAAATTGTATTTATATGTTTTAATTGTACATGTTTTAATTTTGTAAATCGACTTGAGTCCCAGTACTGGGGAAAAGGCGGGATATAAATATCATCATCATCATCATCATCATCCTAGCAGAAGCACGCTCCCTCCCCACCCAGCCCCGGCCACGGCCGGAATCAGCAACTAGTTAGTGTTTCTCAGTCCCTCGAACATTGCGATTGGAGGAGAACAGAACACGGTCACGGACAGCCCCGTGCCAATTCCTAATTGTTTAGCTACAGATGTCAATATCAAAGCTACCCTTCACCCCACTCAGCCTCTTCCAAATATGGAGATATTCAGTTGACACACACACACAGCACTTTAGAAGCTCCGATTGGTCACATCTCTGCCCTGATATCAATCAATGGGTTTGGAAGCAGCCAATCTCTGCTCTGGAAGATCAAATGCTCTATGGATGTTCGCGGTTACCAGGTAATTTCAGGGCGCAGCGCACGCCCCTATAGTTTTTCTGCCCTGAATCTCCCACCATTCAGCTCTATGGGATGACCTCTTTGGGATTTTAGTATTATGACACTGCAGGAGTGTGTGTGTGTGAGAGAGAAATTCTCTCCCTCTCGCACCACTTTCTCCACACTATGCGTAATTTTGTATACCTCTATCATGTCTGCCACCGACTCCCCTTTTCTCTAAGTTCAACAGACCTAGATGCTGTAACCTTTCCTCACCGCACGCTAGGTTGGCATTTTCATTTTGCTGTCCACCACAACCCCGAGATCCCTTTCTCGGTCAGTCACCACTAACTGGGATACGTGGCTCAGCAATACTACAAACGAGAAGGATCTTGGAATTGGTACAGATCACAAGCTGAATAGGAGCCAGCAGTGCGATATGGCTGCAAGAAAGGCAAATGCTATTTTGGGCTGCATTAATAGAAGTAGAGCTTCCAAATCACGTGAGGTGCTGGTTCCTCTCTATTCGGCCCTGGTTAGGCCTCATCTAGAGTATTGCGTCCAGTTCTGGGCTCCACACTTCAAGAAGGATGCAGAAGCTGGAGCGTGTTTAGAGGAGGGCAACCAGGATGATCAGGGGTCTGGAAACAAAGCCCTATGAAGAGAGACTGAAAGAACTGGGCATGTTTAGCCTGGACAAGAGGAGATTGAGGAGAGACATGAGAGCGCTCTTCAAATACTTTAAAAGTTGTCACACAGAGGAGGGCTAGGATCTCTTCTTGATCCTCTCAGAGTGCAGGACACGGAATAACGGGCTCAAGTTAAAGGAAGCCAAATTCCAGCTGGACATCAGGAAAAACTTCCTGAATGTTAGAGCAGTACAACAAAGGAACCAGTTACCCATTGAGGTTGTGGGCTCTCCCACACTAGAAGCATTCAAGAGGCAGCTGGACAAGCATCTGTCAGGGATGCATTAGGGTGGATTCCTGCATTGAGCGGGGGGTTGGACTTGATGGCCTTTTAGGCCCCTTCCAACTCTACTCTTCTATGATTCTATGAACTCAAACCCCATCAGCTTTTAATTGAAGTTGGGATTTTTGATTTTTTGCCCCAACGTGCCTCACTTTACCCTTGCTGATGCAGAATTTACAGTTTGGAAAAAGCCTTTTGGAGTTCTTTATATCCTTTCTTTTGTTTGTTGAAACCATCCTAAATAATTTGGTGTCGTCAGCAAACTTGGCCACTTCACGGCTCACTCCTAATTCCAGATCGTTTATGAACAAATTAAAAACTGTGGTCCCAATCCCAATCCCCGTGCCACCCCACTATTTACTTCCCTCCATCGGGAGAATTGACCATTTATTCCTACCCTCTGCTTTCTGTTCTTGAACCATTTACTGACTCAGAACGGGACGGACCCCCCTGTCCCACTCCTGCTAAGTAAATCAACCAGCGTTCAAGGCAACAGCGGATGAAAGTTAAGGAACTGCACGGCAGCACCTGCACCTTACCTGTGACTCTGCGTCTGTCTCTCCAAAATGGATCTCGTTTCCTCTTGGGCGTCGTTCCCCGCTGTAGCTGTTTTATACTTTTCTCTTAGCGAGGAAGTCGATAGAAAGGGAGGGTGTGAAACCCTTTCTCGTAAACACCAGCGGAACGTTGCAAATTTCGAGTTGCAACACCTTTTTGGGAAACAGCCTCTGCTCAAAATTCAGTAAAAGAGAGAGAGAGAGGAAGAATAGTCTAATCTCAGTCCAAAGGGCAGACAGATACAGTTGACCTATTTACTGGAGGTTCCCAGCCCAAATCAGTGACTTCCTTAAAACTCTCCTGCGGAAGTAACCAAAAAAATAAATAAAAAATTGCCAATTTTGGTCATGTTAGAAAGACAATCAAGTGAGGGAGACCTCTTCCAGGCCATTGGTTCCATTGTCAAACTTGCAAGATGTTTCTCCTAATGATCAACCGAAATCTACCCTCTGGCAGCTTAGATTAAGTTCTGCATATGGGGGGGGGGATATTGGGGGATAGCACTCTTCAAAGACTTAAAAGGTTGTCACACAGAGGAGGGCCAGGATCTCTTCTCGATCCTCCCAGAGTGCAGGACACGGAATAACGGGCTCAAGTTCAAGGAAGCCAGATTCCGGCTGGACATCAGGAAAAACTTCCTGACTGTTAGAGCAGTGCGACGGTGGAATCAGTTACCTAGGAAGGTGGTGGGCTCTCCCACACTAGAGGCCTTCAAGAGGCAGCTGGACAACCATCTGTCAGGGATGCTTTAGGGTGGGTTCCTGTATTGAGCAGGGGGTTGGACTCGATGGCCTTGTAGGCCCCTTCCAACTCTGCTATTCTATGATTCTATGATTCTATGATTCCTCCTCCTCCTCAAGCTAAACACACTAGTCCTATCATCCCCTTCTCACAGGACTCAATTTCCTTGCCCTTCTTCATTGCCCTCCTCTGAACCCGTGAGCCAGTGGCGTGATGCTGTTGCAACGACGGCGAATGTGATTTCAGGTGATTTCCATCGCTTCCCGGTCCAAAGAAGTAACAGTTTCATTTTATGCCATACTCATCGGATCTCATCTGGGTCCACTTCTGGGCACTGCACTTTAAGAAGGAAACAGGGCTCAGTTTCCATACCCAGCTAACAGGAACCCAGTGCGCAGTGACCGTGGGATGGACGGACATGTGCAAATGATGAACCGCTGAAGACAGACAGCCGAAATGTCTGAACCGACGCAGTGAAATCCAAATTTAGTTCTGGGATGGTCCAGGCCAACCCCTGAGGACAGTATGCTTGGCATTCCTGTTACCCCAAGCCTTCATTTCAACCTGCGTGCTTATATATCTAAGGAGAACCAGCGTGGCGTAGTGGTTAGAGCGTTGGACTGGGACTGCGGAGATCCTGGTTCTAATCCTCACTCAGCCACGGAGCTCACTGCGTGACATTGGGCCAGTCCCTGACTCGTTGCCTGACCTACCTTGCAGGGTTGTAGTGTGGATTAAGTGGAAGAGAGGAGGGTGTTTAACCAGCTCAGGCTCCTTGCAAGAGGGGGGGGAAAAAGCAGGATAGAAATGTCATAATGACTATCTAACGAAATAAAAGGCAACGTTCCTCTTCCAGTGGTTTCTCCTCTCCTCTCTCGGCGGTCTTCCTTCCTGTCCCGTGTTTATTCTGGCTGAGATCAGATTATATTTGCCTCGGAGCGATGCAGTTTCTGGGCCAATGTGGGCAGCTGCGTGGAGTGAATCAATGGGCCCTTTTGTGTCCTATCTCTGGGTGGTTTATTAACCAGCACGGCTCCAGCCCTCTGTCTCTGTGTGTGTCCCGTACGCCCCAACAGAGAGCTATTTCGGGGCCTGTCCGTACCTGACAGCTGCCTCTCCTCAGCCCGCTGATCAAAGCGTTTGCAGGACTTGCACAGGGGAGGATGAATCTGTTTCCAAACCAGGACTCAGGCTCCTGCTTCATCAAGGGCCCCCAAAGACCATGATCCCCTCCCAGGAACGGAAAACCATACCCAAATGTCTGGGCTTACATGAGTCACAGTGGAGGCTGGTGCTTACTGGGACTGGCAGGATGAAAGACAGCGCAGAGCCTTAATATTCAACACTCAATATTCTACTGAGATTGTTGTAGGATCATGGAACTGTGGGGTTGAAAGGGGCCAAAAGGATCATCCAGTCGAACCCTCTGCCATGGGCAGGAAAACCAATTCAGAGAATAGAATCATATAATTATTATTAGTATTAGTATTAGTATTAGTATTTACATTTGTATACCGCCCCATAGGCGAGGCTCTCTGGACAGTTTACATAGGATAAAAACACTTAAAAACAATATATTTTGTATTTGTGTTTTTAACCTGTTGGTTGTTTTATGATGGTTTTAATTTTTGTGAACCGCCCAGAGAGCTTCGGCTATTGGGTGGTATAAAAATGTAATAAATAAATAAAAATAAATAAATAAATATACAAAAATTTAAAACCACAAAAACAAACCCGGGCTAATTACATATTGCGAAATGCCTGGGAGAAGAGAAAAGTCTTGACCTGGCGCCAAAAAGATAACAATGTCGGCAGAAGGGAGATCGTTCCAGAATTGTGGGGCCACCACAGAAAAGGCCCTGTCCCTTGTTGCCGTCCTCTGAGCTTCCCTCGGAGTAGGCACCCGGAGGAGGACCTTAGATGTTGAGCGCAGGGTACGGGGAGGTTCACATCGGGAGAGGCGTTCCGTCAGGTATTGTGGTCCCAAGCCGTGTAAGGCTTTATAGGTTAAAACCAGCACCTTGAATTGGGCTCGGAAACATACAGGCAGCCAATGCAAGCAGACCAGAGCAGGTGTTATATGGTCGAACCTTCTGGTTCGCGAAATCAATCTGGCCGCTGCATTCATAGAATAGTAGAGTTGGAAGGGGCCTTTAAGGCCATTGAGTCCAACCCTCTGCTCATTGCAGGAAATCCACCTTAAAGCATCCCTGACAGGTGGTTGTGCACTGCAGCCTCTTCTTTAAAAATCTCCAGAGACGGGCAACCCACAACCGCCGAAGGTAGACTGTGCCACTGTTGTACAGATCTAACTGTCAGGAAGGTTTTCCTTATTTAATCTAAATCTAGGTAGCTGTCAAGCCCTATGAAGAGAGACTGAAAGAACTGGGAATGTTTAGCCTGGAGAAGAGAAGACTGAGGGGAGACACAATAGCACTCTTCAAATACTTGAATAGTTGTCTCCAGGTGCTGCATGCATACCAATGACACCTGCTGAAATTCCCTTTTCTATGCAACTGTTAAAGATACAGGAGCCCGGTCCTCCTTTCCATAGGGTCACCCTATTCTAGAAGCGATACTTTCAAGGGGAGTTGGTCACTCCCCTGATGTTGATGTAAAAACTAGAATGTCCATTTCTTGCCAGACGAGATTGATTGAGTTAATCCTGCTGAATCCACTCCACTGATTAACTGCCCAGACAACACCATAGGTCAGTTTCAAGTGAAACTGACCAGTCAAACCCAGCCAAGTCCTTCCGACTGCCCCCTAGCAACATCACCAGAAGGGGAGGGGCTACAGACGCAAAGCACATGGCAATCTCAGCTGCAATTCCCCTTCTGACCACTGCATGGAAGTATATAACTATTGTCCTGCCCCAGCGCCGTGTGACCCTGCCTTTGCTGCATGAGCGCCAGGTCATCACCCTATTCTCAAGAATAAACGTTTGGTGCCCAACGCCTTGTCTGTGATCTTTCGCGAGTGTTTTGATATTGGACTTTGGTGCACTCAGATTTGGCATAATTTATGCCACAATGTGACAGGGTCAAAGCCAAGTTCTTCCTCAAGAGGAAGGGGTATCCTTCTGCCAGATTTTGGGGGACCCTCTCCCTCCGCTCACCACCACACTGCAGCTCACCCCATTTCACAGGATCTCTTAACTTTCTCGCTAGCCTTTTCAGGCTGGACGGGCTGCTGTGGAAAGGCTCGGGCAGGAAAGCCGTCTTCTGCCAGCACAGTTGATCCGGCGTAAATTTGGATCCAGCCCGCAGTTCCTCAAATAAATAGAATCCCCCATAAACACGTTTTTAGGGTCTGAACTATATTCACTCATGGCCACCAGGTGGCACCCTTGCTGCGGCCTTTGAAACATTCATACCTCAGCTTTTGTGTCGACTAAGACATGGTGAATATTTTTTTTTAAAGACATGGAGGTCTTCCTTGCGCAACCAATTGGGCACGGCATGCATTCATGCGCTTTCAAAATAAATAAAAACACAACACTTACACTGTTTATAGAGCCATGCGCAGTGATCATTTTCAGACATATGCTGTGGCGGACTTGTGCACATGCACCGCTGGTTAAACACGGTATAAGACATTGTGATTCACAGGACAATTGCGGAGTTCCAGTTTTCCACAATGATTGTGGACTTTTTCGTAAAAGAAAAAACATGCATAGCAAAACGAGCTTGAGAGACGGTGACTCATATAAGCACGGTGCATTTCTTTTTTCATAGAGGCACCAAATTTACACAATTTGTGGACCAATACGTAAAGATTGTTTTCAGTTCTTGGGGCTTGAGTGATAGTGCGTGGGTGCGCATGTGCAATCAGAGGGATTGCGAACATTAATTCCAGAACTGGAGTCAATGCACGTTAGCTTGATTTCTTTACCTAACACTTCAAAACACCAATGCCCGGTTGCATGCTGATGATACAACAGAATCTCAACGCATCAAGATTCTTTGAGGGAGGGTGTTTGCTGACGCATGCATGATGTTCTCTTGCACATGGTTTATTTAAATGCTACCTACACACACACACACACACACACACACACACACACACACACACTTTATATTAACTTCTTTTCCATCATATAAAGTTTGTTTTCCTTTTAAAAAGGGTAGTTTTCTTCATGCGCACATGCGCATTGGTAATATAGAGGCTTTCAAGAGGCAGCTGGACAACCGTCTGTCAGGGATGCTTTAGGGTGGATTCCTGCATTGAGCAGGGGGTTGGACTCGATGGCCTTGTAGGCCCCTTCCAACTCCACTATTCTATGATTCTATGAATGAGAGAGAAAAGAAGAGAGAAAAGAAAAGAAGAGAGAGGGGGAACAGAGAAAGGGAAAGAAAGAGAGGACGAACGTAGAGGAAGAGCGCCTTGAAGCAAAAATGTGGCTGGCTCAAACGCAGCCCATGTGACGTCTGCTTAAAAGGACCCCAAAGAAAAGGATCCATCTCAAGGCACCTCCCCAGTGGGGCGAACAGAGCAGGCTCTTCTCTCAGCTGCCTCCCCCCCCCCGCTGTCTCCTCCCCCCCCCCCGGGGCCTTCTTCCCCCCCCACTCAGCCGGGCGCCTCTATTAAGCATTTCATCGTGTTAGCGATATTGTTTTCTTCTTTACTAGCTCCGAGGGAGCAATCTGGCCAGAGATTTATGGCGGGTCTAAAATCACCTTCCTTTCTTAAGTGAGCCATCCATAGTCCGTGATCAGGGACCGGCACCCCCGCTTGGAAACACAAATCCAATCTTGCCCGGCTACGGAGCCCATCCATTCCGTGCAGACAGCTGCCTGCCCGCCGTCCGAGCCGTTCTCTCCCCGCCTCCCGCTGACCTTGATGCGGCGCATGGGAGCACATTGCCATGTGCAAGTGGGCGCATTCGCGCGCATTCGCGGCCAGCCGATTCGCTCCCGTCTTTCTCACCGGCGAAGGAACTGCGCCGAAAGCGCTCAGAGTCCGTAGGCAGGCGAACGCCGGACGGCGTCGCGTATTGCTCGCGATGCACCAGCTGGGAAGCGCCGGGTTCGAGTCTCGCCTCAGCCTCAATTGCGCATGGAAATAGAATTGGCGGGTCGATGCCCTGATTGAAAAGCCTCTGTTCTCTTGGCTTCAGCCCCAAGCATCTGTAACCGTTGCGCCGGTCAGCCTTGCAGAGATGTTGCGGAGAAAGGATTCAGAGCAAAACATGGGTTGCGTCGGACAATGGCCCACCTTGTCCATCGTCCACAGCAGCCGAGCAAATGCCGCAAACTCCCATCTGATGTAGTGTGAACCCAGGCAGTGTGGTGCGGAGAAGGCTGCCCAACCGTCGGTCCCCTAGTTGTCGGTGGACTACAACTCCCATCATCCTTTTCCTTTGGCCGTGCGGGCTGGGAATGGGGACCGTAGTCCATCAAAAGCTGGGAACCTGCAGATTAAGGCTTAGCGACCGGCAGTAGAAGCTTTAAGCTATGAAATGGAACCTCCAGAAATTGCCAGACTACAGCTCCCATTGTCCCCATCCAGCGGCCAGGGGTGATGAGACATGTAGTCCAGCCGCATAACTGAAGCGATGGATTTGTTTCTTTTGTTCCAGCTGTTTATATACCGCTATTGAGGCTGATCTTGCAAAGGGGGTTCCACGAAAAGGTTAAAATCTATTTTATTGCTTGTGTATTACAGCTAGAGCAGTGGTTCCCAAACTTCTTCAGGTAACCGCCCCCTTGGTTCCACAAACTCATGCCCAGTGTCCCCTGCTTGCAGCCCCTTTAAATGGGAAGCACCCGCCGCAGGCTTGCTGACGAGGGAGGGAAAAGAGAGCGAACACCTCTGTTTTGCACCCAGCGTGGCGGGGCACACCAAGCAGGGTATGTCTCTTCATTAGCGTTTTGGTGCTTTTGAAACATTTCAATTCACCGTTAAAAGGACTCTTCTTAAACGGTATTAATACATGTGTGGATTCTTCCCCTATATGGCTTGGGACCAAACTACCTTCTCCCATAAAAATGTCCCTGGGTCTTAAGACCTACTGGAGAGGCGCTTCTCGGAAAAGACCACCTCAAGCGCCCCCCTGCCGCCCCTTTGCCTCTTAGCGCCCCCCTATGCAATCCCACCGCCCCCAAGGGGGCAGTACCGCCCACTTTGGAAACCACCGAACTAGAGGGAACTAAAAGGATGCGGACTGCCAGTGGAGACTGGGGACTCCCATTCAGGTGGGGCTGTGAATCCATTCTGGATTTCCATCAGAACCAGCTGTCCAAGGTGCAGAACCCATCTTGGGGATAGGTTTGTATAATGTTTTAATAAAAGCCTTTCACGCCCCCCTCTTTTTAAAAAACTATGTAAGTCCATTTGGGTTCCTGGCTCTACCAGTCGAGGCTGGTGCGTCCAATTTCAGCGGGTCTCCGAATCCATTCTGGGTTCCAATCAGAAACAGCCAGAACTCTAAAGGAGTAGGTTCGGTGCCTTACATTGCTCCTTTAAAGAGTCGGCTGGTTCTAAGTGAAACCCAGAAGGGATTCAGAGACCCACCGGAATCAGAACCACCAGCTCCCGCTGGGCTGGGCCGCTCTGTTTGGGTTTCTCCTCCCAGTAGCAGCGGCTGACACACCAGTAGAAGAGACTGAGCGGGTCAGGTTGCTGCAGGCTTGCTGCAGACCTGTCATTAAATGCCCCAAAGCGCAGGTAATGGCTTCCATAATCCAAAAGCGTAAGGAGGTCGTCTGCCGTGCGCCAGCTTGGCGAAAGACAAACCGTGATGCCTCAGTGCGCTGCCGCCCAGGCCTCTAATAGACGCTTAATGTTTGCAATTTAAAGACGGCAAAATAGCTGCCAGACGCCCGGCGCTGTTTATAGCACGCCAGGCTCATCACGGCTGCGTTTGGCCTATTTATTACATGGCCTTTTAATGCTAGGTCCTGAGAGACACCTGGGGGTGCCGGCCATTCACTCAGCCCGGCTGGATGGGAGGAGGGAGAGGCAAACAAGACGCGGGTTCGAATCCCCAGAGGTTCTGTCGGGAGATGCCTCTCTGGGACCGAACGCAGACGTGCACGGGAGAAGGTTTGCCGAGCAGCCAATAAAACGAAAGAAGAGAAAATGGCTTGGTTGTGGCTTTGGAGCCTGTGTGTGTGTGTGTGTGTGTGTGAGTGTTTGTGTGTGTGTGTGTGTGTGAAAGAGAGAGAGTAAGGGATCAGGCCATTTCAAAGCAGCAATTTCATCCTCTGCTTTAGGCTGGGCGAAAACCAGTCGGTCCCACCCACAGAATCAATTTGAGCCTCTCATAGAATCATAGAATAGCAGAGTTGGAAGGGGCCTACAAGGCCATCGAGTCCAACCCCCTGCTCAATGCAGGAATCCACCCTAAAGCATCCCTGACAGAGGGTTGTCCAGCTGCCTCTTGAAGGCCTCCAGTGTGGGAGAGCCCACAACCTCACCAGGCAACTGATTCCATTGTCATACTGCTCTAACAGTCAGGACGTTTTTCCTGATGTCCAGCCGGAATCTGGCTTCCTTTAACTTGAGCCCGTTATTCCGTGTCCTGCACTCTGGGAGGATCGAGAAGAGATCCTGGCCCTCTTCTGCGTGACAACCTTTTAAGTATTTGAAGAGTGCTGTCACGTCTCCCCTCAATCTTCTCTTCTCCAGGCTAAACATGCCCAGTTCCTTCAGTCTCTCTTCATAGGGCTTTGTTTCCAGACCCCTGATCATCCTGGTTGCTCTCCTCTGAACACGCTCCAGCTTGTCTGCGTCCTTCTTGAATTGTGGAGCCCAGAACTGGACGCAATACTCTAGATGAGGCCTAACCAGGGCCGAATAGAGGGGAACCAGTACCTCACGTGATTTGGAAGCTATACTGGCGCGGCGACTTTCGCACCCGACTCCCTCAAATGCGTGGCGGTTTAGCTCGTCTTTCCCTCTAATTGATTTGGGAAACTGTGCCGAAAGCCTTCAGGGGGGGAAAACTACTTAGAAATATAAATAGAATTTCTTTAAAATGAAAATAAACAAATACTGGGCGAGATGGAACTCCGTGATACGCCTTGTTCCAAAGCGCTTTCTACTGAGAGCTCATAGTCTGGTGGTGCAACAGAAGCCTTTTATGTAGAAGGCTCTGGGTTCAATTCCTGGCATCTCCAAGGAGGGCTTCGCAGCTTGCTATGTTCACATTTAAAGTCAGCCCTTTGTCCGGTACCATGAGGACTGGAACCTTTATTTTTAGAGGAAGGATGACAGCTCAGTGGTCGAGGCCCTGTGTTGCACACAGAAGCCTCCGATTTTCAACTCCCTGACTGGCCTTCTTCAGACTGGCGCTCTCCAGCTGATTTGAACTGCAATCCCCATCATCCCTGACTTTTGGCCTAGGACTGATGGGAGTTGTAGTCTGACAACATTTGAAGGGCACTAGGTTGAAGGAAGGCTGACGTGGGGAGGGCAGCTGTTCAATGATGATAATGATAATGATGATGAGAAAGTGCTCTGCATAGGCTGAGAGGTACCACACTTCCCATATTGCAAGACTCAGCACTGCTATTGAAAAGACTCCTCCTCTGCCTTTGTCCCTGGAGTAGACAATATCTAGGTTAGTTGGACCAGTGCAGTAGAAGGCAGCTTTTTCCACATTGCTCATGCTTGGGTGGCTTAGGCCATGGGTTCTATCAATGCTCTACACTGTAGCTTGGGTAGCCACTTTCTGCTGTGGGTCAGATCTTTAGCAGTTTTCTCAGGGAAGCATGGCAGGAAGAGATAAGCACTACGGAAAGCTTCGAGTGGGACTGCAGGCCAGACAGGGTTGTTGTGCACATTGCTCCAACAGGGAGCCGCTTAAGACTGAGCCTTAAAAAAGAGTTTGGCTGCTTTTAGGCTGTTTGGCTACACCTCCACACTGACTGGGGCTTTTTCTCTTAAAGGGACCTGGCTTCGTTTAGCAATCACAAGCTGCGACAACATGAGGTCGGCTGTGGCATGGGAGTGTTCTCATGGCCAGGGGTTCTCAGAGTCTGAAGAAGCAACCTCCTCTGGACACAGAGGAGCCAGCATCTGGGATCTCTCCAGGGAGATGTATTTTGGGTAGGAGGAAACCTTTCTGGGACTGAATTCTCTTCCTGAACTGTTCTTCTGAGAAGGAAGGTTTGGGGTGAATGCATTGGTAACCTCAAGGCTGGATTACTGCAATGTGCTCTATGTGGGGCTGCCCTTGAAGCTGCTCCGGAAGCTGGAGCTAGGGCAGAATGCTGCAGCTCGGCTGTTGTCTGGAGCTGCCCTTTTCCAGCATGTAACTCCTCTGCTGAGGGAACTGCACTCGCTGCCTATTCGCTACCGGGCCAGGTTGACGGTTCTTGTACTTGTGTACAAAGCCCTAAACAACTTGGGACCAGGATACCTGAGAGAGCGCCTTCTCCCTTACCAACCTGCCCGGTCACTGAGGTCATCCGAGGACCTGCTCCTGGTGGTTTCACATAGATCCATCCTCCGACTGGCGTCCACCAGGGGAAGAGCCTTCAGCGAGGTGGCCCCCCTCCTGTGGAACTCCCTGCCTCTGGAGGTCAGGCAGGCACCAACTTTGTATTCCTTTCGGCGCCTCCTGAAAACGTCATCGTTCCGGAAGCCTTCCCTTAATGACCAGACCACGGTTCACTGTACATTTTGCTTCTTTTAAAATCTGTTTGAAAGTGTTTTATTCCGTGTTTAGTTTATTTGGTCTTCCGCACCGCTCTGAAATTTTGGAACGGGGAGCAGTATATAAATATTGTAAATAAAATAAATAAATAAATAAATAAAGATGCTTCCAGCTTCCATTGGCTCAACTCAGGCAGTCACTGCAAAATACAGCTTGGAAGGAAAACATCAACCCAGAAAGAGGCGGGTTTGAGTCTGCACGACGAAACCCCGGTTGGCTGCGTTTCTATTACCGTATTTCTTCGATTCTAAGGCGCACTTCCCCCCCCCCCATAAACATCTCTAAAAACGGGATGCGTCTTAGAATCGCGGGTGCGTTTATCATTTCTAAGAATCAACGCTTTTTTTCTGTTGGTGGTACTGAAATGAGTGTGCGTCTTACAATCGATGGCGTCTTCGAATCGAAGGAATACGGTAGTTAGCTGTCAGGGTGCCGGCTAGGCTTGCTCATTTTTAGCACCGTTTGAGGCAGATGAGCGCGGAGAGAAAAGAACAATTGTATCACCCACCCCTCTGCCTCCTTTTTCTTTCTCATCCTTTTGCGATTTGCTAATTGACAGCTTGGGGAAATAAAATAAATCAAATCCCAGGAGGTATTTTCGGTTTGCCATTGTGTGTGTCTGTGTGGTTGGTTTTTTTTAAAAAAAGAAACACCAATTATTCTTTCTTCCAGCGTATGCATAACACACACCCCACTCTCTCTTTCTCTTTAAAAATTATGATTATTTAAGTTTATCTCTTGAGGTGTACCTCATCTAAAGCCTAACCCTAGATCTTTTGGACAGGCTTTGTTGCAGCTAAGTTTTAAACCGAAGAATTTTAAGATGCTGTGATTGTTATTTTAATATTGTTTTGGTTTTATATGCTCTTTTAATTAATTTTATGTATTATATTATATTTGGTGTTGTTTTCTGCCTCGATCCAGAGGGAGAGGCAGGTAATAAATTGATGAGTATGATGATGATGATGTTAATTGGCCATTTTGAAAGGCAGAAAAGAAAATAAAGGAAGAAATAGGAAAAAATATAGAATCATAGAATCATAGAATAGCAGAGTTGGAAGGGGCCTATAAGGCCATCTAGTCCAACCCCCTGCTCAATGCAGGAATCCACCCTAAAGCATCCCTGACAGATGGTTGTCCAGCTGCCTCTTGAAGGCCTCTGGGGTGGGAGAGACCACACCTGGGTCACTGGTTCCATTGTCGCACTGCTCTAACAGTCAGGAAGTTTTTCCTGATGTCCAGCTGGAATCTGGCTTCCTTTAACTTGAGCCCGTTATTCCGTGTCCTGCACTCTGGGAGAGCCCACAACCTCCCTAGGTCACTGGTTCTACCGTCGCACTGCTCTAACAGTCAAGAACACCCCTAAAATTTTTCTATTTTAAAGTTACTTTACAGCGATGGTGGGCAAACCACACGGCCTGCAAAAAAAAATCAGCGGTTTGGTGGAAAAGAATAAAATTTCCAGCAAACTTGCTGCTGGAATTCAATGGCAAGCTCTCTATGGGGGCTGGTGACTCTGATTTTGGTGGGTCTCTGAATCCATCCTGAGTTTCAGTCAGAACCGGCCAGAATTCTAAAGGACCCATCTGGACTATTTTTGGGCTATGGTTCATCAGCATGGATCGCTCCTTTAGGGTTCTGGCCAGTTCTGACTGAAACCCAGAATGGCTCCAGAGCCATGCCAAATTCAGGGTCACCAGCCTCCACTGCAAACCAACTTTTGATTTGTTTTGTGCCACCAACTTCCAGTGGAGTGTGGCAAGTGGACAACGGAGCTTCCAAAGTGGCTCACCCCTGTTTTTAAGCAATAAGGGTTGGTGCATAATGGGCATGTTTTATGTTGGGTTGCCAACTTATCAAGGGGAAAAAACCTCAGCCTGGCGTGATCTTTTGCCTTTAATGGCAGATTTGTATACCAGAAAAAAAAATCCAGATGGGAAAGTTTTTTGCTGCCTAGAGAGAAACATGGCTTAATCACCTGCTAATTTTGGCCCATCAAAGCACAGTTACAGTGGCTGTCTGAATAGTTGGCAACTCTTAGGCTTAAGCTTGGCTGTGCCCCAAGCATAGAAACGTTGTCTGGATCCAGAGTTTGGTATCAAGCCCAGCTAAGATACTAGTGCTGTAGAGATAGAATTCCTGGGACCACCCTGGAGATAATTGATGAAAGGTCAGTATTTACATTTACAGTGCAATCCTATGCATGCCCGTACTGGGGAACATGGATCATAGAATCATAGAATCATAGAATAGTAGAGTTGGAAGGGTCCTATAAGGCCATCCAGTCCAACCCCCTGCTCAATGCAGGAATCCACCCTAAAGCATCCCTGACAGATGGTTGTCCAGCTGCCTCTAGTGTGGGAGAGCCCACAACCTCCCTAGGTCACTGATTCCATTGTCATACTGCTCTAAGAGTCAGGAAGTTTTTCCTGATGTCCAGCTGGAATCTGGCTTCCTGTCACTTGAGCCCGTTATTCCGTCTCCTGCACTCTGGGAGGATCGAGAAGAGATCCTGGACCTCCTCTGTGTGACAACCTTTTAAGTATTTGAAGATAGCTCTCATCTCTCCCCTCAATCTTCTCTTCTCCAGGCTAAACATGTCTGCACCGGGTGGACATTTTCATCAAACATGTGTAGGGTTACACTCTAATCTTAGAAGGGGTGGTGGAGAAATGCTTTTTCCAGTGGTGCGAATGGACACTCTGGGTTCTTGCCGCTAGATTTGAGCTACAGGCGAAGGTGGGGGAGGAAAAAAAGCCGGAGAATGGAGCCCCCCCTTCGTTGTAAACAAAGGTTTATTGAAAAGGAGATAATCCTTGTTTCTCCAGAGTGATACAGAGAAGTTTGTACTGCTGTAGCATGCAGGAGACGCGCATATTTAAAAGATGAAAGGTCACGGGAAGAGGAGGCGCGTAGGTCACGGGAGAATTCATCATTCCAGCCTGCTTCTCACCCCGATGGCCTCGTGTTTCCCACACTCTTATTTACAGTGTGCTTATTTTATTTTATTTTTCTCCGTGGGGAGGAGGCGTAGACCCGGGGAGCAGGAAGGAGGCGGTGGGGTGGAGGCGGGGAAGCCAACTGGTGTGCATCAATCTCCCTGGCTCTCCCTGAATCACACCCCACCACCATACGCCGGCTAAATTCACAGCTTCCGGTGGTGAAGGCCTGTGGCTCCGATTTCAGTAGAGCCGTGAATCCATTGCTGGTTTCGGTCAGAGCCACCCGGAATTCTAAAGCATCTCTCCAAGGTGCTGAGCTACATTTGGGGACACATTTGGGGACACTCCTTTAGAATTCCGGCTGGTTCTGACCCAAACCCGGAATGGAGTTGCAGCCCCAGCGAAATCGGAGGCACCAGCCGCCACTGGCTCCACCGCCTTCTCCCCTCCCCCACCCCCAATGCATACATCGGGGACAAAGCAGGACACTGAAATGTGTGACTCCCCCCACGGCATAATAAAATATAGAATATAATCTGGATCGGACACCGGCTAGTTTCCAAGGTGAGCCCTGTGTCGCAATACGCCCATTGAAATCCCCATTCAGTCCAATGGGTTGACTCTATGTAGGACTTGCATTGGATACGATCCCAGAGCTCTGTCTAGTCCAGCCTTCTGTTCACACAGCGGCCGACCAAATGTCCCAATGAGAAGCCCACAAGCAGGAGATGAAGGCGTTGGTCATCAACCTTTTTTTTTTTTTTTAGTCCTCTGAGATACACTGCCTGTGACCAAGGAGGCTCCATTTGGCAAGGATAAAATCAATGCACCGCTAGGTGAGGCCTAAACAGAGGCCGAAGAAAATGGTTCCGTTGACCAAAGTGCTCATTTCAACCCTCGGGGGGTGCCACCCACAGGAGAGGTTGAAACCGTTTTTGGTCTGGTCGAACTGCCATGGCCTTCTCTCTCCTTTGACCCCCCCCAACCTGTTTTTGCCCAAATAATTATCTCGAGAGCTCCTCCCTCTGCTCCCTCCATAGGTCAAGTTTGAAACCAGCTTTGAAACTGAGCCCTCCAGGTGGTGTCGGACTACAGTTCCCATCAGCACAGATGCCTGGCCCTGTTGGCTGGGGCAGATGGGAGTTGGATTCCTCCACGTTGGCTCAGAAGTAAGCCCCAGCGAGTTCAACGGGTCATAGTCCCAAGTCTACGCAGTCTACATAACCGCCCTCGTTTTGATCGCACCGTCTTATTTCGTGCTTACAATAACCCTGAAAGTTAGGCCTGAATGATCCCACCGACGAACCTGCCCCTGTTGAATTTATGCCTGCCCAGAACGACCATTGGGAAAAAGTAGTGAACCAAGATAAGACTGTAAGTTTGCAACTCCAAAAGCCCTGAATTTGGCTGCTGGAACAATATTGTCATCACTGCTTTCCACGTTTCTCCGATCTGTACGCAAAAGCACCGAGATCAGGTTCTACGCCTGTTGTCCCTTCCAGGACTTTTGAAGAACTGCTGGCAGAAATCCAAGTAGGGCAGCTTTCCCTGTTGAATTTCTGCCTGCATGAAAAGTCGCATGGGGCATTTTTGTGGTGGGGGCAGCGGGGTGGTGTCCACTCCGACGTGAGGAAACTTCGAAGAGGGCGTGCAGCCTGAGAGCGTGGGCAACCTAGTTAAAATCATTGGTGCAGGAAGAATCCAAAACAGGGACCTCACCTGTTGCTCTTCCACCTGCACGAAACCGATTTGGGACATTGACGGAGGGAGGGAGATAAAGTTGGCATGCCATTGCTTGCCATCAGCTACAATCCATTCCATCACCACCACCCAGCCATTTCACGAAACTTGACTCAACGTCTAAGAATGGGGGAAGAACGTTATACTATTCTTTTGCGGGGATGGGCAGCCATTTTCACCCCACTAGGCTCCAAAAGTTGAGAGATCTTCCATTCTCAAAAACAAAGATGTCCCCTTCCTGGAACCGAGGGTCCAAGGCATATATTCATGATGGGCCCTGTTGGGGCCCTGATGGGGCCCCAAGCGTGCCACCTGCTGGCACCGTGGCTAATGGCCCGGCTCTACCCTTAGACAGTAGATTCCGGGTTGTATTTTTTTTACTGCCAGAAAGCGGGAGAGGTACTTAGGAGGGGTTTTTCCCCTTTCTTTTTGGGCCTCAGTTGGCAAAATAATTTGAGCGGCCTAAGCCAGCATGCGCCATGACTTGTGTGTGTGTGTGTGTGTGTGTGTGTGTGTGTGTGTGCTGGGTGAGGCGATGCGCCATTTGCACAATGTTTTGGCCAGTGGAAGCTGGTGGCCCCGATTTTGATGGGGCTGTGAATCCTCCCTGGATTTCAGTCCTTAACCAGCCAAAACTCTAAAGGAGCTGAGACCCAGCATCCAAATATCTTCCGCACCTCGGACAGCTCATTTGTGGCGTTCTGGCTGGTACTGACTGAATGGATTCACAGCCCCACCGAAATCAGAGACACCAGCCTCTACTGGTTTGGGGCGATCAACTCCGCCCACTCCTGCTTCATTGACATGCTGGCACAATTTTCAAAGGGGATAACTGCTGGAGAGCGCAGGTTTAACTCTTTCTGATTCACAGGCTGCAATACCCCCACCCCGCAAGACATTTCCCCTGCATGGCAATTAATTAAGTGGGGTTCCTCTAGGGTGGCCGTATGAAAAGGAGGACCGGGCTCCTGTCTCTTTAACAGTTGCATTGAAAAGGAAATTTCAGCAGGTGTCATTTGTATATATGGAGAACCTGGTGAAATTCCCTCTTCACCACAACAGTTAAAGCTGCCCTCTTTTAAATCTGGTCACTCTAGTATAGCTCCTGCAGCTTTAATTGTTGTAATGAAGAGGGAATTTCACCAGGTTCTCCATCTCTTCAAATACTTAAAAGTATTTCACTCTTCAAATACTTAAAAGGTTGTCCCACAGAGGAGGGCCAGGATCTCTTCTCGATCCTCCCAGAGTGCAGGACATGGAATAACGGGCTCAAGTTAAAGGAAGCCAGATTCCAGCTGGACATCAGGAAAAAGTTCCTGACTGTTAGAGCAGTATGACAATTGAACCAGTGACCTAGGGAGGTGGTGGGCTCTCTCACACTAGAGGCCTTCAAGAGGCAGCTGGACAACCATCTGTCAGGGATGCTTTAGGGTGGATTCCTGCATTGAGCAGGGGGTTGGACTTGATGGCCTTGTAGGCCCCTTCCAACTCTGCTATTCTATTCTATGACACCTGCTGAAATTCCCTTTTCTTTGCAACCGTTAAAGATACAGGAGCTCTGTCCTCCTTTTCATAGTGTCACCCTAGGTTTCCACCCCCCAAAAAAAGGTTTGGGTCAAGGTGCAAACCAATGAATTTATTTCAGTCGAGATGATTTGGGTGCGAAATTAATTGGTTGTGTTTCTTTGCCTCCTGTGAAATGCAAGTAAACCCTAGTCATTATTTCTAAATTCCCATCTGTAGACACAAATTCGCATGGGGAAGGTTGCATGCAGATTTGTGACCGGTGGGCCTGGAATCTTCCAGGCACCAGGCTATGCCCCTGCTTGAAGGATCAGGCCTCATGAATCAGAGAACAGCTGCTGTTCTCTGATTCCAGCAGGGGCTTCCCAGGTGACGGCTTGGAAAACCCGCAAGGAGAAAGGACGGGCCTCTCTGGTTGTTTGTTCCCCGCACTGAATGTAAAGAGGAAGACTGCGGCAGGACACAGAAGCTCCATCTTGCTGTTGTAGCTCATGGGGGTGGGGGAAGCTCAGAGAATCGGCACGCAACCTGATATGAAGGCGCTAACGGGAGCTGGGCAGGGTGAGCGGCTTAAAAGAAAAGGAAGACGTTGTGCTTGTCACTGGTATGGGAACAGCAGCGTTACTGTCTGTCACACACCCATTGCCGTGCGACTCCACAGCGTCTCACCGACTGGAACAAAAGCTCTAGTTCTCAGTAGCAGGAAAGCCCCCTCTTCCTTTTTAGTGGTTAACATTTTTTGACACCATTTTTGGTTAAAAAAAATGTGCAGTTCATCCATCTTATTAGGCACAGCTGATGCGATGCTTCAGGGTTTCAAGTAGGGCTGTGCTCCGCTTCTTCTCGGACCGGAGAAGCGGAAGCGGATTGGGAGTGCTTCGCCTCCTCTTCAGGCGGAGGCGAAGAGGATCGGGGGAGCAGCAGAGCGTCGCGGAGCGGAGCGTGGTGAAGGCGGATCCTTTGCCTTGATCCGGAGCGCCGCAAAAAAGGTAAGGGGGGGTTTACTTGGCCCTGCTGCTTCCGCCGCCGCCCATGCGGTGACAATGGCAGAGCCAGGTAAGGGGGCAAGGGGGAAGGGGGGTCTTACCTGCATCTGTCTGTGGCCCCGCGGCTGCTTCAACTAAACCCGAGGACTCAGACAGGAAGTCCAGGCCGCTGCGGCCTGGTCTTCCTGTTTGAGTCCTCAGGCTCAGTTGAAGCAGCCGCAGGCCGTGGACGGACGCAGGTAAGGGGGAGGAAGGAGGGGGTGGTTACCTGGCCCTGCTGCTGCCGCCGCCTGTGCGGCAACAGCGGCAGAGCCAGGTAAGGGGGCAAGAGTTCTTACCTGCATCCGTCCGCAGCCCGTCGCCGGCTTCACTAGAGCACGCGGCTCAACCTGGAAGTGTAGGCCGCAAGTGGGGCCTACAGTTCCTGGTTGAGCCGTGGGCTCTAGTGAAGCTGGCGGCTGGTCGGGACAGAAGCAGGTAAGGGGGAGGAGGGAGGGGGACTTAGCTGGCGCCGCCCCCCACCGCTGCAGAGCTCCGATTCGGAGGTCGAGCTCCGCAGCGGAGCGGATCCTAGGCAGATCAAGGCAGGGCGGAGCGGGCCCGATCCGCAATTTGCAGATCGGGAGCGGGGCGGAGCAGGGGGCCCGTGCACAGCCCTAGTTTCAAGGGGTGCAAAAAGGGAAACCCGGAACGGCGAAGAAAAGAAGCTGTTTGTCCAGCATCACATATGCGGTGCTGTCTTTTTCAAACCAGTGCCTGCCAGGGGTTTGGATTACAACTCCCATCATCCCTGACCATTGGGCAGGCTGGCTGGGGCTGGCGGGTACCAGGTTGGAGAAGGCTGATTAGGTGTTTGTGGGTGTGCATGCCCCCCAATGTGCTGGACTACAGCTCCCATAAGTCCCAGTCAGAATGCCTGAGGGTTGGAGATGATGGGAACTGTAATGCCAAAGAACTAGAGGGCACCGGCTTGAACATATGTGAGTTGAGGATATTGAATGGCAGGGATTTTGAATTCCATTCCGGTGGTGGGAGGGGCCAAAGTTAAAATGATACCGGCACATTTTCACTTCAAGCTGCCAATAGCGAAGACTTAGAAGGATTTCGACCATTTAGAATCGCCAGGAAATAATGAAAGGACTGGTGGTTGGGGGGGGATAGAGGGGGGGGGTTAGGGGAAGGGGCATGGCCTGTGGTTTGACCTGCCCCCCCAATTTTACATCCTCTGGTGTCAAATATTTGGGCACAGCTCAGAATTGTGAGGTGATTGGTGAAAGTGGTTGTCAATCCTGGTTTAAAGGATAGTTTAGGCTAGGATTGTCCAAACCTAGTTTCCCCTAAGTGTAGAGAGCCTCGTGTGGCGCAGAGCGGTAAATCAGCAGTTTCTGCAGCCGAAACTCTCCCCACGGCCTGAGTTCGATCCCAGCGGAAGCTGGTTTCAGGCAGCCGGCTCGGGTTGACTCAGCCTTCCATCCTCCCGAGGTCGGTAAAATGAGAACCCAGTTAGCTGGGGGAAAGGGAATCACGGCCGGGGAAGGCAACGGCGAACCACCCCGCTATAAGGCCTGCCAAGAAAAAGTCAGCGAAAGCTGGCGTCCCTCCAAGAGTCAGTAATGACTCAGTGCTTGCACGAGGGGTTCCTTTCCCTTTCCCTTTCCTAAGTGTAGACAAAACTCATTCTTAGAAAGTCATTCACTCTGGGTTTATCTGCCCTTAAAGTGACCTAACAGCCCGGGAAACCGGAGAGGCCTCAGTTTCCTTGTTCGGGGAGCCATGGAATTGTCCTTTTGACCCCATTTATAACAGCACTTAGCATTCCTGCCATAGTTTAGAGTGTCCAGGGCAATTTACAACAACCCTATGAGTTGTTGAGGGTGTGTGGGTGGTGAAATTCGGACTCGGATCAGGGTTCCATTCTGGTGCAAAGGATTCTTCCATCTGATCACGCCACTGTTCCTGATGCAACCCTTGCTTGCCCCAAATCTATCCGCCCCCAAAGGAGGGCACCCATCACATCTCTGCGTGAGTCACAACGCCCGGGGCTTTCATTCCCCACCTCAGAAGAAATGCTGACTTCAAAGAGCTAATGAAGACCTGAAAAAGGTGGCATGGTTCTAATGAAAGAAGAAGTAACCTTTTCGCCTCATCCGTAGTTAAGGACAAATCTGTCTGTTCTGGGTTCCCTCTGGGTCTCGTTTTTCCAATCTTAGGAAAAAATTTCTGTCTCCGTTTGTGAATTATCTTTTAAAAAAAAGTATCTGGGAGAAAAATTCATGCACGTCTACTTATGTTTCTATGCCATCGGGCCTGATATATGCGCTTTTGCAAGCTGTTTTTGTGCATACGTTTCTCTCACAGAGGCAATCATAGAATCATAGAATAGCAGAGTTGGAAGGGGCCTACAAGGCCATCAAGTCCAACCCCCTGCTCAATGCAGGAATCCACCCTAAAGCATCCCCGACAGATGGTTGTCCAGCTGCCTCTCGAAGGCCTCTAGTGTGGGAGAGCCCATAACCTCCCTAGGTCACTAGCTCCATTGTCATACTGCTCTAACAGTCAGGAAGTTTTTCCTGATGTCCAGCCGGAATCTGGCTTCCGTAACTTGAGCCCGTTATTCCGTGTTCTGCAGTCTGGGAGGATCCAGAAGAGATCCTGGCCCTCCTCTGTGTGACAACCTTTCAAGTATTTGAAGAGGGCTCTCATCTCTCCCCTCAATCTTCTCTTCTCCAGGCTAAACATGCCCAGTTCTTTCAGTCTCTCTTCATAGGGCTTTGTTTCCAGACCCCTGATCCTCCTGGTTGCCCTCCTCTGAACATGCTCCAGCTTGTCTGCATCCTTCTTGAATTGTGGAGCCCAGAACTGGACGCAATACTCTCGATGAGGCCTAACCAGGGCCGAATAGAGAGGAACCAGGACCTCACGAGATTTGGAAGCTATACTTCTGTTAATGCAGCCCAAAATAGCATTTGCCTTTCTTGCAGCCCTATCACACTGTTGGCTCCTATTCAGCTTGCGATCTACAACAATTCCAAGATCCTTCTCGTTTGTAGTATTGCTGAGCCAAGTATCCCCCATCTTGTAACTGTGCATTGGATTTCTATTTCCCAAATGTAGAACTTGGCATATATCCCTATTAAATTTCATTGCCTTTTTACACCCGTCTTCACCAACCTAGTGACTTGTAGGTGCGTTGCACTACGACTCCCAGAATCCCCCTGCCAGCATGGACGGAGCTGAAGCAATCATGACAGGCTAGAAACGGCGTTTCCCCCTTAACTCTGTCCTTCACCACATCAGCCAGACGGAAGAACAAAAACGCAGAGGAGAAAGGCAGGAAGGAAATGGGAAAATGCTCCCTTCCTTCCTTCAGTCCCAGCCTAGAAGTGCGCCATGACTGGATCAGCCCCGCCTGTTTACACTGCAAATTAAACTGGTTCAGAACCGGGTTGATCCACCGCAGGTCGGAACCGAACGCCCCCAATGGGAGCTCGGATTCGTTTCCCAGAATTCTTTGCTGGGGTGTATGTGTGTCAGAGCATGGAAATCGGGGAGGGGTAGAAGGGGACACTTTTTCAGCCTGTGGGCCATGTTCTGGTGGCAGGAGAAGCCCAAAGAGGAAAGGGGGAGGGCCTAAGGCAGAAAGAGGTGGAGCCAAAACGAGCTCCCCAAAATAGACCAGCATGAAAGCTCAAAGTGCCGGTAACGCAGCCTCAGGAGAGGCATTCCAGCCAATCAGAAGGGTTGCAGAAAAGCCAGGCGATTGGCGGTTGGGGGAAAAGGGGGAGGGGCCAAAGAAAAAGGGTGTGGCCATCTGAGTAACCCAATTGCATCTCCAGCTGGGCTGGATTTTGCCCTGGGCCTGAGGTTTCTCACCTCTCTCTTAAACTGAAGCTGAAACCTCACTGTCCGTGGGAATCCTGAAAAGGGGGTACCCCAGGCCCCATTTTGCTTGATTTCCCAGCTGCTAGCACCGTTTGAAAGGCCTCGACAGCCCACGTCAGGAGGCAGAGGACCTTCCGAGCCAGCTTTCCTTCCTGGGGTAGCCCAGGATATGAGGATACGACGACAGGACGTTTTGCCTGTGTGCGCCCGGTGGGTGCGCAACTGCGCACGTGCGTATGAGTAAGGAACACATTAGAACTTCACCCCAAAAGGAGAGGGCATCAGAAGGGGAAAGCAGAATGGAGCCTGGTTGTTATTTGTTTCCCAAAAACAGGCGCCACGCTCCAAACGCCCCAAAAGAAATAAAAATGGGAGGGGGAGGGGGAAGGAGGGAGAACCACCAGTCAGGATCTCCGAATCCCTTGTGCGCGCCTTTCCGGAGCTCTCCTAGCAGCTGACGCTTCTCTCTCTCGTTTATTTTGCGATCGCCGTTCCATCCGGTCCCTTAACAATAATAATTATAATAATCGCTTTGCCGGAGTGGGCGGAGCAACATCCGTGCCGGCTCCGCCCACCCCCTGTCAGAAAGGAGGGGGGAAGCCTCGCCAAGGCAAGGGAGAGTCCGATGAGGAAGCGCCAGGATGAAGTAAAACCCCAAACACGCACACACACACGCAAACGCACACGCACGCACACACAGAAGAGGTCCCCCCCTTTTTGCGCCAAACAGTATCTCCCCGGTGACCCGCTCACCCCGACAATCCGTAGGCCCTGGAGGGGGGAACGCGCCTCCTCCTCCTCCTCCTCCTCCTCCTCCTGACGTCCCTCCCCAAGCGGGAGCAAGGGTCTCTCGTTGTCGGTTTTTTCCTGATCCGCCCCTCCTCCTCTCCGCCATGAAACCCCGCCCCCTTTTCCCACGAGGAGGGAGGTTACCAAACCAAGCCACGCCCCCCTGGGATGGCTCCTTATTTGACAGAGGAGGGAGTCCGTTCGATGCCCGTGTACTTCAGCAGGTGGCTCAAGTCCGCCAGGGTGTGTTGAGGTGCCAGCGTGGGCGCCCGCTGAGACCGGGCGTACGCCGCCGGGCCTTCCCCGCTGTTAAACGTGTGGGTGCGCTTCAGGTGTGCGCTCGCCTTGCTGGCGGCGTTGTTGGGATTCGAGTTCAGCTTGTCAGGGTTCCACTGAGCGGGGTCCCCCGTCTCCCCGCCCGGGGCTGATACCACCCGCCGCCGGTCCGGGCTGTCGTGCGGCGTGATGGGCAGCTCGCCGCCGTAGGAGCTCCGCGTCCCACAGGGCCGGTGCAACGGTGCTTGCTGCTGCTGGACACTCCTGGGGCCGTCGCCCCCGCTGACTGGCAGGTAGCGCATGTCCAACGAGAGGTCCGGCCCCTCGCCCTCCAGTTCTTGGTCCATCAACATGGAGTGGCAGGAGATGGGGATGACCCGGCCGGAGCTCAGGTGGTGCGGAGGCATCGGGGTATGGCCGGCGTGGAGCAGGATCACCGAGGACGGGGTCTCCCCGCCTCGCAGGGAGGCGTTGATGAGGTTGTGGCTGTACTCCCAGGTGCAGGCCTTGGGGCATCGCTTCTGTTGCAGAGGGGTCTGCTCCGGGGTCGGGAGGACCCCCGAATCCAGGTCGTGCTGGCTCACCTTGAGGAGACCCTTGGGCCACCCGTTCTGCATCAGCGGGGCCAGCAGGTTCTCCGGCTGCCCACCGCCGGGGCCGCCCCGGGAACGCCGTTCGCCCAACCGGCTGACGCTCACCACCGACTCGCTGTGCGACAGGATGTTCTCCTTGTCTTTGCGGCGGGCCATCTCCTTGCGGTCCCGGTGGCCGATGAACCAGCAGACGCTGAAGCCCGAGATCACGGCGCCGATGACGAAGGCGGCCACGGAGGAGATCACCAGGAGGTTCACTGACACCAGACCGTCCGGCTCATCCACAAAGCTTTCGGTCACCAGCCCTGGGAGAAGGGAGAAGGCGGTTAGGGCTCTGGCAGGAACTTACCGGCTGTCGAAATGTCGACTGAAGGGCCAGGCTTGGGGTCAGGTTAGCTGAAGGATCGCCTAGTCTTGTAGGTATCTGCCCAGACTCTAAGAGTATCTTCCCTAGGAGGGAGGGTTACAACACCTGGGATTGTTTAGCTTGGGGAAAAGGAGGCATAACAGAGGTGTACAAAATGATGCCTAGTGTGGAGAATGCAGACAGGGAGACATTTTTCTCCCTCTCTCATAATACCCTCCCTTCTCGATCCTCCCAGAGTGCAGGACGCGGAATAACGGGCTCGAGTTAAAGGAAGCCAGATTCCGGCTGGACATCAGGAAAAACTTCCTGACTGTTAGAGCAGTACGACAATGGAATCAGTGACCTAGGGAGGTGGCGGGCTCTCCCACCCTAGAGGCCTTCAAGAGGCAGCTGGACAAGCATGTGTCAGGAAAGCTTTAGGGTGGATTCTTGCATTGAGCAGGGGGTTGGACTCAATGGCCTTGTAGGCCCCTTCCAACTCTGCTATTCTATGATTCTATGATTCCTGTGGGCGGGGGCAGCAGCTTAGCATTGTCCCGAAGCGCTCCGAAGCACTTCAGGATGATTTGCACCCGAAGTGGCGCAAAGCCCTAATGGAAATAAGGCATGGTTAGGGTTGGGGCGGGCCAGTGACATTTCCTAAGAGGTTTAGGGACCTTACTGGTGGCAGATAGTAGCGGTCCTTCTGAGTCCCTTTCTAAAAACGTATTTCTGTATTTATTTATTGCTGATGTTGGAGCAGACACCATTTCCCCCGCCCCCCTTGCAACGGACATGGACGCAGCGGGGAGAGCTGGCAGATCCTTTCCGGAGCGCCATCACCCGAATCAAAACAGCGTGGAAAAATCAGAACAGGCGAAGAGAAGTGTCATCACGCGAATCAATTTGGTTTGCGGAAATTCATGCAGGCCGAGAAGGTTCCGCTTCTCCTGGTGCGGAAAGCAGATCGGGGAGTTTATTTCTGCATGGCAGGCCTAAGTGGCGTTCGTGGCAAAATCTGGATTTTCCCAGTTCATGAGCCCGGTGCTTGGCTGCCGTGCGACGCTTGACCTGCAGGAGCAGGAGTGATGGACCTACCTTCACAGTCGCCAAGGTGGGAAGTCTTGACCCCGCTGATGTCTTGCACAAACGCAGCCCTGTAAGTAGATCAAGAAAGTAGAGCGGGATGACCAGCATTCAACAAAGCGGAGGAAAGGTTTAACGGCCTCGATCCGCAAGGCCGTAGCAGCAGGAGCTCAAAGAACCTAGGAAGGGTTTGCTTTGTTAAATGGTTTGGAAAGGAAAGGAACCTCTCGTGCAAGCACTGAGTCATTACTGACTCTTGGTGGGACGCCAGCTTTCGCTGACGTTTTCTTGGCAGGCCTTATAGCGGGGTGGTTTGCCGTTGCCTTCCCCGGCCGTGATTACCTTTCCCCCAGCTAACTGGGTACTCATTTTACCGACCTCGGGAGGATGGAAGGCTGAGTCGACCCAAGCCGGCTGCCTGAACCCAGCTTCCGCTGGGATCGAACTCAGGCCGTGGGGAGAGTTTCGGCTGCAGAAACTGCTGCTTTACCACTCTTCTAGATTTTCATAGCTCCTCCTCCTTGGTTTTCTCCCCTCCCACACATTTTTTCTCCTGGTCTCAGTCCATTTCAGGGGTCCTTTAACAAAACAAAAAACTGGAGGACTCTGGATTGTCCTGAGAAATTCTGGAACCAAAAGCCACCCTACCCGGCATTAACCAAACACTTTAAAAAGTCACTCTGGCCTTTTCTGGAACCAAAAGCCACCCTACCCCGCATTAACCAAACACTTTAAAAAGTCACTCTGGCCTTAGTAACACAGAATTGTAGGGTTGGATGGGAAGTCAGAGGTCATCCAGTCCAACCCCCTGGAAATTATGGAACTGCAGTATCCCTGAGTTATGGAGGTCGGGCTTCTGCCTGAAGACCTCCAGCGAAGGAGAGTCCACCACCGCTTCCCAATGCAGACAGCTCATGCCGTCAGGAAGTTGCTTGTAATGTTCTGCCGAAATCTGCTTTCCCGCCATTTCCACCTATTGATTCTAGTCCCGTCCACCGAGGCAACGGCGGACCAACCCCCTCTGTCTTCTGCGTGATGGCCCTTCAGATATTTATTTGAATGTCGTGTCTCCCCTTCATCTTCTCTTCTTCGGGCTAAACCAGCCTTCTCCAATGTGGCACGCTACAGATGTTTTGGATTTCAACTCCAGTCAGCCTCAGTCAGCATGGTCAGGACTCCTAGAGGTTGTAGTCCAAAGTATCAGGAGGGCTCCCAGTTGAGGAGCCTGGGCTTAATATACCCACACAGAGGAGGGCCAGGATCTCTTCTCGATCCTCCCAGAGTGCAGGACACGGAATAACGGGCTCAAGTTAAAGGAAGCCAGATTCCAGCTGGACATCAGGAAAAACTTCCTGACTGTTAGAGCAGTGCGGCAATGGAATCAGTGACCTAGGGAGGTTGTGGGCTCTCCCACACTAGAGGCCTTCAAGAGGCAGCTGGACAAGCATCTGTCGGGGATGCTTTAGGGTGGATTCCTGCCTTGAGCAGGGGGTTGGACTCGATGGCCTTGCAGGCCCCTTCCAACTCTGCTATTCTATGAGTCTATAATTCAACTACTCTTCACAGGACTTGGTTTTCAAACCCCTCATCATTCTGGAGAAGGGCTGTAGCTTGGTTGGTAGAGAGTATGCTTTGCATCCAGAAGATTCTGGGTTCGATTCCCGGCAATTTCACATAGGGTTGGAAAAACCGCTGCCTGAGCCTCTGCTGCCAGTCAGTGCCTGAAATACAGAGCTAGGTGGACTGAAGCTTCCTGCGTTCTTTTGCATTCTGGATACCTTCCTCTGGATATGCCCCAATTTGCCTTACTCTATGCCATCCACCCGCATGGTGCCGCCTAAAGCAGGTCGCTTCCCCTTGCTGCATGGCAGGGCCGGTCCTTTTGAAGCAGGAACTCCCAAGGCAACCACACTCCTTCCCATTAAAAAATAGAGGACCGTTTCCTCGTTTTCACAGAACAAGCAGTCATCGGGAACGGGAATGGTATGATTGAACAACCCTAGCAAGGATCCTGAGAGGTTTATGCCATGGACCATTACCTGGTGTTCTGTTCTAGGAAGACACACGATCCTTCAGGTGTCCAACCACAGTAAGGGTCACGGCTTGCCAAACAGTTCCTGAACGACAGAAAGCAAAGAGGGTTGGTCGGTTAAGGAGGTTAGTAAAAGTTCATCAGAAGGTACCGTAAACCGAGGGGGGCTGTGTGACACACCAGGAGAGAGAGAGGGAGGAGGGAGGGAGACCATTCCTAAGGAACTTTTGGTGGGAAAGAAGCCGTTATATATTTTCATCGGGAGTGATCCGTGCCTTTTGGTAACTTCCTGTCTAGACTACTGTAAGGTATTGTCTGTGGGGCTGCCCTTGAAGACAGGCTGGATTTCCAGTTCATTTCTGGGCTCAATTCAAAGTGCTGGTTTTCTCCTATAAAACCTTTCATGAATTGGGACCACAGTATCTGAAAAAAGCGTCTTGTCTGGAGGGCACTAGGTTGGGGGAAGCTGATACATTTCTTCCATCGCATTACCGTATTAATCTGCTTTTTTTTGCTGTTTTTTTAAAAAATCCACACGGAAATCCAGATTCAGATACATCTTTTTGGAACGGATTTCTCAAAATCTTCAAAGATGCATTTTGAGCCTTGGACTCCATGGTAAAAGGAGCAGAATGAGCATGAAATTTAAGTATAACTGCGTTCGGATCCACAGATTAGTCCGGGGGGTGGGTGGGAGGCGTATAAAGTCATTTTTTATCCGAACGCACAAAGATTGAATCTCAATGCTACACAGCTGCGGCCTTACGTTCGTCTCGGAGGTTCAAGTCACCTTCATTTTTTCCACCATGCCCCACCCACAATTGCAAATGGAGTTGGCAAAACGTAGGCAACCTTTGGCTGTTTTGGACTACATCTCCTATCAGCCTCAGTTGGCATGGCCAGGGATGATGGGAGATGTAGTCCCCAAAGTCCAGAGAGAACAGGTTCACCTACCCCTGGGATGCAGGCATTTTTGACCACGTTCTCAACCGTGCTAACAGCTCTTTCGGGGGAAGTCAGGAGAGGTGATGGAAAGTGTTGGATGGGGGAAGAGATATCTTTCGGGGTTATTCTTCTGCTGCAGATCGTAGAATCATAGAATAGTAGAGTTAGAAGGGGTCTACAAGGCCATCCAGTCCAACCCCCTGCTCAAGGCAGGAATCCACCTCAAAGCATCCGTGACAGAGGGCTGTCCAGCTGCCTCTTGAAGGCCTCTAGTGTGGGAGAGCCCACCACCTCCTTAGGCTATGGGTTCCATTGTCATACTGCTCAAACAGTATGTCAAACAGCCAGGACGTTTGTCCTGATGTCCAGCTGGAATCTGGCTTCCTGTCACTTCAGCCCATGATTCCGTGTCCCGCACTCTGGGAGGATCGAGAAGAGATCCTGGCCCTCCTCTGTGTGACAACCTTTCAAGTGTTTGACGAGTGCTCTCATGTCTCTCCTCAGTCTTCTCTTCTCCAGGCTAAACATGCCCAGTTCTTTCAGTCTCTCTTCATAGGGCTTTGTTTCCAGACCCCTGATCATCCTGGTTGCCCTCCTCTGAACCCCCTCCAGCTTGTCTGCGTCCTTCTTGAATTGTAGTGCCCAGAACTGGACGCAACACTCAAAATGAGGCCTAACCATTGCTGAATAGAGGGGAACCAGTATCTAGAACACTCCTTCTCAGAGACACCCCCAAATTTGGATGATCTGCCCACCTTTGCCAAACTGCGGTGACCTTTCATTCTGCGAGAAGCCTGCTCTTTTATTTCCACCCCCCTTTCCTTCAGTCGTGTTTTAAACTTTCCTGCTGATCTCGTCCAATCCTGTTCCCCCTTCCCCCCCCCCCCAGGCCAGGTATTAAACGGAGAACTTGTGAATAATGCAGACTTGTATCTCTGGCAATTAGGCGAGGAAATGTCGCCAGCACTGCAGAGGGTGGTGATTCCCGCTCGGTGGGTGACAAATGGTTGTAATATAGCTAGGTGGCAGGACGCCCTCCAGCTTTCTGTGGGAAGTGGCTGAAGACCTCGCCGGCACGCACCAATGTAGCCCGTTCCGTCCCCGAAAGTCAGCCCCCGTGGGGAACGTCGTGGGAAACGCTGGCAAAATTTTGCGGGGAGGGGGAATCCGACGGGGGTTATTTTTATTGGGAGTTTCATTGAGACCGTTATCCCTTTAATTGGCAACTTGGCTCCCGCTAATAGCAAACATGGGTGGCAAGTGCTGATAGGAATGGAGCCGAAATTACCCCACTGGGAAACAACAGGGAGGTGTCAGCATGTGTGGAAGGAGGGGCGGGGGATGACCGTTCATTTTGCAGCAATATATATATATATATATATATATATATATATAGTCTAAGTCTTATAGGATGACCTTACGGAAAGGAAGACAGTAACAGTTGCATAGAAAAGGGCATTCCTGCAGGTGTCTTTTGCATGCATGCAGCATCACGTGAAATTCCCTCCTCATCACACCAGTTAAAGATGCAGGAGCCCTGCCTAGCATGACGAGATACAAAAGAGGGCAGGGCTCCTGCAGCTTTAACTGTTGTGATGAAGAGGGGATTTCTCCAGGTGCTGCAGGCATACAAAGGACACCTGCTGAAATTCCCTTTTCTACGCAACTGTTAAAGATACAGGAGCCCCTGTCCTCCTTTCCATGGGGTCACCTTACCCCATTGATGGCTCAAACCTATCCCCTATACTAGAGGTGAGGACTCTCGATCCCCAGGATTAAATCTGGCTCTCCTGGCATCTCGACCTCCGTGTCTGGCTGTTCTCTGCTGGAAACAGAATGATCAGTTATGGGATCATGGATGAAACAATCAACCAATACCAAGAATTGCTTCTGGCCACACGTTGACATCTCAACCTAGTGCAACCGAGCTGCCTGGCTCTTAAACGTGGACAGGCTCCTGGCATCTGGCGTAGCTGTGCCCACCTGAAAGGTTACACCTTGTCCATCTGGGGCTGATCTCCACCCCCAGATTGGTGGAACAGGAATTTGATGAGAGGGGGAAACGGGACCTGCTGAAAGACATACTTTTCCTCTTCCCTCCTCTTCGCTTTTTCCTTGTGTGTCGTGTCTTTGTAAGCCTGTGCTCAGGGACTGTCTAGTACATTACTTATTATAAATAAGCTGCTCTAGGAGCATATTTAGGCCGATAAAATGAGATTAAAAACAAACACGTTTTAAGTCAATACACAAATCAGGCGCTCACTTCATACAGCCGGAATGCTGGTGGCATCTGGCCACGGGGGCGCGCACCACGCAGGGAGGGAAGGCCAGCAGCAGCGAGCCGGTGGCTTTGTCCAGTTCCATGCTCAGGAGTTTCCGTTCGTCCACGTTATCCTTGCCGCACCTGGCGGAAAAGATCAAGACCTCCATGTCAGGATCGAGGGGTGAGTCAAACCAGGGCCATTGCTGTCGGCGTGAGGATGTGCAAGTTTTCAGAGTTACACAGAGCTCTTCCCTTGCTCCAGAATTGGGTTGGATCCCAGCCAAGGCGGGTCAGGGCCGATTCGGAATCTCCGAATCGCCCCCCGAAGCAGGTAGGGGGCCTAGTGCACATCACTTTTTTTTTTAATGTACTTCTTCTATTTGGTCTTTCAGTATTCCAACTTCTAGACTTACTTGTCACTCGGGTAGGTCTCAAACTCCTCCAGAAGCAAACTGTGGCTACTAGCCCGGAGGGTCGTGGCGCTGATGTTGGTGCGGATGAGGAACTTGAGCACCGTGCCCGTGTCGGAGGCCAGGAAGACCACGGTGTGGTTCTTGCCAGGCCCTGCCGCAGGGTCCACCACGATCTTGCGCAGCTGATACCTGCTCCAGGAAAAGGGAGAGCACAGAAGAACCACACGCGTTAGCGGCGCGCGGCGTGGGTCAGTTAAGGCAATTTGTAGCGGAAGAAACAGACAGGCACACACAGAGAGAGAGAAACAGAGGCATACAGAGATATACCCGGGGACAGACACAAATACAGACACAAGCACACACAAACGTACAGACACAAATGTATAGACATGCACAGAGGACACACACAGAAACGAAGACACGCATACAGACAAAAACACAGACCCAAACACCAGACATCTGGACAGGAAGACACACACAGAGAGAGAGAGAGAGAGAGAGAGAGAGACATACACAAACAGACACAGAACACACACACACAGAAAGACACGCAGACACACATGTACACAAGGATAAAAACACAGATAAAAGCACACAGACGCACACATACGGACAGGCAGACACACAGAAAGAAAAACATACAGACAAGCACACAGAGACAAAAACAGAAATATAAACACACACACACACAGAGAGAGAATCATAGAATCATAGAATAGCAGAGTTGGAAGGGGCCTACAAGGCCATCGAGTCCAACCCCCTGCTCAAGGCAGGAATCCACCCTAAAGCATCCCTGACAGATGCTTGTCCAGCTGCCTCTTGAAGGCCTCTAGTGTGGGAGAGCCCACAACCTCCCTAGGCAACTGATTCCATTGTCGTACTGCTCTAACAGTCAGGAAGTTTTTCCTGATGTCCAGCTGGAATCTGGCTTCCTGTAACTTCAGCCCGTTATTCCGTGTCCTGCACTCTGGGAGGATCGAGAAGAGATCCTGGCCCTCCTCTGTGGGACAACCTTTTAAGTCTTTGAAGAGTGCTATCATGTCTCCCCTCCATCTTCTCTTCTCCAGGCTAAACATGCCCAGTTCTTTCAGTCTCTCCTCATAGGGCTTTGTTTCCAGACCCCTGATCATCCTGGTTGCCCTCCTCTGAACCCCCTCCAGCTTGCAGACATGCAGACAGATACAGAGAGACACAGATGTCCCCCACCTCAGAGACATGCACAGACACACACACACACACACACACACACACACACACACACACAGAACCAGCCGCCCCGGACACAGACAGACCTGCACACAGGGACAAAACCACAGACATGCACAGACTCAGCGGCTAGCTTGTTCTTCACCCCTCTGGAAGGAGGAGAAAACACACAAGCAATTGCAGAAAAGTTTTCTGCTGTCTCATTAAAGCTGCAATCGCTCCCCACCCCGCCCCGGCCTCAAAAATCAATTCGGGCTCTTTTGTGTATGAAACTAGCAAAGCCAACAGCGCTAAGAGAAGGTGGAGGCCAGCTTGCGCGTCAGGATGGGGGGCCGGTGGCGTTGCGGCAGGCCCCCTGCGGGTGTGCACACGCCATTGCAACCGCGCACGTGCGCGCCCCGTTCCTGCAGCCGCCGAGGGCTTGCATCCTGGGGAGAAGTTTCGCTACGCCTTGCCGGAAACACAGACAGACAACACCCCCGCCCCAATATCGCCCGGCGTGTATTTCTGGCTTGAGAGACGACAGGAACGGCGCTTGATTAATTTCACATAAAACAGCAATTAAGACCGATTTAATTAGAACCAGATTGTCTTGGCTGCAGTGCTGAGGGAAGGAGAGGAAGCTTCAATTCCCCTTCCGCAGACGCAGAACTGCATGAGGTGTCCGCACAAGACTGGGGCGTAATATACGCCTGTCTCCAACGGACAGTGGAATCATCAGTTAGATTAATCAACTAAAGACCTCTGGGATTGACAGAAAGGCTGCTCTTAACCGAGACCTTTGAAAACGGCTTCATTATTTTTAAAATCCACGCCCTCTGCTGCATGCGAATTTTAAAAATACAGAATGCTTCTTCTAAAGTGATGCCGGGGTCATGAAGCACTTGACTGCATTGGTGTCATTTTGGAAGAGGCATTCTCCCCTGCACGCAAAAGGGTAGAGGGAATGCGTCCTCTAAGATAGGAACGCAGAACCTCCAACCCACGGGCTGGCTACCGCCCACGACGGCTCCTTCTCCAGGCCCCACTCCTTCTCCCAGCAGGGGAAAGCTCTTATCTCCCATTGGCTGACCAGAGATAAGAGCTTTACCCTGAGGCGCAGGGAGAAAGCGAGGCTTTGCCACAGTGCGGGAGGGATAAGCTCTTATCTCCAGCCAGCAGATGATCAGAGATAAGAGCTTTACCCTGCAAGGGAGGGGGAGAGGCCTGCGAGGGAAGCTGCTGAGTGATTCAGTCTTGCTTACTTCTGAGGCTCGTCCGGCTTACTTGTGAGTAGACATGAGGCTTGACCTACCCACTTCTGAGTACAGCATCCCCCAAAGGTGGCTGTCAAAACTCTTCTTGAAGACCTCCAGTGAGGGCGAGCCCCCCTCCCAGCTCATTGGTCTCATTGTCAAACCGCTCTGCCCAATAAGAAGCTTCTTCTAATGTTCAGCCCAAATCTATCCTCTTGTAACTTGAGCCCTTTACTTCTTGTTCTGTCCTCCGGGATAGCAAAGTGCATCATTCCCCTCTTCTATGTGAGAGTGCTTCTGGGATTGGAGGAGGGCTATACCACGCCCCCCCGCGCCTCCATGGCCAAAGCACCCACACGTCCCTCTTCCGAAACAAACTCGGCTTGCTCTGCTCTTATTTATTCTCACCAGGGAGCAACAAACTTCTAAACCCTCCCAAGGCTCTCTCCCGCTCTCACCGGGTCATGGTCCGGACGATCCAGGGGGCGTTGCCCAAAGACGGCACCGCCTCGTCCATCAGGGGGTGCGTCTTGACGAAATTGAGGATCTCGTCCGGAAAGAAGCTGGAAGTGTTGTAGCGCATCCCCGGAGCTGCGCAACTGCCCGGCCTGGGAGGCAAAGGGGAGGCGGAAAGGGAAGGTTGGGAGACCATGAACAGCATGAATTGATGGAGCAGGGTGAACCCACGGACATTCTTGGCCATCGCCCAGGGCTTCACATCTCTTTCCCATGTCACAGCGCTCTCTGCTCAGCCGACTTCTTCCCCGTTCCTTTAACCCAGTTAAGGGGAAGTTGTTTGTGATGGGGGGTGGGTGACCCCCATGTAGCCTTCCGCGGGCCAAATTACATCAAGCCGCCTGAGTTCGATCCCAGCGGAAGCTGGTTTCAGGCAGCCGGCTCGGGTCGACTCAGCCTTCCATCCTTCCGAGGTCGGTAAAATGAGTACCCAGTTAGCTGGGGGAAAGGCAATCACGGCCAGGGAAGGCAACGGCAAACCACCCCGCTATAAGGCCTGCCAAGAAAACATCAGCGAAAGCTATCGTCCCTCCAAGAGTCAGTAATGACTCAGTGCTTGCACGAGAGGGTGGGGTCAATCCCCCAACATCCGGGCACCAGATCACACTGCCTGTTGTCAGGACACAAGGTCACCCCCCTCATTTCACCCTAACTCCGGTGCCGGGTGGATCACCCACCCAGAACCTTGGCCGGGGACTCAATTTTGTGGTGCGTCATCTCCCTCCTGTTAGGAAGTACCCGAGCCTCTGGTTTATCCGGACTGTTCCTTAGAAAAGATGAAAGCAAAGCAATTGCTCTATTTATGGGCAACCACCTCTGACGTCCCAAAAAAAGAAATGACACTGCCTTTCAGTGCACTTTGGAGTTGTTCATTTAATCCCAAAGCATGACGTCTAACCCACCGAGATGCAGGACATGGGAGTTTCCGTGGGATCATGCAACAAGGTTATACACACACCCACACACCATGCAAACTTGAATGGGGGAATGAGTTGATCAAATTCCTGGTCTGCTCATAGAATCATAGAAGAGTAGAGTTGGAAGGGGCCTCTAAGGCCATCTAGTCCAACCTCCTGCTCAATGCAGGAATCCACCCTAAAGCATCCCTGACAGATGGTTGCTGCCAGCTGCCTCTTGAAGGCCTCTAGTGTGGGAGAGCCCACAACCTCCCTAGGTAACTGGTTCCATCGTCCCCCATAACAGGCAAAAAGTCATTGGATCGGAATACACAAAGAATATAAGACAAGTCCGGTTGGATTATCTGTTCCTCCAGTCTCTACTTCCATAGTGGGGAGTTTATGTAACTTGGGGATTTGGAGAAATCCGCCATGGTGTAAAATGGGTCAGGTTTCTATGGGTCCAACCCACAGATTGCACCCTGGACTGGTTTATCCCGACTCACGGATTCTGTGGACCGTGGTGTTTCGTTTTGTTTTAAACAACTTTCTGGAATTTTAGGCAAATCTAGCTGTAGAAAAATATGTATTTTTTTTTAAAAAAAAATCAGCCCCAAATGCACAAAAGCGTAAAAATGTGCTTCTGGGAGGGAATTTCTGCATTTTTGTGGGGGGGGGGGGAGGGGGAGTTGTACATTTTTGCAAGTGCAAAAACGTGCACTCCTGTCCTGCTTGTGTTTTCCCCGTTGACATCTGGTTGACCACAGTGCGAGCAGAATGCTGGACTGGATGGACCCTTGGTCTGATCCAGCAGGGCTCATTCTACGTCCTGGTGTTCTTGTGCTCATTTGATTCTGTATCAAGTTCCCTTTCCTGCTGATGGAGCTATTGTGGTGTTTGTGAGCATTCCGTGACATCACACAAGCCCTGCTAGATCAGCCCAAGGATTCATGTGGTCTAGCATCCCATTTCCCAAAGTGGCCACCCCAATACTTCTGGGAAGCTCCCAAGCTGGACATGCAAAGAACCATCCTGACCCGATGTTGCTGGCTCTCAACTTATAAGTCCCATATTAGTTTTCATGACAGACAATCCATTTGGAACAACTGTTCTACCCACCGTGGCTTGGGTACCAGCTCCTCCGGCACTGGAGTCCAAATGGACTCGGGGGATTTCTGCTCCCGGAAACGCCCTTCAAAGACAGAAGCTATTTGGGCCATGTCAAAAGCGCAGACGGCCGAGCCGGGAATGCTGCAAACGGAGAGAAAAGGAGCCATTGTTAGGTTCTGGAAATAAGAGCTTCCGAGAATCCACAGGCAGTGGAGTCGTGAAGCCAGGGCCTCGTGTGGACCATGCCCCGGCAGTTTTTTATTAGCAGGAACATGGACATCGTCGGGCCCTCTGCTCAGAATTCCCCGTGACCTCTCAGCTGAGCTGCAATCTTCACAAGTAGCTGGGAGGAAAATGGCCCAATTTATATACTGTTGTGATGCAAAATATTTTGGGTGCGGCTGTTGGAGATGAAGAATGGGTTTGTTGATATGGATGGGAAAAAAACACCGGACTGAATTTTTGGACTCTCTTCAGTGGGGGGATGTTATGACAAGCACCTACACTTCAAAATTGACACCATGCCTGGTTTCCAAACTGCAGTTAATGCTACAGTCTGAGGCATGTTCAGACAGAAAAAGTCCTACAACTCCCAGCTGTCTGGGGCATGCTGGGAGTTGTAGTACTTTTTCTGTCTCAACATGCATAGGATTGCACTCTAAGGTACTGAGCAAGACAAACGCTTGGTTCATAACTGACCTCTCCAGTGAGAGCATGAAATGGCTTTCGGTTAGCTGATCTCTTCCTGCCTCAGTATCCCCATGGGAAAAACTGACCTACCGTACACGGTTGTTCTACAGATTCCGGCCATATCATTTATTCATGTATTTATTTAATTTCAATTGTACCCTGCCTTATGCAATGAAAACAATGCAACAAAATGCAAATGTTCTATTCAGGAAAAGCTGTGAAGAGTCTAAAGTTCTATGTAGGCTTATTAATAATTATTATTAATTATGGCTTACTAATAATTAATTAGGATAATAATTATTTACTGCTATGATTCACTTCTACTGATGATGACGACGACGACGATTCTGGAGCCCAAGAACATGAATACAGGAGATTGTCAGATGTCAAATTTATCTAGCACAGAGTTGTTTATTTATTTATATTATTATTTATTATTTATTTATTTATTACATTTTTATACCGCCCAATAGCCGAAGCTCTCTCTCTGTTTATACTGACTGGCTGCAACTCTTCGAGGTTTCACACAAGCATCTTCCACTTCCCTCCTTGGAGAAGCTGAGAACTGAATCTGGAAACCTTGGCATTCAAAGCCGGTGCTGTACCACTGAGATACGGCCTGTCCCCAACAAATTTCCCCCGGGCTTTCTGGTCAAAACGCCCTATCCCATAAATCCCTGATCTACGAGGCTGCCTGTGGTTAAGGCTGAAGTAAGACTCTGCTGTTGTTTTATACTTTGAACGGTTTTAATTTTTGTGAACCGCCCAGAGAGCTCCGGCTATTGGGCGGTATAGAAATGTAATAAATAAATAATAAATAAATAAATAAATAAAATATGCTTAGAAGCTCTGTTATCCCTTAAGCTTCTCCCTGCAACACCAAATGTGTAGGGGAGCTAGTTGTAGTAACGCAGCAACGGTGAGAAGTGTTGTCCCTCGGCTTGGGATAGAGCAGGAAGGAGGAACAGCTGAGCCTAAGTGTGTGTGGGTTCCTTCATAGAATCCTAGAATAGCAGAGTTGGAAGGGGCCTACGAGGCCATCGAGTCCAACCCCCTGCTCAATGCAGGAATCCACCCTACAGCATCCCTGACAGATGGTTGTCCAGCTGCCTCTTGAAGGCCTCTAGTGTGGGAGAGCCCACCACCTCCCTAGGTAGGTTCCTTCATAGGAACAGGCAGAAGCCAGCTGCAGGCCGCAATCCCTAATTACCACCATCCCCATATAAGATACGCCAGAGCCCCTGAGCGGTGCTGGAAGCAATTGTCGTACTTTTGTCCTTGTTCCTTGCATACCAGCTCCTGAACCTTGCCTGAACATAACTTGATCTTGGACTGGACTCTTGACAACTTTCTGGCGCATTCCTGAACTCAGTATTGCTTGACCCGGTTTCTGGCAGATACTTTCGGCTTTTGACTGTTTATTGATGTTTCCAGCCTGCTTATCTCACGAGCACTGGTGATTTACGACGATCATAGAATAGTAGAGTTGGAAGGGGCCTAAAAGGCCATCGAGTCCAACAATGAGTCCCTCTACACAGGTTCATCAGTGAGGACACCACATATCCCAAAGAACCAAATTCAGTGAAGGAGGAACTTGGCATGTTCCCAGAAGCACTCTCTCCTCCATCATTATCAGCATCATTATTCTTTCGTTCCCTCTTGCAAAGAACCCTAGGTAGTTTACATAATCCTCTTCCTCTCCATCTACAACAATCCTGTGAGGTAGATTAGGCTGAGAGTCCAAATTTGCCCGGGGAGCTTCATGGCCAAGTGGGGACTTGAACCTGTATCTCCCAAGTCCCAGTCCAATGCTCTAACCACTACACCACACTGGCTCCATTACCTAACAGATCTTTATCAGTGAGGCTGAAATGCCCCCCTGCTTCTTCTGCCAACCCAACCCCTCAGCTGACCTGTTGGTGGGTGTAGAGAAGACAGCCAGCACCACGGGTCTCCCGTCGATCTCCAAGATGTCCGTGACCGACTGGATGACGTTGAAGTAGAAGTGCGAGTCGCCCGGCACTGAGCAGTTGAGGCGGGCCTTGAGGAAGGATGTCCACTGTTTCTCTAGCACCCGCTGGGAGCCTCCCATGTCACTCTTACATACCCGGGCCACCCGAGAAACTACCACCTGGATGGGGCAGGTGAGGGGGGGAAGGAGACAAACAGGGCAGGAGTATTGAATCATAGAATCATAGAATAGCAGAGTTGGAAGGGGCCTACAAGGCCATCTAGTCCAACCCCCCGCTCAATGGTTAGGTGGTAGTCCATAGCTCTTGCTGCTGGCCACAGAGAGGGTAGAGAGCAAGGGAGAAGAATATCAGGGCTGTAGGCCACGTCTGGCCAACCAAATTCGGGGTAATCCATGGGACCATGCCCTCTTTTTCTGGCCATACCTCTTTCCTCTGATCAGGGCCGGCCTTAGGATAAACAGCACCCTGGGCCAGGAGTGCCTTTGATTCCACCCAGGGATCATCTTTTACAGGGCAACCCAGGGGGTTTATGGAGCCTGGTACAGATGTGATGTTGATGCCCCCTTGGCTCAGCTTGGTCCTCCTTAGCTCAGCTTAGTGCCCCCCTTGGCTCAGCTTGGTCCTCCTCAGCTCAGCTTAGTGCCCCCTTGGCTCAGCTTGGTCCTCCTCAGCTCAGCTTAGTGCTCCCTTGGCTCAGCTTGGTCCTCCTCAGCTCATCTTAGTGCTCTCTTGGCTCAGCTTGGTCCTCCTCAGCTCAGCTTAGCGCCCCCCTTGGCTCAGCTTGATCCTCTTCAGCTCAGCTTAGTGCCTCCTTGGCTCAGCTTAGTCCTCCTCAGCTCAGCTTAGCGCCCCCTTGGCTCAGCTTGATCCTCCTCAGCTCAGCTTAGCGCCCCCTTGGCTCAGATTGGTCCTCCTCAGCTCAGCTTAGTGTCCCCTTGGCTCAGATTAGTCCTCCTCTGCTGAATTTGAAGCTCAAATATATGGCTGGTTTGGGCATTTTAGCCCCACCCCTTTGCTTTGCCTCTGCCCCTTTGCTTCAGCCCCACCCACCACTGGAGTGCAGCTTCCGAGAGCATCTCTGAAAGAGAATTCGGTCCCAGGGCTGAAGGAATCCTCCATCCCCGGCCTCCAGGCTGTTTCAGCCTGTATCTTTTCAAGGCCTTCTTCAGTGGGCTCTAAACATTCAAAATACATACTGTAAAAACTGATAGGGACAACAGGTAGTAGTAACCTGAGAAAGACATTCTGTTGATAAGAAGATTTTTGCAGACATCTTCTTACAAGTAAGATATGATATATATTCTTTGAGAAGAACGGTTTTGTATGTATGTAATGAAATATTAATATAAATGTTTACAAGAAGGCCTTGAAAAGATACAGGCCGAAACGGGCTCTTCAACCTACAAATAAAAAGTTCAGCATCCTGAGAATTTGTTACTCCATTTTTTTAACCTGATTTGGGTGCTTTTCTCCCCATTTTTGATTAATGACAACTGTGATGGAACCGCCAGGCTTAACTCAGCGATTCCCCAGCCAGAGAAGGGGGGGTCTGAGTCAGCCAGCCCAGACACCCGCCCCTTCACTGCCACTTTTTAACTCTTTGGGAGTCTAGGTTCTCAGGGAACGACACCACACGGGAGATAGGGACCAAACACTTTTATTCTTCACACAAACACTTCCTTAAGGGTCCACACATTAAAGTTAACATGTAAGAGGTTTGGGGGGGGAAACACGGACAAAGGAATGACACACTTCGGACAGCAGGGACTAATACCTCCGCCTCCCCCTTTCTGCACACTCAAGCCAATTGGATTCGCACTCACTCCCCACTAGCCACCCACCAGCCATAACTCTGGCAAGGTCCCTTGCCCACTTGTATCCAAACCTATCTAAAACAAAACAAACACTTAACACTGCGACTCGCTCACTTCGACTCGGCTCCACGCCACTCGAACTAGACTCCTTCCCTCAGCGGCCATGTGGGGCTTCCGCCATCCAGCTGGCCCGGCCTGGATGCTCTCGCTCACCACATGCACTCCCGACACCCACAGGAAAGAGACTGGACCCTTGGGTGACCAAGCTTTTATCTCTTTCTGGGACCCCCTTGTCACCAGACCCACCCTGACCAATTGAAACCCCCTAGCAACCCACACTTCACCTGAAGGGAGGGGGAATGTGCCCAGGCATTGCACAGCTGCAACTTCTTACTCTCCCCCAGTACCAGCCAGGGGAGGCGTTATCAGATGCCAGGTGCTTCTTGCGAAAGCGCGGCCTTTGCATTTAGCTCGCTACTCCCTTCTGGACACAGAGAAACCCACCTCCTTCTCTCCGGGATAATGCAAAGATGTTTTCTTAAAGGGACCATGCGCCTAGCCCATGACAACAACCATCCGGCCTTGATGACAAAACACTGCAACCAACAGCGATTCTGGAGCATTGGTGGAACTGACCTTCTCTAAGTAGTTGAACTCCATCGCGATCTCCCTGAAGAAGAAATACACGTGGCTCTTCCACTCCACGGCGTGGACGAAATATGGTTCTGGATATGGTGGGAGAAGAAGAAGAAGAAGAGGAAGAGGAAGAGGAAGAGGAAAAGAGGAAGAGGAGGAGGAAGAGGAGGAGGAGGAAGAAGAGGAAGGGGAAGGGGAAGAAGAAGAAGAAGAAGAAGAAGAAGAAGAAGAAGAAGAAGAAGAAGAAGTAGAAGAAGAAGAAAGAGGGTAGATAGCTGTTCAAAAGTTTGGAAGATCCCTTCCAAAACTGCAAGGAAGGTTCAAAGCTCCACCCCTTGGACCGCCCCACCTGCTGAAACCGAGGTCATTGGCCTATCTGAGCCAGAGATTCCTTTCAAGCATGGGGTCCTCTGGAAAGGGGCACTGGATAATATGCCCCCACCAGTTCGTGCCATGGTCACGTTTTGCCTAGGCCTGTGCGAAGTCTGAACTGCTTCAGGGGATGGATGTCAATCAACAGCCCCATTCAGAAGACACTTTAAACCACGGCTTTAACCACGGTGGTTAAGCCATAAGGCCTTATTCACCATGGTTAAAGCCATGGTTTAAGGTGTCTTCTGAACACAGCCCAGCTTTCTGGATAAGCCAGTGTGGTGCAGCGGTTGGACCTCTGGACTGGGACTTAGGAGATCCGTGTTCTTGTCCCCATGTGGCCGTGAAGCTCATTGGCTTTCAGCCTAAGCCACCTCACAGGGTTGTTGTGAAGGTAAAATGGAGAGGAAGAGGCCCATGTTGGGCTCCTTGCAAGAGGAAAAATAAGCAGGGTATAAATGAAAAAATAAATTAATAATAATAATAATAATATTTTTTCTCCCTCTCCCATACTACTAGAGTTCAGGACAGAGAAAAGGAAGGGCTTCTTCACACAGCACAGAGTTAAACTATGGAACTCACTGCCACAGGATGTGATGATGGCCACCAATTTGGATGGCTTTGAAAAAGGGGTTAGATAAATTCCTGGAGGAGAATGCTATCAACAGCTACTAGCCCTGATGGTTATGTGCTACCTCCAGTGTCAGAGGCAGTAAGCCTATGTACACCAGCTGCTGGGGAACATGGGTGGGAGGGTGCTGTTGCATCATTTATTTATTAATTATATATCCCACCTTTTTTCCTCTGAGGAACCCAAGGTGGCATACATAATCCTCCTCCTCTCCATTTTATCCTCACAACAACAACAGCCCTGTGTGGTAGGTTGGGCTATGAGTCTGTGACTGGCCCAAAGTCACCCAGTGGGTTTCCATGGCCAAGTGGGGAATCTCGACTCCAACACTTTAGCCACTACACCATGACCTGCTTTGTTGGTCCCAGCTGGTTGAAAGTGGGTCGGCCACTGTGTGAACAAGATGGACCCTCAGTCTGATCCAGCAGGGCTCTTCTGAGACATGATAACACTCTTCAAATACTTGAAAGGTTGTCACACAGAGGAGGGCCGGGATCTCTTCTCGATCCTCCCAGAGTGCAGGACGCGGAATAACGGGCTCAAGTTAAAGGAAGCCAGATTCCGGCTGGACATCAGGAAAAACTTCCTGACTGTTAGAGCAGTGCGACGGTGGAATCAGTTACCTAGGAAGGTGGTGGGCTCTCCCACACTAGAGGCCTTCAAGAGGCAGCTGGACAACCATCTGTCAGGGATGCTTTAGGGTGGGTTCCTGCACTGAGCAGGGGGTTGGACTTGATAGCCTTAGAGGCCCCTTCCAACTCTACTATTCTTTGATTCTATGAAAAACTTCCTGACAGAGCAGTATGACAGTGGAATCAGTTACCTAGGGAGGTTGTGGGTTCTCCCACACTAGAGGCAGCTGGACAACCATCTGTCAGGGATGCTTTAGGGCGGATTCCTGCACTGAGCAGGGGGTTGGACTTGATAGCCTTAGAGGCCCCTTCCAACTCTACTATTCTTTGATTCTATGAAAAACTTCCTGACAGAGCAGTATGACAGTGGAACCAGTTACCTAGGGAGGTTGTGAGTTCTCCCACACTAGAGGCCTTCAAGAGGCAGCTGGACAACCATCTGTCAGGGAAGCTTTAGGGTAGATTCCTGCATTGAGCAGGGGGTTGGACTCGATGGCCTTGTAGGCCCCTTCCAACTCTGCGATTCTATGATTCTATGATTCTATGGTGTTCTTAAATGTCTTCATCAATGGGAAGGAAAGGTATTTTTTTTAAATCATAGAATCATAGAACAGCATTTAGCTCAATGCTAAATGAGAAGGAATGGATGGATCCGTACCTTTGAACCATTTGGAGTCGTGCTTGACGGTGCGCAGGGTCGGGGTGTCTCCGAGGCTGCGGTAAATCACCGCGTCGATGGCTAGGAAATCCGTCACCGTGGCGGTGAACAGCATCCCCCCTGTCACGGAGAGCGAGAGCGAGAGCGAGAGAGAGAGAAGAGGAGAGAGAAGGAGAAGAATGGATGAGCTATGCTGGCACGGAGCGAAAGGGAGGGGAGCGAGAGGCGCAGGGGTTCGTTAATAACACCACGTGGGGGGAATTGGAGCTCGGCCCGCGGGACTTAAAATGGGCGAAGGAAAAGAGAAAGCAAGCGGGTTGCGTGAAGCGATGGGGAAGGAGGCGAAATGAGGACGGAGAAAAAGTCGGATGGATCGGGTGGGGGGGGAAGGAGGAAAGCAATGAGCAGGAAAAGGTGTAGAGTGAGTAAGAAAGAGAGAGAGAGAAAGGGAGGGAGAAAGAAAGTTTAATAACAATTAAGGGTCAAACTTAAAAGATATTTAAGAGCTAGAAGGCGGGCAGGCTATTTGGTCGGCTGTTCTGGTGTCCTGATGTCATCTTTAGCGCCGCGGGATGTCACGGAGTAGGCCAACGTGCCCATTTTACAGATGGGCGACTGAGCCTAAACGCGTAACGAACTGCCAAACTTAGAAGAGGATGAAGGGCCCGGAAAGGGGCGGAACTCCCTAGGACAGCCTTCCTCAACCTGGGGCGCTCCAGATGTGTTGGACTACAACTCCCAGAATGCCCCAGCTGGGGCATTCTGGGAGGTGCAGTCCAACACATCTGGAGCGCCCCAGGTTGAGGAAGGCTGCCCTAGGAGGAAAGGTGCGATGCCACTACCTCACACACAAGGCTTTGACGTGCCCACCTCCCTCAGGCTAAGCACCCCACTTAAATACCGGAGGAAGGGGTAAAAAGAAAAAGTATAACCTTTCCCTTATAGCAGAGGGAAAAGGTAAGGAGATTTGGAAAAGGCTTTTCTGTGAATAGAGCAGGCTGAAGGTTTCATGTAATGCGTTATTATTTATGAACCAATAGAGCAAGGGACACAACCAAACTGACACACGTGGTTTTATGGTAGCAAAATAAAGAAAATGTTTATTGTTATTTACAGTTCTTAGTTCTGAGATATTGTTATCATGATATTGTTATCATGAGGGGAGACATGATAGCACTCTTCAAATGCTTGAAAGGTTGTCACACAGAGGAGGGCCAGGATCTCTTCTCGATCCTCCCAGAGTGCAGGACACGGAATAACGGGCTCAAGTTAAAGGAAGCCAGATTCCAGCTGGACATCAGGAAAAACTTCCTGACTGTTAGAGCAGTGCGACGGTGGAATCAGTTACCTAGGGAGGTTGTGGGCTCTCCCACACTAGAGGCCTTCAAGAGGCAGCTGGACAAGTATCTGTTGGGGATGCTTTAGGGTGGATTTCTGCATTGAGCAGGGGGTTGGACTAGATGGCCTTGTAGGCCCCTTCCAACTCTGCTATTCTATGATTCTATGATTCTTTCAAATTCTATTCAACTCCTGCCTGTTCTTAAGAATACTGGTAGAAACAAATCTAATAACAATCCTTAGTCCCTCTGATCTTCTTTTCACTCACTCCTCACACAACTCCTGTCAAGAAATCACACAGCTAAACACATCTACCCTCCAAACACAATCGCCCACCGAAGCCCCAGAACCACTCAGCCCCCCATATATAGACTCCTCCCCTTTTCCGCAGCATCACCAGCCACACCCACTCAGTCCAACGTTGCGTACTCTCTAGACATAATCATCCAGACATACGCAAGGGAATAGAAATGTCGGTAATGCCACATACTCCCCACGTCTTTTAAAACCCGAATACGGCACGGCCGTGCTTGACACAGGGTTTTGGGAATCTAATCATTTTTTGTATAACCATACAGAGATACTTAACTGTCCTGTAAGGGGGGGGGGGGAAACAAGTTATTAACAATATCCGCTCGCCAAAGTTATAGGCTCAAATGCCAGACCATGAGCTTCGTACTAAATTCAGGTTCAAAAGTCTCATTTTCCAGCTGCGCTTGCAGACTCCCTCTGAGATGGATCGCCGTGCAGATAAAAGTCGGAAAGGAAACTTGTGCATACCCCAACAGGAAACAAAGCTTCACAAAAGTCACTGGGTGATTTTGTTCCAGTCTCCCCCCGACCCCCCCCCCTCTCTCAACCAAGCCTACCCAACAGGGTCGTTGTGAATATAATATTGCCAAAGGGGGAGAAGGAGAGATACCTCCACTGCTGTCTTCACTTCTTGGGAGAAGGGGGTATAAATAGAATTAAAGATATTAAATAGAGCAAGTGTGTGTGTGTATGTGTGTGTGTGTGTGTGTGTGTGATACTTCCCGCCCCACCACACTGACCTGTAAAGAGAGCGACATTGGCGTGTTTCGGATCGTAGGGGCACCGGGCCATGCCGCTGATATTATCGCCTATCAGCTCCAGGGCGTCCATCTGACAGAAAGAGAAGACGGTAAGAAGACCAGCGGACCTCTATAGTGGCTAGAACGTTGAGCTGGAACTTTTTGGAGGGGGAAAGACTACAACTCCTATCAGCCCCAACCAGAATGGCAAATGATCAGAAATGGTAGGAGTTGGAGTCCAAAACTCCTGGAGGGCCCCGGATCGCCCACCCCTGTAGTCTAATTTCAAAATGGGCAGCAAAGGAACCTCACTGACCCTTCCTTCTATCTCTCATCTTCAGGCATGAGTGCCGATCATTTTGGAGGCAAAATGGCCATGCCCACTTGCAAGACGGAGGGGTGAGCAGGTTCGGGGGAACCCAGTGGTTTGCAGAAGTGCGCCCCGCAAAATAGGTTTTTTTAAAAACAAACAAACCCTGAGACGAATATATCAAACATCCCAATGAGGACTGAGCTAAGGACAGAAAAAACAGGATAGAGGGGAAGGCAAATTGAATGGAGCAGGGTTCCCCCAAACTCGTGGTCTCTGGAGGTGCTGGACTTCAACTCCCATCATCCCCAGCCAGCATGGCTGAGGATGATGGGAACTGAAGTCCGACACCTCAGGAGGGTACGAAATTGGGAGAAGGCTGGGACAGATTATCCTGGAATTGGCCACAAATGTGGAGGGGAGATGGAGAAGTTTCTGTTCTGGTCCCATTGAGGAGAGACGTTGCTTTGAGTAGCAGCCAGGAATGTATCTGACACTCCGTGGAAGCTGGTGGCTCTGAATTTGGCGGGGCGGTGAAACCATTCTGGGTTTCAGGCAGAACCAGCAAGAACTCTAAAGGCTATCCAAGGTGTTGAACCCTATCCCCCAAATACCACCTGTCAGGGATGCTTTAGGGTGGATTCCTGCATTGAGCAGGGGGTTGGACTCGATGGCCTTTACTATTCTATGATTCTATGAAATAGGGTCGGCACCTTGGAGAGCTCCTTTGGAGTTCTGGCTGGTTCTGTGTGAAACCCAGATGGCGGATTCACAGAACCGCCAAGAACGGAGTCACCAGCCTCCACTCCCGCCCTGGGTACAGCTCGGATCCCCTGCAACTTACGCTGTAGTTGGCACAGACGGGGTTGAAGGCGTTGGTCCCACACACAAAAAGCATGTTGTTGTTGTGCAAGAGTAGCACTTTGATGAAATTCCGGCATTCTGCCTAGGGAGGAGAAGGGAAGCGATGAGGCCTGCAAAGTGAAAGGCACTCCTCACATGCTCAAGCGTCCGTAACATTGCGTGGCCGGCTCTTGGGCCGAGACGGAAAAGAAGTCTTAAGAGCTACAGCCCAGCACCTCCCTGCCTCCGTTGAAAGCTGGATTCTTTACTCCACTCTTTCCCCACTTTATCCATCGCACCAAACGATGTTCTGGATTGCTAGAATTCTGAACTAGAAACCCCCCCCAAATTTGCACAGATTTCCTCTATAGACTAAAGTGGGCTGATCCAGTCTACTGAAGAAATTTGCGCAAATTCGGAAATTGCTAGAATTCTGAACAGGAACCCCCCTCAAATTTGCACAGATTTCCTCTATAGACTAAAGTGGGCTGATCCAGTCTACTGAAGAAATTTGCGCAAATTAGGAAATTGCTAGAATTCTGAACAGGAACCCTCCAAATTTGCGCAGATTTCTTCTGTAGACTAAAGTGGGCTGATCCAGTCTACGGAAGAAATTTGCACAAATTCAGAAATTGCTAGAATTCTGAACAGGAACCCTCCAAATTTGCACAGATTTCCTCTATAGACTAAAGTGGGCTGATCCAGTCTACTGAAGAAATTTGCGCAAATTTGGAAATTGCTAGAATTCTGAACAGGAACCCCCCTAAAATTTGCACAGATTTCCTCTATAGACTAAAGTGGGCTGATCCAGTCTACTGAAGAAATTTGCGCAAATTAGGAAACCGCTAGGATTCTGAACAGGAAATGCCCCCCAAATTTGCGCAGATTTCCTCTATAGACTAAAGTGGGTCGAACTGGTCTACTGAAGAAATTAGCGCAAATTAGGAAATCGCTAGAATTCTGAACAGGAACCCCCCAAATTTACGAAGATTTCCTCTATAGACCAAAGTGGGCTGATCCAGTCTACTGAAGAAATTTGTGCAAATTAGGAAATGGCTAGAATTCTGAACAGGAAATCCCCCCCAAATTTGCTCAGATTTCCTCTATAGACTAAAATGGGTCGATCCAGTCTACTGAAGAATTTTGCGCAAATTAGGAAATCGCTAGAATCCTGAACAGGAAATGCCCCCAATTTTGCATAGATTTCCTCCGGGGACTAAAACGGGAATGATTCAGTCCACTGAAGAAATTTGTGCAAATTAGGAAGTTTGTGCAAATCGAACTGGGAAGGGGAACAGAATGAGTGTGTGCTTCCCAATTTGCGGATATTTTCATCAGACAAGTGCTCCAGCCATTCTTGAACAATTTTTTTAAATTGCTTTTTTTTTAAAAAAAAAAATCTTTTTAAAAAAACCAAAAACACATTATCATTATTTTTGTTACTTCCTTTTAATAGCAAACCCAGGTGGTGAGTGCCAACAGACATGGACAAAAGCTGGGCCCATTGAGGAATGAGAGCAAGAGCTATCAAGAAGCTTGTGGGACCCAGAGGTTTGCAAAGTACAGAAGAGTCTAACCCCCAATAAACCCCAAAGGTTCACCCCTGCCCCCCAACTCAGCTTAGTATATTTTAGCTCGGGGATGACTGACAGCCAGAAAAGAAAAATGGAAAACTGGAACAGGGTAATGAGCCTTAACTTTATTTGCTTGAGTGTCTTACAATGTATAGTTGCCTGGCTGGCTGGAATCCCCTGTGGGGGAGGGGTCGCCTTTCTGAAGTTGTAGCTGTGCTGCAGCATTTGGTTGCAGCGCGCACTGGTAGAACTGATGGATCGATTTCATTTATTGCATAGTTCTATCTACCGCTTGCCAGGGGGGGGTCCCGAAGCAGAGAAAAGCGCAACATATAATGATAAAAAGACAAGGGGAAAACCCCCATCACTGGTCAACTACAGACACACAGGCTGGGTCAGCCTTCCGGGAACACCGGCATGAAGCAGCGGGTCTGCAGCAGACCGCTAAAAATACAGATGGAAGAGGCCATGTCAGAGGGGAGGGTGTTCCAGAGGGTGGGCGCTGTGACATTCGGGGCGCAATCCTATGGATGTTTAGACAGGAAAAAGTCCTACAACTCCCAGCATGCAACAACCTGGCTGATGCATGCTGGGAGTTGTAGGACTTTCCCCCCCTGTCCTAACATGCATAAGATTGCATCCTAAATGCAATCTTATGCAATCTCACAGACCCTGAGATCTGTGAGTTCTAGATGGGGACAGAAAAGGTGAGGCGATCTCTAAGGTCACCTGGTCCTGAGTTGTTTAGGTTTTCATGTGTTAATGCTGCGGCCTAATTGCTCCCAGGCTCTCTTGCCAGGCAAGCAAGTGGCAGCCACGGGGAGGAGAAGGAGGAGGAGTGTCTGGTGACAACGGTGGGGAGAAGGCAGGCTCATTGAGGGAGGGGGCCTCACACAGGCTATTAGGGCTCCGCTCCGCTCCGATTCAGATCACGAATCCGAAGCGGAGCGACCCGATCCGCCTCTGCCAAAGGCTGAACTAGATAGGGTTGGGGGAGCTGCAGATCAACTGAGGGCCGCGGCCTGCTGTTCCGGTTTGAGGTCTGGCCCTCAGTTGAAGCCTGCACTGGACCGCGACGGAGGCAGGTAAGTGGGGGGAAGGGGGACTTATCTGGCTCCGCTGCTGCAGTCTGTGCAGCGACGGCGGCAGAGCCAGGTAAGGGGGGATGGGGGCTTATTCGGACCCCATTTTGACCCCCCTTCCCCACTTACCTGCCTCTGCCGACTGCCACAGAGCCAAGTAAGTAGGAAAGGGGGGGGGGAAATCTCGAGCCGCCCCTCCGGATCTCGCTCCGAAGCAGAGCGGGGGAGGGTCGGATCGACCCGAAGCGGATCGGCTCGCTCCGAAAGTTGCAGAGCGGGCCATGAAGCGGTTCGTGGGGTCCGTGCACAGCCCTAGAGGGTATCTTGCCCTCAAAAACCTAGGGATGCCACTTGCCACTGTTTCCAGATGACACCTCCCACCGAACACACAATCACAATCCAATCCACCAGACGATTCGGAGCTGGTAAAAGGCGCTTCGTTTTAGCCTCCACCCCCCCCGCTCCCTTTTGGAATGCACAGAGCAAATCCCTCTGTATTCCTTGACAACATCCCTGTAAAGTTGGCCAGTATGGTTCTTCCCAAGGGTCTCATGGGGGCAGGGCTGCTGCATCCAAGGAAGAATCGGGCAGGCTCGGGCAGGATTCGAATTTGGAGCTTTCTGGTTTGTAGCTCTGTCTGCAAGCCATTCCACCAGCAACAACCCACCAACCAACAAAAAACTAACGAACATGTAAGAGCACACCTGCTGAGCCTGGAATGAAGACCCCGTATGAAAAGAAATTCTGCCCCTCCATCCTTCTCCCCGCTCAATGCCTGCTGTAGCGCAGACCTTTGTATTTCTATTGTAGATTTTCATCGCCTCTCTCCGCTTTCTCCCATCCAAGCACCCCTTTTTCTCTCTGTTTCCATGGTTTCGGAGCAGGCCGGCACGGAGAGCAAAAAACCCCAAGTCTTTGAGGAGCCGGGTAGGGTGTTTCTCTCTCTGTCTCTCTCTCCCGCAATCCCTTAATTTCTAGCGTTCTCCTGAAACTGTCATCTCTGCCAATTTGGAAGGCCCAAAAGGCGGCGTTCTGACCATCCAGAAACGGAAAGCACTTCTGAAAACCGAAAACGGGCCCTTGCAAATTACGGATGGCGAATGCATGTCAAAGGCAGTAGGGCCAGGGGCTAGCTAAAAATGGAACAGCACCAGAACCTCAGGGGTCCAGCGGTCTGACGCTGAGAGAGGTCCTCTCTTGTGATGGTGCCAGACTCAATCTGCAGCAACTCTGGCCAATTTGAGGATTTTCTGGTTTGTGTGTGTGTGTGTGTAGGGGGGGAATTTAGCGGCCTTTGGCTACCTATCTCCAAAGGGAGGGCAGGTAAGAAATAATAATAATAATAATAATAATAATAATAATAATAATAATAATAATAATTTCTCAGCCTTAACTCCCCCTTAATAATTCTGATCCTACCCTACAGGGTTGTGGCAACGCATGTAGAGGTAAAATACATGATGGATTTTGGACATTAGATCAATGCACCCAAAAGCAAGATCTAGAGCTATCAGTAATCAGGCTCCCAAACCAGGCTCCGAATGAGCTTTGGGTGGGGTGACCACATGGAAAGGAGGACCGGGCTCCTGCAGCTTTAACTGTTGCGACGAAGAGGGAATTTCAGCAGGTGCTGCATGCCTACAAATGACACTTGCCGAAATTCCCTTTTCTATGCAACTGTTAAGGATACAGGAGCCCTGTCCTCCTTTCCATAGGGTCACCCTAGCTTTGGGGGCTTGGAGGGGCAGTGTGGCATAGTGGTTAGAGAGTTGGACTGGGGAGATCCTTGAGAGCTTCCAGGAGTGCAGGACACGGAATAATGGGCTCAAGTTACAGGACACCAGATGCCGGCTGGACATCAGGAAAAATGTCCTGACCATTAGAGCAGTACGACAGTGGAAGCAGTGACCTAGGGAGGTTGTGGGCTCTCCCACACTAGAGGCCTTCAAGAGGCAGCTGGACAACCATCAGTCAGGGATGCTTTAGGGTGGATTCCTGCACTGAGCAGGGGGTTGGACTCAATGGCCTTAGAGGCCCCTTCCAACTCTACTATTCTATGAAGTCAGATCCGGTCCTTAGAGGAGGCTGCCTGCTGTGTCCCTGGGTGAGTCACAGCCCTGCCCTTGGTTCTGTGCAATCAAGGAGCCTCATTGCTCTAAAGGTAAACCTGCCAATTCTGTCTAGGGAAAGAAGTTCGCTGCTCCAGAGGGCAGGTCTTCCACAACCCGTTGTCCTCCAAATGTGTTAGGCGACACATGTCCCATCTTCCCCATCTGGTGGGAGTTGCAGTCTGGAACACCTGGGGAGCAGCCGTTTGGGAAATGATTCCTGAGAGATTCCGGTCCCAGCTGACTTTACCACCCGGGCCGGGCACAGCTTGTCCCAACGGGTTCGGGGTGCTACGTCAGAAGGACGCAGTAGAGATGGAAGCAGCCTCTGAGCACGCGCAAAGTGCTTTCGTCGTTGAAAAACCGCAGTTGACCCTGGGAGTTCACATTTTGAAGCCGCCCTCTCTGCCCCCTCCCAAACCTCCCTCTTTCTCTGCCTCCGGGGAAACTTCTGCTCACACTGGGCGCCTGGTGTTCGCACGCCTCCCAGCTCCCTGCAACCATTTTATATCAAATGTGATTTATTAGGAGGCTCGTATAATTGGTTTTGTAATTAATTATTTCCGGTCTGTTGATCGGAACAGACACATCTCATAATCGGTGCGAAATCCAATTTCCAGATTCTATTAACGCCTCCCTGGGCTGCGTATGTGGCAGAAGCGTCAACGCTTCCCACGGGACCAGCGATCGGACTCTGGACCAGAGCAGGAAAGCTCATGGGATCTTGGGGGGGGGGGGGCGGAAGGGAAGCATATTTGCAGCTGGGAATGGGTGTGTGCGAACACCTTGCAGCTGAGCTCAGTGTATGTGAAGGCACCTTAGCTTAGCTGCTGATGCTTTCATCTAACCATTTCAAGTTTAGCTGAAAACGGAGAGGACATCACCCACCCACCCATCCCAAAATAGCTCTTCCCTGTGATAATTCAGTGGGACAGTCTATGTCATGGGGCAAAAATACTCTCCCGTTCCTGAGTTTTGCAACTGCGGTGTTGTTACACCGTGAAACCTGGTCCCAAGATCCCTGATTGTGTCGATGAGGTAGGAAGAGCATCCCCTGGTCATGTTCTGCACCCTGGACTCCTGCCAGTTGCCCGACCCTGACGGGCGTGTGAGGCAAGCCGCCAGACTCTGGGCGCCCCGCAAGAGCACGCATCTTTCTCTTTTTTGGGCCTGCGAACCATAATTTGCGCAAAACTGCAGCTGGGAATATTTACGGAAATTGCGGCCCGAAATAGCACAAATTGCGTAACTTTGCAGAAGCGCAGGGCTGTTTACGCCCGCCGTTCCGCAGCGGCGATGTTGTGCAGAGCCCCAATTTCCGTAAAGATTCCCAGCTGCGATTTTGTGCTGTCAAGGATAAAAAGCACTTTGGTTGTAAGGCGACTCTGGTTTATTGTGCGCAATACAGCTGTTTGGGGAGAGTCCTGCAGACAAAGAACATATCTGCCGGCATTGTGAAAAGCAGTAGGGCTGTGCACGGACCCCCCCCCGATTCATTCGGCGCCCGATCCACAAATTCCGGATCGGGCCCGCTCTGCCCCTCGTTGATCCACCTATGGTCCGCTGAGGAGCTCCGGATCTGAATCGGAGCTCCACAGTGGCGCTACCGCCACCAGGTAAGGCCCCCCCTCCCTCCTTACCTGCGTCCGTCACGTTCCGGCAGCTGCGTCATGTTAAGCCGAGGCTCAAAGCAGAAGGGCAGGCCACAGTTGCAGCCTGGTCTTCCGGTTTGAGCCTCAGCCTCAGTTGAAGCCACCGCCGGACCGCGACAGAAGCAGGTAAGCCCCCCTCCCTTCTGCCCCCTTACCTGGCTCTGCCGCCATCATCACACGGACTGCAGCAGCACCAGGTAAGCCCCCCACTTACCTTTTTTTCGGAGCAACAGATCGAGGCGAAGGATCCGCTTGGTCTCAATCTTCTCCGCCTCGATCCGCAGCCCCCCCGCGACCCGCTTCGTCTCCGCCTTTGTCGGAGGCGAATCAGGTCGCCTCGCGATTGCTTCTACGCTCCGAAACGAAGCGGAGCACAGCCCTAAAAAGCAGGCATATTTATACACAGCAGCATCTTAACCGATGAGCAGCGAATTGGGATTTGCACATTAAAAAAAAAAAACCCCTGGGAAAATGCAGGTTTGTGCAACTCAGCACACACTGAGACGAGCCAGCTTCCGAAGGGGTGTGTGTGTGTGCCGAGCTGGTGAAAATGCACCAAGTTCCACCCCAAACCGGATTCTTCCACTATCCCTAGTAAGTAGTACAGCATAAATTTTGATGGCAATTTTTCCTGTCTTCTGCTGCTTGTAACTTCGCTGTTTCTCCTACAAACGGCATGGAATTTGCAGACATTCTACTATTCCTATTCCTGCCCCCGGGCATCATAATTGCCAAATTTCAGGCAGATAAACCAGAGAGCCCCCATTTGGGAGGCAACTAAAAGAGGAAAGAAGAGAAAATGAAATAACATCCTACAAGTGTCTCGTGATTTGCAACGGAGGCCCAGTTTGCCTTCTGCTGCCTATAACTTTGACATTTTCCACCAGGACAGAGTGAAATTAGCTTACCTCGTGTTTTCCCTTCATCCGACAGATGTTGATATCATGTTGGTTTGACGTCCAGGTTAGTTTCTGTGTGAAATCGAAAACAACAGAGGAGTTTCAGATTTTAAAAAGGGTGGCAAAAGGATCTGTACATGCAGACAATGGTGCAGCCCTGAAACATAGGCATGTGAAAGGGGTGTGCCGGATGTGCCCAGGCACACCCTAATGTCTCAAGCAATAAGCGTCATATTGAGGGGGGCATTGAGTAGATATAATAGGGATAAATGCCAAGTTCTACATTTAGGAAATAGAAACCAAATGCACAGTTACAAGATGGGGGATACTTGGCTCAGCAACACTACAAATGAGAAGGATCTTGGAATTGTTGTAGATCGCAAGCTGAATATGAGCCAGCAGTGCGATATGGCTGCAAGAAAGGCAAATGCTATTTTGGGCTGCATTAATAGAAGTAGAGCTTCCAAATCGTGTGAGGTACTGGTTCCTCTCTATTCGGCCCTGGTTAGGCCTCATCTGGAGTATTGCGTCCAGTTCTGGGCTCCACAATTCAAGAAGGATGCAGATAAGGTGGAGCGTGTTCAGAGGAGGGCAACCAGGGTGATCAGGGGTCTGGAAACAAAGCCCTATGAAGAGAGACTGAAAGAACTGGGCAGGTTTAGCCTGGAGAAGAGAAGATTGAAGGGAGACATGAGAGCACTCTTCAAAGACTTGAAAGGTTGTCACACGGAGGAGGGCCAGGATCTCTTCTTGATCCTCCCAGAGTGCAGGACACGGAATAACGGGCTCAAGTTACAGGAAGCCAGATTCCATCTGGACATCAGGAAAAACCTCCTGATTGTTAGAGCAGTACGACAATGGAACCAGTGACCTAGGGAGGTTGTGGGCTCTCCCACCCTAGAGGCCTTCAAGAGGCAGCTGGACAACCACCTGTCAGGGCTGCTTTAGGGTGGATTCCTGCATTGAGCAGGGGGTTGGACTAGATGGCCTTGTAGGACCCTTCCAACTCTGCTATTCTATGATTCTATGATTCTATGATTCTACAGTGGGAACGGTCCACGAGCTGCCCTCTGGCTGTTCTGCTGCCGCCACCCCTGACAACATACCGTTGCTCCCGGCCTCATCTTGATCCGGGCCCTTCTGAGAAGTCCTGATCATCCCATTTTTTGCCATCTCGTTCCCCACCCCCCAATGATTTTTTTTTAAAGCGCTTGAAAATTTTCAAAAAGAAACATCTTTGAAATGAAGTCCTTGATGAAGAGTGCAATTTAAATGTACCACCTGTACGCATCTACTGGAAAGATGATAAAACAAATGTTATCGCTGTAAACTTTACTGGTAAACCTCCAGATGGGGGGAGGGGCAGGACTTGGGAAGGGGGAGGGCACCAATGGAGGGAACCCAAGCCTCTGGGGACCAGACAGAAACCCTCCACAGGCCAGATTACACCCACAGGCAGGAAGTTGCAAAATCCTGCTGTAAAGGGACCAGCCTTTGCATCACAACAGTTAAAGCTGCAGGAGCCCTGCCCTCTTTTTAAATCTGGTCACTCTAGTATAGCTCCTGCAGCTTTAACTGTTGTGATGAAGAGGGAATTTCCCCAGGTTCTATATATATATATATATACAAATGACACCTGCTGAAATTCCCTTTTCTATGCAACTGTTAAAGATACAGGAGCCCTGTCCTCCTTTCCATAGGGTCACCCTAGTCCTGCCGCCCACCCGGCTTCGGACCTTTCCCCCACTGCAGTAATGGCAGCCACCATGCTGATGGCGACCTTAGAGGCCCCATAAACGCCCTTGCGTTTTTGGGGGCCTTTAAGGCCATCATCGGTTCAGGGTGCAAAGCGCACTTTCCAGACACCCTGGAAAGTGCGCAATTTCCCTAGACTTGGAGAAATTGCGTGCTTCTACTCCGTGCCGATGGGGTCCTTAAAGGAGCGGAGGGAAAGGGCATGATCTGGAAGCCGGGGCAGACCCCCTGCCCAAATTCTCTTGGGGAAGCACTCAGCCATGGGTCCATTCCAGCCCTGGGAGCATCCACCTGGGCCCAGGAGGGCTAGACGCAGCCCTCACAGATGTTCGCTGCCTCCCTATGGTCGTCACCGTTTCCCCAAGCTCAACAGCAAAAGATTGGCTTCAGGACCCCTTCCTGCTTCAGGGTTTTCCACTTACCCGATGGTAGCGCATCTCGCCAGCTGAGGCAGGTTCCAAGCTGATGCGGTACAAGCTATCCCTAAGTTGGAAAAAAAGAAGGGAGGGGGAGAGAAAAAGACAAATTGAGGGAAACCCCCAGGAGAGGGAAGCATTCTTCTGCTTTTTCAAGTTTGCAAGGTTTCCTTAAAAACAAACGTCTTCGTATTCCTCCGGCTTGTTTGTTTCTTTAATTTACCGAAACAACAGCGCAGCGCCGGGTTCCCGGAATACGCCAGAGCGATCGCGGGCACGAGGAAGCGAAGCGTGAATCGGCAAAGCCCGACTCTGCCGAAGTCCTCCGAACTCGAACGCAGAGGTTGCTCTGCTCCAGTCTGGGAGCATTGTTTCCCCCCTTCTTTTCACGGGAAACCCCGTGCAAATTGTTATGCACGGTTTCCCAAATGCAGGCGCCAGTTCCGTATGTCTTTGAAACGTACGCGTTCTCCTCCCATTGATGAAAGTGCATCAAGAACATAAGAAGTGCCCTGCTGGATCGGAATCATAGACTCAAAGAATAGTAGAGTTGGAAGGGGCCTACAAGGCCATCGAGTCCAACCCCCTGCTCAATGCAGGAATCCACCCTCAAGCATCCCTGACAGATGCTTGTCCAGCTGCCTCTTGAAGGCCTCTAGTGTGGGAGAGCCCACCACCTCCCTAGGTCACTGGTTCCATTGTCGTACTGCTCTAACAGTCAGGAAGTTTTTCCGGATGTCCAGCTGGAATCTGGCTTCCTTTAACTTGAGCCTGTTATTCCGTCCCGTTATTCGACCTGAAACTCATTTTGTCCCTGGGTGTATATTATGAAGGGTGTGTGTGAAAAAAAGATGCAGAAGGCTTTGAGGGAAACCAAAGCAGAGGGATCGTTGTCTAGACCTCATTCCGTTGGCCAAGGTCTCAGCAAAGCATGCCGGAACAATGGCCTCGCTCTTCATCAAATCTCTCTCGGGACTCACAAGTCCCTTGCTCACAGGCCTATTTCTTTCAAGGTTAGTGCTTTGATTCTCCAAATCCTGGGGGAGAAGGGAAAGGGTGTCGTGCCCCAATAATGCCGCAGGCCAGGGTCCCAAATCCAGCGGTGAGGCAGCGCAGTGTAGTGGTTAAAGCCTTGCACTGGCATTGAGGGGATCACCACCAATTGGGATGGCTTTAAAAAGGGAGTTGTATTATTATTATTATTATTATTATTATTATTATTATTATTATTATTATTATTATTAATTTTGTTCTGTTTAAAGGGTAAAAGGCAGCATGAAATCCGGGCACAGAGGATTTGGGTTGCCCTGCAATGCCCCCCACCCCCAAGAATGGATGTTCCGGGGGGGGGGGTTGGACATGGGAGGAGGAACGCCTCCTCCCTTATGTACCTGCCCAGACCGTAAGATCATCTACAGGAGCCCTTCTCTGTGAGCCCCTGCCAAAGGAAGTGAGGCAGGTGGCTACTAGGAGGAGGGCTTTCTCCGCTGTGGCACCCCGGTTGTGGAATGAGCTCCCCAGAGAGGTCCGCCTGGCGCCTACACTGTATTCCTTTCATCGCCAACTGAAGACCTTTTTATTCTCTCAGTATTTTAACACTTAATTTTAACTTAATTTTAAATCTGTTTTAACTCTGTATTTTAATCTTATATCAATTTTGCTGCGTGGTTTTATCCTGGTTGTGCTTTTAATACCGTATTTTGTAATTGTGCTTTTAACCTGTTGGTTGTTTTACTGTGGTTTTAATTTTTGTGAACCGCCCCAGAGAGCTTCGGCTATTGGGCGGTATAAAAATGTAATCAATCAATCAATAAATAAATAGTGGTGACAGCACTGGGAAATGTTAGGGTAACGGCATTTGCCCAAAGTTGCCGTGGGCTGGCATGGGGCTTGAAACCTTGAAGCTCCTGTTCTGATGGTACAATGACACCGTCGCACTGCTCAAACTTCCTGACTGTTAGAGCAGTGCGACGGTGGAACCAGTGACCTAGGGAGGTGGTGGGCTCTCCCACACTAGAGGCCTTCAAGAGGCAGCTGGACAACCACCTGTCAGGGATGCTTTAGGGTGGATTCCTGCATTGAGCAGGGGGTTGGACTAGATGGCCTTGTAGGCCCCTTCCAACTCTGCTATTCTATGATTCTATGATCAGGAAAAACTTCCTGACTGTTAGAGCAGTGCGACAATGTAATCAGTTACCTAGGGAGGTTGTGGGCTCTCCCACACTGGAGGCCTTCAAGAGGCAGCTGGACAACCCTCTGTCAGGGATGCTTTAGGGTGGATTCCTGCATTGAGCAGGGGGTTGGACTAGATGGCCTTGTAGGCCCCTTCCAACTCTGCTATTCCATGATTCTATGATTCTATTTCTCTCCCCCGAGTCATCTGAAGCAAAGCCTAGGAAAGCTGAGGCTGCCTGCTGCTCCCGGCCTAGCGAAGGCAGCGCTCTGTTTACAAATGGGACGGCCGTGCTTCATTACCCTACCATCTGATGCGCGCAGCCCGGAGTTTAAAAGTCCCATTAAAAAACGTAAATAGATAAAAATTACATAGCCAGAACCAGATTTATGATGTGCGAGGCTCAGGGTGGGATGCCGCAGGCAAGGCTGGTGAGGGGGGGCGGGAGAGGACGGGAAAACGGGAGAGTCAACGGAGGAGAAATCTCTATCCGTGCCTGAAGGGGAATCCCGAGAGGTTTCCCGCGGAAAAGGGTTTTAGCGCTCTCTCGGGGAAAACCCTGAAATGGTCACAATTTCAGCTGCTGGTTGTGCCGGCTCTACCCACGGAGGTGTGGGGGCATTGTCCGAGGTGCCAGATTTGGAGGGAGAAGCTGGCTTTACTGGACACGTCGATTCTGGTCCTAGGAGGGGCGCTTCCAGCCAAGGGGTTTTCCCCATGAAGGGGGGGTCACCACTCTCACGCCACCGAGTCCGGGAGATGGGGGAGAAGGAGCCCTGTTGCGAGAGACGCAACAAGGCACTAGGCTTCATCGCACATGCTCTCCAGAGAGGGGGATGATGGGAACTTATGGTAAACGCTCGAAATCTCCCAGCTGACCCGCCATCGCTAATTTACTTTGCTTTCCTCTTTTTTGTTTTGGTACTTCCGGTGGGCTGCAGGTTGCTATGGCGATGCAGCAGGCCGCAAGCTCAGCCATGCTGGCTGCAGACTTGGGCTTCAGGCCCCTTTCGCTCTAACAAAGATTTAATGCTTTGTTAATGCGGTCACAACTATAGCTCGGAGTGACGGCTGTCACTCCCACCTATACGCACCCATTTGCACAGACAGGCATGGACATACTGGGTCCATAAAGGATATTATAGAGCTGGAAAAAGTGAAGAAAAGGGCAACTCAAATGATGAAGGGGCTAGAGGGAAGGTGACATCAACTGGGATTATTTAGCTTCAGGGGGTGGGTGGGAAAGGCTGAGGGGAGACATGATTGAGGTGTACAAAATGATGCCTGGTGTGGAGAATGTGGACTCAAAATACCAGAAGCCCAAATGGGTCATCCCATGAAGTTGGTTGGTGGGAGATCCAGGAGAAATAAATAGCACATAGTTAAATTATAGAACTCACTACCACAAGATGTGGTGATGGCCACCAATTTGGATGGCTTTCAAAGGGGTGGTGGTGGATAAATTCCTGGAGGAGAAGGCTATCCATGGCTAGTAACCCTGATGGTTGTGTGCTATCTCCAGTATTCGAGGCAGTAAGCCTGTGTGCACCAGTTGCTGGGGAACATGGGTGGGAGCAGGGCCGGCGCTTCCATAGAGGCCAGTTAGGCGGCCGCCTAGAGCGCCAAGGTAAGGGGGCGCCAAACGGCGCACCCGGAAGTCGCCCTCCCACTCCCAGAGCCGCTCTGGCTGAGTGAGGGCACCTTCCGGGTGCGCCGTTCCGAAGCCTTCCGCCCTGCTCCCCAGAGTCCCTGGCTTGGCTTCAGCTGGGCGCCCGCCCTGCAGCCGAAGCCAACCTAGGACACTGGGGGGCGGGGATGGGCGGCTCCATGTTCTGACTTCCGGCGCACGCTGGACTTCAGAACGTGGAGCCGTCTGAGTGGCCCCCCCCTAGCTTCCCGGCTTGGTTTCGGCTGGGGGCTCCCAGCCAAACCCAAGCCGGGATGCTGGGGAGAGGGAAGGAACGGCTCAACGTTCTGCCCCCGCCCCCTTACCTGCCTCCATCATGGTCCATCGCAAGCTTCAATTGAGGCCCCAGTTGAAGCTGGAAGAGAAGGCCGTGGCGTCTTCCGGCTTCAAGCTGGAGCCTCAATTGAAGCCCGTGATGGACCACGATGGACACAGGTAAGCCCCCCTCTCCCCTGCCCCCTTACCTGGCTCTGCTGCCGCACAGACTGTGGCAGCAGCGGCAGAGCCAGGTAAGCGAAACTCCCCCCACCCCCTTACCTGCCTCCCCCCTGCCCCCTTACCTGGCTCCATTGCCGTCACCGCACGGACTGCAGCAGCGGCAGGTGAGTTCCCCTCCCCCCACTTACCTGAACCACTTCACCTCGACCCGCAGCCCCCTGACCCGATTCGTCTACACCTTTGTTGGAGGCGAATCAGGCCACTCCGCTATCGCTTCTCCAAAGCGAAGCGAAGCGGATCACAGCCCAACTTTGGATGATTAGGTCACACAACCTGGGCGAAAAGTTCCATCTCCCACGCTGGACGTGATGGGCCCTTGGTCCATCTGACCTACCACTGGCAACTCATGCGCACACAACTATTATTATTGTTATTTATTTAGAGTATTTTTATCCCACGCCTCAGCCAAAAAGGCTCTCGGAGCGGCTTACAATTGATTAGTAAAGAAGACAGTCCCTGCCCTCAGGCTTACATTCTAACTAGCCCTTAAGTTCCAGTCCTGCTGTAGCCCCAAGTCGCTACACATCAAGACGTACAAGAATTTTGTTTCAGAACTCGTCCCTGAAATGCAAATCCATCTTTGGGGGGCCAAGCTCACCTAGTCCTGAACTTACGTTCGGAAAATGCACTGGTTAGGGGAAAAAATGCGCATTTCCAAAAGAAAAGACTACATATTCCCACTCTTTAGTTAAGGTGGGAAAGGTCTGTGTTTTGCGTGCACCTAAATGCACATTTAACCCACTTGAACAACACCCAAAAGCTCTCCTTTGGAAACAATCCCTCCATCCCGAGCGACGCTCCAAATTTCTGTGAAAAAAATATGCTAGACCTGTTGACGTCTCAGCAGCGTCCGCCCCAAACGGTGGCACAGTCGGGACTTACCTGTCTCCTATGAACAAGGTCCTATTGAATGTCAGTATCCGTTGGATGTTGAGGCGCTCCGCTCCGCCGTCTTGGCTGGAGAACCGCCCTACCCCGTTCCCCACGAAGACCGAATACTGCTTCACATCTGTGGGAAACCGGGAAAAGACAGGTAGGGGACATAGGCGGGCGCAGCACATTTCGTTAGGGTGTGCAGCCAGGGAATTATTTCTTTTTAAAAAGTGTCCAGTTCTGGGCTCCACAATTCAAGAAGGATGCAGACAAGCTGGAGCGTGTTCAGAGGAGGGCAACCAGGATGATCAGGGGTCTGGAAACAAAGCCCTAGGAAGAGAGACTGAATCAACTGGGCATGTTTAGCCTGGAGAAGAGAAGATTGAGGGGAGACCTGATAGCACTCTTCAAATGCTTGAAAGGTTGTCACACAGAGGAGGGCCAGGATCTCTTCTCGATCGTCCCAGAGTGCAGGACACGGAATAATGGGCTCAAGTTAAAGGAAGCCAGATACCAGATGGACATCAGGAATAACTTCCTGACTGTTAGAGCAGTACGACAATGGAATCAGTTGCCTGGTGAGGTGGTGGCCTCTCCCACACTAGAGGCATTCAAGAGGCAGCTGGACAACCATCTGTCAGGGATGCTTTAAGGTGGATTCCTGCATTGAGCAGGGGGTTGGACTAGATGGCCTTGTAGGCCCCTTCCAACTCTGCTATTCTATGATTCTATGATTCTATGAATACTCAGTGATAAGTATCATCAGCTCCAGCAGAGGCCGAGTGGCTGAGGGGTGGTGGCGGCTCCTAGCAGAGAGATTCCTTTTTGCTCCTTCTGCCTGGAACACTGGTGCTCTCTCAGGGGCAGCAGTGCTTCAGTGCAGTGGTAGAGACACCGGAGAGCAGCCAGAGAACCATTCCCTCTGGGTCTGGATCCTTACTCAATGGCCCCCTTAATTCGGTGCTTATTACTCAAGAGGGCTGAGCTCCCGGGTGTGTGTGAGCAACACCATGCAAGAAAGCATCACAGGAACGAGCAGAGTTTTAGGCAGAGCTCTGCAACGTTCAGTCTGCCGGCTTGCTCCAGGGAGGCCATTCGGTTCCTGGCCAAAAACCAAATTGTCTGCCGGTGTTCTGGGGAGTGGGGACGAAATTCTCCAACAGTTCAAGGACAGCAGGTCAAGGACAGTGTTCAAAAGATACAATGAGAATGTCGTTTTATGAGAAACGTTAGCCCAGCTGTCTGTTAGCCCACTCCCTGACCCAAAGCCCACTTACAGTCATCAAGGGCTACAGTGATTGGGCTGGGCTCTTCGGGGAACAGCGCGTGCGCCGACCCCTCCAACAGCAGCAGCAGGACGAGCGGCAGACAGGGGGGTCTCATGGCGTCCACCCGCAAAGCGCCCGTCACACCTGCAAGGGTTCGAGACAAGAGAGGTGTTAATTCTGAGTTCTGGTCTAGTCTGAGTTCGAATTTGCACGGAACACAAAGCCATTGGGAGCCAACGGCTGCCATTTACACGGAAATCTGAGCCACCATTTTTTCCTGCAAAATGGCGGCTCGCTGAGGGTACGGGCAGCAGCCGGGCGCTGGGGCGCTGAGCGGCGGCTTGGAGAAGAGGGTCTAGGAGGCTGGGGGAGGAGTGTGCCAGACTCCGCCCCTCCTCTCGGACTGCCACAACACCCCTAGTTGTCTCCTTGGCTAGCGAATCCAAAGTGACAACGGCCCTCCCCATAGGCACGTGCAGAAATCTGCCACAGATTCAAATGCGTTTGGGTTTCTGTTCACCCAACCTGTGGAGTCTGCTTTTTCTCAGTCACACCGATTTCACGGACTTGCGGGGCCATTTTTCATTCTGAGGGAGGGGATTTATACTATTGCGCACTTTATTTAGGGTGGCCCTATGGAAAGGAGGACAGGGTCTCCTGTCTCTTTAACAGTTGCACAGGAAAGGGAATTTCAGCAGGTGTTGTTTGTATGCCTGCAGCACTGGGTGAAATTCCCTTATCATCACAACAGTTAAAGCTGCAGGAGCCCTGCCCTCTTTTATATCTGCAAAAAAAGGGAAGAGAAAACCCCTACTGTAAGGGGGGTTTCTATATCTGATCACTCTAGTATAGCTCCTGCAGCTTTAACTGTTGCGATGAAGAGGGGATTTCACCAGGTGCTGCATGCATACAAAATACACCTTTTTATTTTATTTTATTTTATTTATTATTTACTATTGTACTTACACCCCGCCGTTTTCCCACCAAGGTGGTGTACATAACCCTCCTCCTCTCCATTTTATCCTCACAACAACAACCCTGTGAGGTAGGTTGGGCTGAGAGTCTGTGACTGGCCCAAAGTCACCCAGTGGGTTTCCATGGCCGAGTGAGGACTAGAACCCGGATCTCCTGACTCTCAGTCCAACACTCTAGCCACTACACCACACTGCTGAAATTCCTTTTTCTTTACAACTGTTAAAAATGCAGGAACCCTGTCCTCCTTTTCATATGGTCACCCTAATTTCATTTACTTATTTATTTTAAACATTTCTTGGCTGCCTTCCCAAGCCGAAGCCATCACAAGACAGCTCGCATCAAGAAAATACATAAAAACGGTTGCAACATTAAAAGTAATAAAAACAGAATCACAAGAAAATAGCCAGAAACCCGGCAAGAACAACAGCAGCAAGAACAGGACTCATCATGGCAAGGCCAGGGTAAAATAAAATGTTTTCAAGGCCTTCTTAAAAGCCTGCAAGGATGGGGCATGGAGGACCTCTGATGGGAGTTTATTCCAGAGGTGTGGGGCCACCACAGAGAAGGTCCTCTCCTGTGTGAACGTCCGCCTAATCGCTCTCACAGGTGGGAAACTGAGAAGGGCCTCTCTTTCTGAACTTGAAGTGTGGGCAGGCTGATGTAGGTGGAAGCGGACCTTCAAATAACTAAGTTCTGACCCACATTTAGCCTGGAAGTGTAGGAGCAGCTCAGCTCAGCTCAGAATTTGCAAAGATCAAATCCCTCGCGCGTTGCTAGTGGGACACAATTGCAGCTTAGAAAAACCAGAAGAGTGCGCAGATACGCAGGAGGAGAGAGAATCTGGTCTCTTTCCCCCTCTCTCCTGCTCATTTTCAAAAGACCAGGACGCAGAGGCTTCTAATGAAATCAGAAGACCTAGGGCAAACAAAAGGAAAATGTTTCATCAGGGGGCGCATAAACTACTCAGAGAATTCGTTGCCCCAAGATGCACGGCGTTTGATGTGCGGCGGCCGCTTGGTGAACATCACTCGTAATGGCAATTCATTATTGAGCTTTATTTGACGGGCGGCATGCAAGTGGCATTTTGAATATCTGATAGCTGTCAATCTACGAGATCCCGTAAGTGCTGCCTGATGTCCAGCCTGGTGTGTTCAAACTCTTTCTGTTTACAACCTCTCTCTCTCTCTCTCTCTCTCCATCTATCTTCCTTCTTTCCCCCTCTTTCTGCCACCCTTGTTGTCTTTCTCTTTCTGCCACCCCTTTTCTCTCTCTCTCTTTCCTCCACCCCTTTTCTCTCTCTCTCTCTCTTTCTGCCACCCTTTTCTCTCTCTCTTTCCAACACCCCTTTCTCTTTTCCCCTCTGCCTTTCCACCACCCCTTTCAATCTCTTTCTACTACCCCTTTCTCTCTCTTTCCTCCACCCCTTTTCTCTTTCTCTCTCTTTCTGCCACCTTTTCTCTCTCTCTCTTTCCAACACCCCTTTCTCTTTTCCCCTCTCCACCACCCCTTTCCCTCTCTTTCCTCTACCCCTTTCCCTCTCTTTCCTCCACCCCTTTCCTCTTTCTCTCTCTCTTTCTGACACCCTTTTCTCTCTCTCCCTTTTTCAACACCCCTTTCTCTCTTTCCACCCCCCATTTCCCCCCTCTCTCTTACCATCCTTCTCTCTTTCTCTCTCTCTCTTTTTCAACACCCCTTTCTCTCTTTCCTCCACCCCCTTTCTCTTTCTCTCTCTCTTTCTGCCACCCCTTTTCTCTCTCTCTCTTTTTCAACACCCCTTTCTCTCTCTTTCCACCACCCCATTTCCCCCCTCTCTCTTACCATCCTTCTCTCTTTCTCTCTCTCTCTTTTTCAACACCCCTTTCTCTCTCTTTCCTCCACCCCCTTTCTCTTTCTCTCTCTCTTTCTGCCACCCCTTTTCTCTCTCTCTCTTTTTCAACACCCCTTTCTCTCTCTTTCCACCACCCCATTTCCCCCCCTCTCTTACCATCCTTCCCTCTTTCTCTCTCTCTAGACAGCGTCAGTCAGTCCCAGACATTTTGCAAAGATTTGGTTTTGCTCTTGGACAAAGGGATTTGGAACCTAACCTCTCTACAAGTCCTAGTAATCCTGTTATTCTAAATCACCTCAGCTGCTTTAACTAACACACTGCCCCGGGTGCATTGGTGGTGGGTAGTATATAATGCTCTAAATTAGTTAAATCTCATCCTCATTCCAAACGTGCTGTGAGCTCTAACACGCCAATCACGGCAAGACCAGTTCTCCAATAAAAACCATTGTTTTTATACTGTGTATGTTTTTGATGGTTTTAAATTTTGTATACTTTTTAATGTTCACTGTTTTTAACTTTTGAAACTGCCCAGAGAGCTTCGGCTATGGGGTGGTATATAAATGTAACAAATCAAATCAAATCCATCAAATCCAATAGGCTGCCTTTGTGAATAAATTAACATGTAATTAATTTACAACTCCTCCCTCTCTCTCTCTCTCTCTCACACACACACACACACAGCAACAGCCCTTCTCTTCTCTTCTTTCCAAGGAAAGGTTTTGTTAATTTAATGTTATGAGTGTTCATATGCTTGGCACATGAACATCTCCAGAGAGGCAGTCACGGTAGCCTGTTGCAGGGGGGAAAAAAACCAAGAGAGAGTCTTGTGGCACTTAAAGACTGACAAATTTATTCCTCCATCCGTTTCTTGTGAATGTAGTGTGTGTGTGTGAGAGAGAGAGAGAGAGAGAGACAAAGGATAGAAAGGAGAAGAAAAATACAACAATAATACAGAGAGATCTGGTCCTCACAACCTGCTTCAGAGTCTGATTTGGAGCTTCTGAATTGGCCCCGATATACCTCACCCTGCTTCAGATCTGCTCCGACCCACTTCGGATCCGAAGTGAGATTCATACATCTGAAGGAGGCTAGGAAAGCCGGGTGTGAAGCCAACCGGGAGTCCATTGGACTCTCCCCCGTTTGCCCCCAAGCCCAGAAATGGCTCTTTACAGCTGTCATTGTGAGCAACATTAGTTCGATGACAATACAGAGCCCTCATTTTCCTTAAAAATGATGGCTGTCATGGCTGCTCGCATGCCTTGGCAGATGGGGCAATGGCTCACCATTTTCCTGGATTCCTCCAAAGTGTTTCTGGCCTGATCCAACCAGCTTCAGATGGCTTCATCTGATCTTGATCCAATCCAGATTCGGATTGAAGCAGTACAAATTGGCCACTTTGGGTTAGGGTCGTGGGCTCTCCCACCCTAGAGGCCTTCAAGAGGCAGCTGGACAGTCATCTGCGAGGGATGCTTTGAGGTGGATTCTTGCATTGAGCAGGGGGTTGGACTCGATGGCCTTATAGGCCTCTTCCAGCTCTACTATTCTATGACTCTATGATCAGAACAAGCAGGAACGGCACTGGATATTGGGTGAAAGGGAACAGGAGAGAAACAGCCTGAATTAGGGGGGCATTGCAGCTTTTCACCTGGAAATACACCCTCTCCCCATGTCCCCTCATAAGTGTCCTCCAGACACCGGCTGGGGGTGGGTGGGTTATGTGATTTGCAGTCCAATTCATCTGGAGGCCTGCAGGTTGGAAAAGGCAGGGTCTGTTCTACGATTCTATGATTCTATATTTGAAGAGGTCCTAGCCATGTTGTAAGTCCCAGGCCTAATCTACACCAAGCAGGACATTGCCCTATGGAAGCGGTACGAAAGCGGGATATAAAAGGCAGGTATGGGCTCATTAGCACCCCTGCTTTTTATATACCGCTTTAATACTGCTTTCATAGTGCAATATCTTGCTTGGTGTAGATTAAACCCCAGAGCCTTCTACTATTCGTGTGTCTCTGTGTGTGGTTTTTCTGAGGTGAGAGTGCAGAAAATCACAGAAGTATCTCCTGATTTACCAAGACTTCCTGCCCGTTCCTGCAGCAAATAATAAAATGTACGGATTTTCTTCGCTGTTATTCTGAGTCAGTCATGTTGTCTGCTTCCTCTTTCAAATGTCTTTCGTACAAGCGGGGAGGAAAAAGCGAGCCTGGCATTTTTGAAAATACCAAACCCAAAATTCCATTGCAAACCCTTAAAAACAACACCACACTCACACACACACACTCAAAAAAAAAAAAAAAATCCTTCCAAAATGCAAAGGAGAGGAATGACACGGAACGCAAAAAGACAAATCCACAGAGTTTCATTTGCATATCAATTATCAGGAGATCATTATCTCGGCTGCTATGGCAAGTTAAAGCAGACCACTTTCAAAAGCCGTCGTCTGACGCTGGCGGCTGTGACCTGACCTTCACAAAACCGGTTTCCCTTTCCCGTCGCTTCGCAGATCTAGCCGGATTTCGAATCGGGGCTTGTGGGCTGTTATTTCCCTGTCAACTCTGTATTTATTTATTTATTTGTATTTATTTATTACATTTCTATACCGCCCAATAGCCGGAGCTCTCTGGGCAGTTCACAAAAATTAAAACCATTATTATTATTGGTAATAATGTAGCCATTATTATTATTATTATTATTATTATTATTATTATTATTATTATTATTTGCATTTGTATATCGCCCCATAGCTGAAGCTCTAAGCAATATACATAAGGTTAAAACACTGAAAAACAATATGCAAAAATTAAAAACCGCAAAAACATACAATATACGCATGCATTTAAAACCACTATAACAACTCTAAAAAAAAGATGAGCCCAAAAAACAGACCCAGGCTCATCACATGTTTGCTAAATGCCTGGGAGAAGAGAAAAGTCTTGACCTGGTGCCAAAAAGATAACAATGTTGGTGCCAGGCGAGCCTCGTTGGGGAGATCATTCCATAATTGGGGGGCCACCACTGAAAAGGCCCTCTCCCTTTTCGCCACCCTCCGAGCTTCCCTCGGAGTAAGCACTCGGAGGAGGACCTTAGATGTTGAGCGCAGTGTACGGGAAGGTTCATGTCGGGAGAAGCGTTCCATCATGTATTGCGGTCCCAAGCCATGTAGGGCTTTATAGGTTAAAACCAGCACCTTGACTTGGGCTCAGAAACGTATAGGCAGCCAATGCAAGCGGGCCAGAAACGGTACTGGAACGGTAATGGAAACACACAGACACACATCTGGATCTCAGCTGCTCTGAGCCCAGGGGATAGAGCGGGATATAACTCACATTGAATCAATAAGAAGAGCTCAGTTTGAGACTTTCGGGTAGATAAACGTTAGCCGTATGGCCATCTGGAAAGGGGGATGTAAAATGGGTGGGTGGGGAGATTAGGTTGCTGAGGGTCATGCAAGGGGGGGGGAAAGAATGATTGTTTTCCCAAAATAAATTTTAAAAAAACTGCCCAAGTGTTGTTGCCATAACAAAAGCAGGTGGAGAAAGGGCAAGAAATTCCGCCCCAGCATCTGGGGAAGACAAACGAGAAAAGGCGTGCAAAACATCTGGTTTTAAAGAAACTGTGGCAGCTCCTTTCCCACTCACAGGAGGAGGTGTAAAACGACGAGCGTCAGCACGAACAACGTGATTCCAAAGCAGACAATGCAAAACTTAGAGGGCAATGAGTCACTGAGGTTTGGGGGAAGAGAAAAGTTTAGCCTCGCACGAATCGCTTCGCTGTGTCCTACCTTGGACCAGTGATGGACAGCTAAAGGCCCTCGGGAAGCTAAAAAGAAGAGCCATAAGGTACCAGTCCTCATGGTTCTGAATAAAGGGTCGATTTATCGAGGCGTATAGGAAGCAGGTGTAGATTGAATGGGAACATCTAGCAAAGTATTGACTACAGTGCTATCAAAAGGCATGTCCTTCAAGTTTTCTCTCTGTGTTTTGCCGCCGCTGAGGACTGATTTGACGGCAAAGATCCCACGGAGAAGCTCATGGAGGCTGTATCCCAGAAGGCGCAGGGTCACAGCACCCCTGAGAGCTTTTCTGAAATGGAATCCTGCCCTCGGGCTGCAAGAGCTGCTGCGCAGAAGCCAAGATTCCAGTCCTCATTGTTCTGAATAAAGAGCTGGTGTCTTAGGAGCACTGGAAGGAGCCATGGTAAGGTTTCAGACAGGGGATCTTTCCCATCCATCGCTAGGGAGCCTGAGGACCCAACCTGGGAACTTCTGAGCTACGGCCCTTAAGCTAAAAATGAGATCCCAGTTCGGGAGGGACGGATTCGGTCCTCGGGCACACCTGACTTCAAAGCCTCCCCCTTCCTCTGAATTAAAATTGGCGTGGCAATAGGCTTTTACACCAGACAAAGTTGGCTTTGGGAGTGGGTCAGAGTAAGCACCCCTCCAACAGGGGGCATTTCTGCACGGGTGACCTCTAGGGCTCCCTAGAGGTCAAAGCTCCGAACCCGAATCGCAGCAGGCCGAGGCACCCGAAGCCAAAGCGAGGTCAATACTGAAGCCCTCAGGCACAACCCTAGCGACATCTGCCTCGCTTCACCTCCAGTTCGGACGCAGGAAGGCTCAGAGAAGCTGTTTGCGTTGCCACGGAACAGAAAAACTCCTCCGAGATCCCCCGATGCAGAGAAATAGCGCCGGACCTGTCCTCCAGGCAGGTGAATTTGAAGCACCTGCTTCCTCTGTTAGTGGGTGCTTCGGCCACAGTAGAGAACCTTCCTTTTAAAAACGAAACAAAACGTTTTCTGCAGAGACCAAGGGGGAGAGGGGCCTTACCTGCGTCCGTCCGTGGTCCCTCGGCTTCTTCAATTGAGCCCGTGGCTCAACCAGGAAGTCTGGGCCGTGCGGCCCAGACTTCCTGGTTGAGCCGCGGGCTCAATTGAAGAAGCCGAGGGACCACGGACGGACGCAGGTAAGGGAGAGGAGGGAGGGGGGTTTACCGGGCCCTGCCGCTGTTGCCGCATGGGCGACAGCGACAGCGGCAGGGCCCGGTAAACCCCACTTACCTTTCCGGCGGAGCTCCGGATCGAGGCGAAGGATCCGCCTTCACCTCGATCCTCTTCGCCACGCTCCGCCGGCCCCCCAATCCTCTTCGCCTCCGCCTTAAGGGCAGGCGAAGCCCCCCGCTCCGCTCCTGCTTCTCCGGTTCGAGGAGAAGCGGAGCACATCCCTACTTCGTAGGCAATGCAGTTTTGAGAAAGTCACACCGAAAACCATCTTTTAAGTCAAAGCAATGTGTGCGTGTGTGTGTGTGTTGTGGGAAGGGGGGGAGGAAAGGAGGCAGGGGGTATCCACAAAAAGACTTGGGCAGAACAGAGGATGGAGACAGAAGGGAGAGAGACAATATCTCTCCCACAAAAAGGTGACAACGAACACGAATCTGTTTATCACGTGAGGCTGAGATGGGTGCTATTTCAAGCCGCCGAGTTAAAAATAAGGGCGGCACACGTTCGCCCACACCCACCAGAACTTCACTGCTTGTTGAGTAAATATCCCACCCCCTTTCTCTCTATGCCTTCCCTCTCCCCCCCCCCCCAAAAAAAATCCTCGCCCCACAGAACGGGAGGTGCCTTCTGGGAATCTGAGATTGCAGAGTTGAACCCCGGAGGGATGAAACTGGATTGCTTCAATTCACAGCCTGTCTTTTTAGGCCAAGAAGAACGTGAGAAAAGAAGAACGCAAGCTATCAACGTAATCCAACGGGAAGCCCGCTGCAGAAAGAGAGGAGCCGAGTGACCACGTGAAAATGAGACCACAGCCATTTAAAAGCTGACATATAACGATCTATAATGTGAGCGCTCATTGGTCCATCTACCTTAGTATTGCGTGTTCTGATTGGCAGCTGTTCTCCAAGGTTCCACGAAGGGGATTTCCCTAGCCTTAGTGCAGCCTTCCTCAACCTGGGGCGCTCCAGATGTATTATTATTTATTTATTTATTTATTTATATAGCACCATCAATGTACATGGTGCTGTACAGAGTAAAACAATAAAATAGCAAAACCCTGCCGCATAGGCTTACATTCTAATAAAATCATAATAAAACAATAAGAAGGGGAAGAGAATGCACCAAACAGGCACAGGGTAGGGTAAAACTAACAGTATAAAAGTCAGAACAAAATCAAGTTTTAAAAGCTTTAGGAAAAAGAAAAGTTTTTAGCTGAGCTTTAAAAGCTGCGATTGAACTTGCAGTTCGCAAATGTTCTGGAAGAGCGTTCCAGGTGTAAGGGGCAGCGGAAGAAAATGGACGAAGCCGAGCAAGGGAAGGAGAGGCCCTTGGGCAGGTGAGAAACATGGCATTAGAGGAGCGAAGAGCACGAGCGGGGCAATGGTGTGAGATGAGAGAGGAGAGATAGGAAGGAGCTAGACAGTGAAAAGCTTTGTAGGTCAACAAGAGAAGTTTATATTGGATTCTGAGGTGAATTGGAAGCCAATGAAGAGATTTCAGAAGTGGAGTAACATGGTCAGAGCGGCGAGCCAAGAAGATGATCTTAGCAGCAGAGTGGTGAACAGAAACCAACGGACTGATGTGAGAAGAAGGAAGGCCAGTGAGAAGAAGGTTGCAGTAGTCCAACCGAGAAAGAACCAATGCCATGAACAAGAGTCTTGGCAGAAGAGACAGACAAAAATGATCGAATATTATACAGGAAAAAACGACAGTTGGACTACAACTCCCAGAAGATGCAGTCCAACACATCTGGAGCGCCCCAGGTTGAGGAAGGCTGCCCTAGTGGGAGAAGATGGAATTTATTTATTATTTACTTATTTAAAACATTTATATCCCGCCCTATATCAATAAGATCTCAGGGCGACGTACAGATAAAAGCAAACAGTATAAAACAGTAAATATACACAGCTAAAAACAAATTAAACCACGAACCAAGTTAAAACAATATAGAATTTAAAAGCAGTAAGACCATTAAAACCGTGAAAAGAATGTGCCATCTTAGTGATTTCAACCGTTAAAAGCTTTGTTTAAAAGCCGTGTTTTCACTTGGCGTCGCAACGAAACCAGCGTTGGGGCCGGTCGGGCCTCCAAGGGGAGGGCATTTCACAGCCGGGGTGCCATCACAGAGAAGGCCCTCTCCCTTGTCCCTTCATAGTGTATGTGTTGCGTTGGTGGGATCATAGAATCATAGAATCGCAGAGTTGGAAGGGGCCTACAAGGCCATCGAGTCCAACCCCCTGCTCCATGCAGGAATCCACCCTAAAGCATCCCTGGCAGATGGTTGTCCAGCTGCCTCTTGAAGGCCTCTAGTGTGGGAGAGCCCACAACCTCCCTAGGTCATTTATGGTGAGAAGGCAGCACATTCTTAGCTTATGATCCCTGATTCCTGAATGCAAGCATTCTTTTTCTTCCCTGATTTGGAAAATGCACATTTTTGAATGAGGGGGAAATGGTCCTTCTCAGAAGCGTGGATCCGAAATACCCCCCCCCCCACACACACACTTAGCTAAAAACGTGAATTTTCCCACTGCGAACGGAACTCGTCTGACTGTTTTGCACGCACAGACGAAATCCTCATCCATCCCAAATCGAATCCGGGGCTTTATGCAAACAAAGCACTCACCCAGCCATTGAGGGCCGGCCGGTTTTCTGAGCCCGGATTTGATCGGGTGCATTTCTCACGGCCTGCTAGTGCGCCCCTGCGCCCGGCTTTGAGAACGCCTGGGGTGGGGATTATTCGCAGTCTCCGTGCGTAGGGTGGGCAGACGAACAGAGAAGCCTGCCGTCCTTGAGGTTGTGAGTCACTAGGCTTTTCTGCCAGAGAGAAGGGAAAGACAGGCAGGGAGGAAAAGGGGAATGATGCTCATTTTAACCAGACTGTCTCGTAGAACTTGTCCTCATGCTTCTTCCTCGCCACCTGTCAATGAAGACTCACAGAGATTTCTCCCTCTTCCAAGTCGGAAAGAGAAAGCGCTTCGTAGAACTTCGTAGAGGACTTCATCAGAGGCGTGCGCGGCACGTTTCGTTAGGGTGTGCATCCAGGGAATTTTATTTATTAATTATTTTTTTAAAGGTGAATATTTATTGGATAGTCATTATTATTTTTTATCCATTTATTTATTAAACACTGTTCCATTGATGCCACGGGGTGTGTTTAGATTCCCTGACCACAGGAGGACTGCTGCAGGTGAAGGAGAAAATGGACATTGGTTGGCTTTGTGCTGGGATTAACATTCAAAGCCCTAAGTGGCTTAGGGCCAGGTTATCGGAAGGAACGCCTCCTCCTATATGTACCTGCCCGGACCCTAAGATCATCCTCAGGGGTCCTTTCTCTGTGAGCCCCTGCCAAAGGAAGTGAGGCAGGTGGCTACCAGGAGCAGGGCCTTCTCTGCTGTGGCTCCCCGGCTGTGGTATATTTATCCTTACATCTACGGTGCAGTTGAAGAATAACACAATTTTGGTTTTATACTACTGATGAAGATAAACAGAAATGGAATACACAATCTAGAGTTACCGTTTAACCATAATCTATTATCATTGTCTTAACATTTCATGAAGACCTGTAGTCATCAGCCAGTGTGGTGTAGCGGCTAGAGTGTTGGACTGGGAGTCAGGAGATCCGGGTTCTAGTCCCCACTCGGCCATGGAAACCCACGGGGTGACTTTGGGCCAGTCACAGACTCTCAGCCCAGCCCACCTCACATATTCCAGCTGGACATCAGGAAAAACTTCCTGACTGTTAGAGCAGTACGACAATGGAATCCGTTACCTAGGGAGGTTGTGGGCTCTCCCACCCTAGAGGCCTTCAAGAGGCAGCTGGACAACCATCTGTCAGGGATGCTTTAGGGTAGATTCCTGCATTGAGCAGGGGGTTGGACTCGATGGCCTTGTAGGCCCCTTCCAACTTTACTATTCTATGATTCTAGGTTCCAGGTTCAATTTAGCATGTTCAACTACCACCACCACCCCGTAACCCTCACCCGAGGGGAGTGTGGTCTGCAGTGAGACCGGGGGGGGGGGGAGGGATTGCCCCTGGCTTGCTCAAACTTTGCCTGCAAGGACATGAGGCCGGGCCAAGCTTTTGGTCATGCGTGCGAGAGTCAAGGGCAGCAGGAGGAGAGGACGTGTCTCGCCCAGGCCCCGCACCTGAGCCCACCGTCCCAGACAGCTAGTAAAAGGCTTCGAGGTAAATGGAAATCCGGCTGCTGGGTTTCCCCGGGGGACCCATCGAGAGGAGAGGCTGTAACTCTGCGCAGGTGGCGAGAACGCCAAAGAGCCGCCAGGGGAGGAGATACCCAGCCTTTAATTATTGCAATTAAATCCTTAATGGGTTTTCGAAAGAGCGGCCCAGGCAGAAAAGAATTCCTATCGGGGCCCGTGGGAAGGAGCTCCATTCCGCCCGGCTTGGCGGGGCGGCGGACACAATGGAGCCTTCCAGTGGAGCGGCCCGGTTGCGGCGATCTGGCAGGCACGGCCCCGGGGGGACACGCATGTGGTGTGAGGGGAATGGGGGAGCCGGCTCCCAATCCCGCTGGGGAACATGGGCAAGAAGTTGCTATGCAGCCAATGTTGTGGTTGTGGCCACTGTGGGCTATATGAGAGAAGACTTTGGCCAGGACCAAATGGGGGGCTAATGGAGCCTTCCCCCCATTTGGTATCTTCCAGATGCGTTGGACTACAACACCCACCATCCCCAGTTGGTTGGCCACTGTGGGCCCAGGATGCTGGACCTGAGAGGACTTTGGCCAGATCCAGCACTGCTCTAATGGAGCCTCCCCCCCATTTGGTGTCTTCCAGATGCGTTGGACTACAACACCCACCATCCCCAGTTGATTGGCCATTGTGGGCCCAGGATGCTGGACCTGAGAGGACTTTGGCCAGATCCAGCACTGCTCTAATGGAGCCTTCCCCCTCATTTGGTGTTTTCCAGATGCGTTGGACTACAACACCCACACTCCTCAGTTGGTTGGCCACTGTGGGCCCAGGATACTGGTGCTGAGAGGACTTTGGCCAGATCCAGCACTGCTCTAATGGAGACTCCCCCCCCTCATTTGGTGTCTTCCAGATACGTTGGACTACAACACCCACACTCCCCAGTTGATTGACCACTGTGGGCCCAGGATGCTCAACCTGAGAGGACTTTGGTCAGATACAGCCCTGCTCTAATGGAGCCTCCCCACACATCCCACCTGGTGCCCTCCAGATGACTTGGACAACAGCTAGCACCATCCCCAGCTGGGGTAAGTGGGGATTGTAGTCCAAGACCTCTGGAGAGCCCCAGGTCGGGGTGTGGAGGCTGTTCTAATATAATGAAGAGAAGTAAAACGGCCAGGGGAAAGCTGGAGAAGAAAGAGAGGAATTGAACGCCGGAGAACCCAAACTGCACACAATGTTCCAACGGCGACGGTGCCATCCATTTACATAAATGCATTGCGAGTTAAAAATAGGAGTTAATCTTCCACCCTTCCTTCCTTAAAGCCTCCTGCATTTATTTATTTATTTCATTTTATGTAATGCCTTCCTCCGCCGCCTTTCAGGGCTCCCAATCTATCTTACGATCACTTAAAAACCCAACCTTCTCATGGCGTCCTCCATTCCCCAGTGGCGGGGGGGGGGGGGGAGGGAGGGAGGAGGGGGGCAAATTTCGCCCATTGTTAATAATGAGGAATCCGAGGAGGCTTCCCACGCTGATATTAGGTGGAATGTTGTCAAAACAAGGAATTACACTTTCCTCCAGAAGCGTTCCAGGTCTTTCAATCCCAGGTGGGGGGTTGCGGCAGCAGGCTCACCCCCCACCCCCCAAGGGGTTGAAACACACCAAGTAGACTTTGAACTGGAGGACGACCCCTGAGCCTCAAACAGCTGAATGGTCCATATTCAAGGTGAACCGAGGGAGGGCCCCCAGAAGGGGTGAGCGACGGAATAAGTTCTCGGACTAAATTCATGCTGCCCCTTATCCTAATTTTCAAAAGCTCTCTGCAAGTGTTTACCAGCAGCCTGGGGGAGAGAGATGGAGAGGAGAAAAAGAAGGGGGATTCAGAGAGAGAGAGAGAGAGAGAGAGAGAGAGGGTGTCAGCTGTCAGAAAGAGAAAGAGACACAGACAGAGGGAAGGGGTCTCAGGAACAGAGTGAGTGAGTGTGGTGTGCCAGAAAGATAGAAAAGAGTTGTCAGAAAGAGAGAATGAGGGACAGTGTCAGAGAGGGGGGGGAGAGAGTGTAAGGGTATCAGAGAGGAAGAGAGAGAGAGAAGAGGGTGTCAGAAAAAGAGAAAAAAGCTGTCAGAAAGAGAGAGTGGTGGTAGGGTGTCAGGGAGAGAGAGTGGGTGGTGGGTGGTGTCTGAGAAAGACAGAAGGAGAAAGAGAGCATGGGAGGGTGTCAGAGAGAGAGAGAGAGAAAGAAAGAAAGAGAGAGAGTGTGTATGGAGAGTGTCAGAGAGAGAGAGAGAGAAGGATTGTCAGAAGAGAGAGTGTAGGGAGGGTGTCAGAGAGAGAGAACGGGAGAATGGTGGGAGGGAGTCAGAGAGAGAGAAAGATTGTCAGAAGAGAGAGTGTAGGGAGGGTGTCAGAGAGAAAGAGAGAGAAGGAATATCAGAAGAGAGAGTAGTGGGAGGGTGTCAGAGAGAGAGAAAAAGAGAGTGATGGGAGGATGTCAGAGAGAGAGAGAGAGAGAAGGAATATCAGAAGAGAGAGTGGTGGGAGGTTGTCAGAGAGAGAGAAAAGGAGAGTGATGGGAGGATGTCAGAGAGAGAGAAAAAGAGAGTGATGGGAGGATGTCAGAGAGAGAGAAAAAGAGAGTGATGGGAGGATGTCAGAGAGAGAGAGAGAGAGAAGGAATATCAGAAGAGAGAGTAGTGGGAGGGTGTCAGAGAGAGAGAAAAAGAGAGTGATGGGAGGATGTCAGAGAGAGAGAAAAAGAGAGTGATGGGAGGATGTCAGAGAGAGAGAGAGAGAGAAGGAATATCAGAAGAGAGAGTGGTGGGAGGTTGTCAGAGAGAGAGAAAAGGAGAGTGATGGGAGGATGTCAGAGAGAGAGAAAAAGAGAGTGATGGGAGGATGTCAGAGAGAGAGAGAGAGAGAAGGAATATCAGAAGAGAGAGTAGTGGGAGGGTGTCAGAGAGAGAGAAAAAGAGAGTGATGGGAGGATGTCAGAGAGAGAGAAAAAGAGAGTGATGGGAGGATGTCAGAGAGAGAGAGAGAGAGAAGGAATATCAGAAGAGAGAGTAGTGGGAGGGTGTCAGAGAGAGAGAAAAAGAGAGTGATGGGAGGATGTCAGAGAGAGAGAAAAAGAGAGTGATGGGAGGATGTCAGAGAGAGAGAGAGAGAGAAGGAATATCAGAAGAGAGAGTGGTGGGAGGTTGTCAGAGAGAGAGAAAAGGAGAGTGATGGGAGGATGTCAGAGAGAGACAGAGAGAGAGACAGAGATTGGTGGGGGGTGTCAGAGAGAGAGAAAGTGAAAGAGAAGAGAATTTAAAGAGAGTAGGAAAAGAGCTCGCAGAAAGAAAGTGGGGGAAAGGTGTCAGAGAGATAGAACAGAGTTGTCAGAGTGAAGAAGAACTGCAATATTATCCTGGACCCCAAGTAGAACTGCTCCAGCTCACTGTTCCAGCCAGTGGGGCTGAAGAAAAAGGGGGTGGAGCCCAAGGGGGAAAGGGGTTGGGCTAAACTAGGGTGACCCTGTGGAAAGGAGGACAGGGCTCCTGTCTCCTTAACAGGTGCGTAGAAAAGGGGATTTCAGCCGGTGTCATTTGCATGCATGCAGCACCAGGTGAAATTCCCTCCTTATCACAACAGTTAAATCTGCAGGAGTTATACCAGAGTGACCAGATACAAAAGAGGGCAGGGCTCCTGCAGTTTTAACTGCTCTGACGAAGAAGGAATTTCATCACGTTCTGCCTGCGTTCAAATAACACCTGCTGAAATTCCCTTTTCTATACAGCTGTTAAAGATACAGGAGATCGGTCCTCCTTTCCAGAGGGCCACCCGATTTTTTAAAAATTATGCTACCATAAACTTTGGGGTGTCCCCCCCACCCACCCAAGCAAGCAAACACCTCAATCTTGTTTCTCCGCAGCTCCATTTTGGCCTCATTCCCGTCGGCACAGCAGCCCTGAATTCAATATTAAAGAGAGTAATGACAGGAGACTAATGCCGTTTGTGAGGGAACCCAGAGAGGAGGCCATCCGTTGAATTTCTGCAGGAACCACTGGCAGGGACTGGCTGCCAGATCCGAAAGCCTGTGCCTCTGATGTAGTTACAAAAGCCACTGCTATGGCCCATCTCATGGGTGTTTAAAGGCTGCAAGAGTTTGGGTTCATAGAATCATAGAATAGCAGAGTTGGAAGGGGCCTCTAAGGCCATCCAGTCCAACCCCCTGCTCAAGGCAGGAATCCACTCTAGAGCATACCTGACAGATGGTTGTCTAGCTGCCTTCTGAATTCCTCAAGTGTGGGAGAGCCCACAACCTCCCTAGGTCACTGGTTCCGTTGTCGTACTGCTCTAACAGTCAGGAAGTTTTTCCTGATGTCCAGCTGGAATCTGGCTTCCTGTAACTTGAGCCTGTTATTCCATGTCCTGCACTCCGGGATGATCGAGAAAAGATCCTGGCCCTCATCTGTGTGACGACCTTTTAAGTATTTGAAGAGTGCTCTCATGTCTCCCCTCAATCTTCTCTTCTCCAGGCTAAACATGCCCAGTTCTTTCAGTCTTTCTTCATAGGGCTTTGTTTCCAGACCCCTGATCATCCTGGTTGCCCTCCTCTGAATTCTTTCGAATTCAGAAAACATGTGCTCCAGCACTGAATTGCAGTGAACTTCTTTGTATTTAGCGGTATATAAGTTTCACAAATAAATAAAAGAACAGAGTACGTTTCTAGTCCTCAGCGTTCCGAATACAGGGTTGATTTAAAGTGGTACATTGGAAGCATCTGTGCACTTATTCAGACCATTTAGAGTGTAATCCTATGTACGTTTAGACCCCCCTGAAAAAGGATCCTACAACTCCCAGCATTCTCTACCTAGCATGGCTGGCCATGGAATACTGGGAGTTGTAGGATTTGTTTGCTTGAACATACATAGGATTGCGCCCTTCGTGTATTTTAGCTCAGGATAGTGAAACCTCTCCAATTGCATTGGAACTTGCAATATCTCACAAAGGAGAGATATCAAACTAATCCTCAGTGGATTTAAATGAGTTCAGATTTCTATGAACCTGACCCATAGATTCTGCAGCACACCAGCTTTTTCCGAGTCGCACAGAGTCTCCGGGTTGCAGCCCATTCCATTATTATTTTTTGTACTTTCTGGAATTTTATGCAAATTTAGTTTTTCGAAAAACAAATAACATATTCAAAAAATACTAGATGAAAATGTAAATTTCCACCACAGGCTAAAGCATGGAAATATGCATTTGTGCATTGGGGGGACCATTTGCACATGTCCGCAAGTCCACATTTCGGCCAGTGAGAAATTACGCAAATCTGGGGAATTGGAAAAAAAAAATCCGATTCTGTCCACAAGCGGACAGTGGAATGGATGCCACCTGACGACCTGTGAAATGCTGATGGGATGAATGTTACAAAATCCGTACATCCCTATCGAGGAGGAGGATGTGGTACAATGCGTACCTATTCTTTTTCTTCTTTTTTTAAAAAAAAGAAATACTAGCCGTTAAAGCAATGTATTACGACGAAGAAGAAAAGGAAATGATCCTTCTGGGACTCTCGCCATGCTGAGCTCTAATATTCTTTGACTGATCATCAATATCTCTCTCGAGCGAAGCCAACGCAGATCGGATTGCTACGCTTCGGCCTCACCTGCAGTTGCTTTGACGGCTCTCCGGCTTTCTCTTCCGGTCGCCCCAGTGGTGGGGGACCGACAGGAGGAGAAAACTCCAGCTGCCTGCAGGCATTGGCCTTTGCAACAAACAGCTGAGAACCAGGGGAGAAGCAGGGGAAAATCCACGTTAGAAAGGTGGCATCAAGGCTGCCCCTATCATGAAGCAACCTGATGCAAGCACAACAGGTGGCAGAACATGGGAAGAGCGGCAAATTGCTGTGCTCTCCCGCCCCTCCAAAGAGCCCCCTGCTTCTGGGTCCCGCTGGCCTCTTGCCTGGGGTCAAGATTATTATTATTATTATTATTATTATTATTTATTTATATAGCACCATCAATGTACATGGTGCTGTACAGATAACACAGTAAATAGCAAGACCCTGCCGCATAGGCTTACAATCTAATAAGTTGTAGTAAACAATAAAGAGGGAAGGAGAATGCAAACAGGCA